>NW_011495078.1:8185603-8209193 GCF_000754665.1 Bison bison bison | reverse complement strand
GGATGCATCGGACACCTCCGTGGTGGGACCTCTGCCTTCTGTCTTGTTACTGCTCCCTGACACACCAGTGTGCCACGCACGCTCGGTCCACGACCAGGAACCCAGGGCCCGAGGCTGAGGGGCTTGTCTCTCACGTCTGAGTTTTTCCCCACCCTGCTTTCTCTGCCCTAAATGCTTTTCTCTTTTATCCCCATGATAAACTTCTTGTCTTCAAAGCTCACCTCAGGATTTCTTTCTTGTTTTCTCGACTCTTGTTGGCCACACTTTGTTTTTCTGCAGCACTCTTGAAGAAATACTTCCTTCGAAGCATTTGTAGAAGGGCTACACTTTTGTGTAGGTGCTGGTTCGTTTTTTTCTCTCTCCCTAGGTGGGCAGTGAGCACTTTGAGAGTAGGAACATTTCTTTAATTCATCCCTATTGCTGTTTAGTCTCTAACTTGTGTCCAACTCTTTGCAACCCCATGGACTGTAGCCTACCAAGCTCCTCCATCCATGGGATTCTTCAGGCAAGAATACTGGTTAAGTGAAAGTTTCTCAGTCGTGTTCGACTCTGTGACCCCATGGACCGTACAGTCCATGGAATTCTCCAGGCCAGAATACTGGAGTGGGTAGCCTTACTCTTCTCCAGAGGATCTTCCCAATCCAGGAATCGCACCCAGGTTTCCTGCATTGTGGGTGTATTCTTTACCAGATAAGTCACAAGGGAAGCCCAAGAACACTGGAGTGGGTAGCCTATACCTTCTTGAGCAGATCTTCCCCACCCAGGAATCGAACTGGGGTCTTCTGCATTGCAGGTGGATTCTTTACCAACTGAGCTATCAGGGAAGAATACTGGAGTGGGTTGCCATTTCCTCCTTCAGGGGATCTTCCCAACTCAGGGATTGGACTCGTATCTCCTTCATTGGCAGGTGTATTCTTTACCTGCTGAGTCACCAGGGAAGCCCTTAATTCATCCCCAGCCCCACACATATTGCCTGGCACAAAGTAGGAGCTAAATAATGCTTTTCTGGAAAAAAGGGAGTGCATGGAATTAAAGACCATCCTGAGACATTGCTCGCCTTACTGTCTGGTCACTGTGTCCTTGTTAACATTTTGTTTGTGATAAGACGGTGTACCCAACTACACTGAAAGTCTGGTGAGAAATAACCCAGGGTGGTGATTCTTCACCTGCCTGGTCAGAAGCAAAGCAGACCCCCTGTTTTTCTTTTTGATGAATGAATGAAGGTTAGGTGATGGAGAAGGATGCAAATGGGCAAAATCCTGAGCGGGTCTGAAGCTTCAGCGAGTCACTGTCAGGGTCCTGTCCTGCTGCTGCAGATGACGTGTCTCGGAGGGAATTTCCCCTCCATTCCTCCTCCAGCTCATCCTGTGCTGCAGCTGCAGTCGTGCATGCAGTGGGAGATGGAGTAACAGACGGGCTCAGACAGTGGGCAATGAACGTAGGAGGAGGAGAAACAGAAGTATACGTTAGTGTGGGTTTGTTAATCCAGCGCTGATTATAAAGAAAATGTGTGAAGCGATATCATTTCCAGAGAGGTAGTGGTGTCACAGTGGTAAAGAATCTGCCTGCAATGCAGGAGATGCGAGTGTGATCCTTGGGTCAGGAAGATCCCCTGGAGAAGGAAATGGCTAGCCACTCCAGTATTCTTGCCTTGGAAATTTCATCAACAGTGGAGCCTGGTGGGCTACAGTTGATGGGGTGGCAAAGAGATATGACTGAGCACACAGGTAGGCGCGCGCGCGCACACACACACACACACACACACACTGGAGCATCAGTGGAGGGAGATGGGTCTTCCTGATGTGTGTCAAGCGGGCTTTATTTGGTTCCCTTGTACCAAGTTGTTGAGGGGATGGGGTCCTGCAGGAAGCTGTTGGGGCTGTTACCCAGAACACAGACAACATAGGTAGTTCACACTGTGAGAACTGTTTTCCTAGATCTTTTCAAATACAATTAGGTGGATCTGAAATAGGATTTCAGATTGGAAGCTCTCACAACACCTTGATATCAACAAACCATGAATAAATAAAATTACAAAATCAAAATGCAATTCAAAAGGATTTCATGTAATGATGCCTTTTTCAATAAACGCTGTGGAGAGGAAACTGTGGGATAAACCATATCGTTTCAATTTTCTCCTCAGGGGTTTTTAGATCCATATGCTTTTATGGAGAAAAATGTTATTAAAAAAATAGAATCTCTCCACGACTGTTGAATCCCTGGTAGGTGCTCTTGGAGAGACTAGGCGTGGGGCTGTCATTGGGGATTGGGCTGGGCTGGTTGGGTTTCTTGCTGGTATTTCCTGGGGCTGGAAAGACTGTTACTTCTGCTTCCTCAAGGGACTGTCATTTGTATACGATTCTCCCTCCAGGAATTCCTTCCTTGGGTTAAGGTATATTTCTAGGAAGTTTAACTTAAGTTGCAAATACATTAGCAGGGACAAGTCACATGTTCATCCAATTCCAGGCACAAAGACTTTAATGCAAGTTTTCCTAAAAACACATTTCAGAGAATATTATTTACGAGAAATTATGTAACCCAAGAGGTCTACGGTCAGAGGAGCATGGGAAACACTGGGTTAAATAGAAATAAATGCTTCTCCCCCGTGTTCTTCCTCTTCCTCTTCCTACATCTCTTTCTCCTTCTTCCGGTTCTCCTATTTTTAGCTGTGGATTTCCCCTCAAAGCTTTAGCATGCCTAGAGTGAATTCCAAAGCAGGAAATATAGTCAACCAGGTTGGCAAAACGTATTTGAACCTGAAAACTGCTTTATTTGGATGTTTAGAGAAACAGTTTGGAAAAGATTCTGTTTTTATGATAGTCAGATTATGAAACATTGGGAAGCTGAGAGAGGAGGGTAGGAAGCAAGGTTCCCATCTCAAGTGAGGCCGGGCGTGCACACGTGGAGCCTGGAGAGGGGGCCTGAGAGGTTTCAGAGCAGAAGGTTTACAGGAGGGCACTTGGGCAGAGCTCAGAGTGCAATAAGCGAGCCTCCGCAGGGAAGCCAGAGGCAGGGGCAGGTCAGAGCAAATGGGGGTTTTGCATTTGTTCCCAGCTTCAGTTCAGATCTGGTTCTGAGCTCAGCTCAGTAACTGTGTGAGAAATTAGACCGGCGAAGACCTCGTTAAGGAAGAGTCTGGATCTTCTCCAAATCAACTGACTCTCTCGGGTGTTTTTAGGCTCAGGGTGACCTCCCCCAGATATCTTAGGACCCTTTGGCTTCCAAATGTTGCCTCCTGGATTACCGGCTGCAGAGAAAACAACCGGCAGGCAGGATGACAAGATGAAAAATCCTGAGTTTGGGCTTTAGAAAGACAGATTCTGACAGATTCAGGATCCTGACAGATTCAGGATCCTGGAGTGGGTATAGCTGTTCCCTTCTCCAGGGGATCTTCCCAATCCAGGGATCGAACCCAGGTCTCCTTCATTGCAGCCGGATTCTTTACCAGCTGAGCCACCAAGGAAGCCCTCTGAATCCCAGACCCATGTTTTAGTCTGAGCGCTGCCACTCCTCCAAGAGATTATCTTGCTCAATTATTTTAACTTTCTCCCCTCAGGGTCCATGGGGGAGTGGCTCCAGGACCCCCAGTGGATAACAAAATCTGAGGGTGCTCAAGGCCCTTACACAGAATGGTGTGTAACCCACACAAACCTTCCAAGAACTGTAAATCATCCCTTGCTGTTGTTCAATCACTAAGTCGTGTCCGGCTCTTTGTGACCCCAAGGATTGCAGCACGCCAGGCTTCCCTGTCCTCTACTATCTCCTGAAATTTGCTCAAGTTCATGTTCACTGAGTCAGTGATGACATCCTACCATCTCATCCTCTGTTGTCCCCTTCTTCTCCTGCCCTCAATCTTTCCCAGCATCATGGGTCTTTTCCAGTGAGTCAACTCTTCGCATCAGGTGGTCAAATATTGGAGGTTCTGCTTCAGCATCAGTCCTTCCTTCCAATGAATATTCATTGGAATATAAGTAATCATCCCTAAATTATTTATAATGGTGGCTCAGTGGTAAAGAATCCGCCTGCCAATGCAGGAAATGTAGGTTCGATCCCTGGGTCAGGAAGATCCCCTGGAGGAGGAAATGCAAGCCACTTCGGTATTCTTGGGGGCTTCCCTTATGGCTCAGACGGTAAAGCGTCTGCCTACAAATGCGGGAGACCAGGGTTCGATCTCTGAGTCGGGAAGTTCCCCTGGAGAAGGAAATGGAAACCCACTCCAGTAATCTTGCCTGGAAAATCCCATGGACGGAGGAGCCAGGTAGGCTACAGTCCATGGGGTCGCAAAGAGCTGGACATGACTGAGCGACTTCACTTCACTTCAGTATTCTTGCCTGGAAAATCCCATGGATGGAGGAGCCTGGCAGACTACAGTCAGTGCATGCCTGTGTGCTCAGTCACTTCAGTTGAGTCTGACTCTTGATGACCCTATGGACTAAGACCCTCCAGGCTGTTCTGTCCATGGGGTTCTCCAGGCAAGAATACTGCAGTGGGTTGCCAAGCCCTCCTCCAGGGAATCTTCCTGACCTGGGGATCAAATTCACGTCTGCCTGCATCTCCTGCATTGCAGGTGGATTCTTTACCTGCTGAGCCACCTGGGAAGCCCTGGGCTACAGTCCATGGGGTTGCAAAGAGTCAGACATGACAGCGACTAAGCACAAGCCTGAGATTACATATAATACCTAATATAATGTGAATGCTGAGTAAACGGTTACCAGTGCAGGGAAAGCTCAAGTTTTGCTTTTTGGAACTTTCTGGACTTTAAAAAAGTATATTTTTGATTTTTGGTTGATTGAGTCTGTGGATGTGAAGGTATACTATGGAGACATTGCTGGTTCAATTCCATATCACAACAATAAAGCTAAGATCACAATATTGCAATAAAGTGAGTCATACAAAATTTTTGATTTCCCAATGCATATAAAAGTTATGTTTACACTATACTACAATCTATTATGTTTTATGTCCCAAAAAGCATGTATCTCAATTAAAAATTACTTTACTGTTAAGAAATGCTAACCATCATTTGAACCTTCAGTGGACTGTAATCTTTTTGCGATTGTAACATCAAAATTCATTGACCACTGATCATCTTAATATTAATAAATATGATAAAATGGAAAAATTGAGAATTATTGAAATGTGACACAGAGACAGGAAGTGAGCAGATGCTATTAGAAAAATGATGCTCACAGACTTGCTCATGCAGGGCTGCCATAAAATTTCAATTTGTAGAGAACACAGTGTCTATGAAGCACAATAAAGCAGAATACAATAAAACGAGGTCGGGCTCTGGAAGTTTGGGTCTCAGTGGTTTGACCTGTTAAATAAGAGCAGTACATTAGATGACTTGTAAAATTACCGCTAGCTTTAATGCTCTGAATTAGATTTTATATATCTATATCTATAATCTCTATCTATAAATGAATAATTCACATTTTTTAGTAATAAAGAAATGAATAAAATACTTTCTTTGGTCTGATAAATGTAATATTTTCTTCTGCTTACATCTCCAGAATATTTCGAATGACTCTAACAAAAATACAGACTCAGAAGGAAAAAAGCAGCTTTATAAATTTGAGAAAATATCTATTAAGATAAATTTATTAAACAGGAAACTTTCAGGATTTGTATATCTAAATTTTAAGTTTAGTCTTTGAATAACTAACAGACAGCCCAATAATGAAATTCCAAATTATAATTCGGGAAGTTCCTGATTGAAAATGTGGAATTTTTGAGAGTTAGTTGTTCCACTGATCATGAATATTTATTATAATGACTGTGTGTTTCGGCATACTAATTTTTATGTTTGCATGGCAGTGTTTTTGCAGGGGTCCCATTATTCACAAATGCTAGCTCACTCATTTACAAATAAACTTACCCAGTAAGGAATGGAGTGCTTGGCTAGCCCTTTTTAGCTCAATGTATAAGCAGCAGGATATAGCAGTGACTCTCTTGGAAGCTTGGAATTAAGACAAACTGAGCATAGTACTCTTAGAATCCTAATCTTTGATTGGCCAGTCTATGAGCAAAGGCTTAGTGCTCTGTATTAAAATGAAGAAGATGGATTATAACAATATTTGAGTTTTTATTTTGAACAGTTCAACCTGCTTACTCCAAGCCCCTCATCCATTTTTTTCTTTTTTCTTTTTTAAAACATAAGAGCCAAAGTTAGGAATCAGGCTGGCTTTTCCTGCTCCTTTATTCCCAATCTCTGGATGCTGTTGTTTAAGTCTTTTATTTTTTTTTTAATGTATTTTTAAAACTTGTTTTTATTTATTTTTTGGCTGTGCTGAGCCCAGCATGTGGGGTCGTTAGTTCCCTGCCCCAGGATCGAACCCACGTCCGCTGCAATGGAAGTGCGGGTTCTTAACCACCCGACAGTCAGGCAAGTCCCCTGTTGTTTTTCAGTCTTACGAAAGCCCATCAGATTCAGTCTCTCCACCTCACTGCTACCTTCCCAGCCATTTTCATCACACGCTCATCTGTTTTCAGCCTTATTCCTTTCCGTTTCACCCTGCACACCATCACCAAGTTCATTTCACCACCCCCTCAGGAACCAACAGGCTACCGTATTCAGCCCCGTCCCTCTGGCTGCTTTTCGAGGCTGCCCATGTTTGGAGCTTGTCATAGTCAGCTGGGGCTGTCATAGCAAAATACCACAGATGGGGCCACTTAAAACAAGAGACATTTGATCCTGGTGTTTCTGGAGGCTAGAAAGTCCTAGATCAAGGGGTCAGTAAGGTGGGTTTTTATTCTGAAGTCTCTTCTCCTGCCTTGTAGGAGGCCTTGTCTCTCTGAATACTTGCATGACTCTAAATGATCCCCTTGACTCTTGTTACAGTAGTGACTCTCCGTACAAAGGCTCTAACCCTGTCACACCAGGGCCCTGCCCTTCTGACTTGGCCTCACCCTCATTATCTCCTGAAGACTGTGATGCTGGGAGTTAGGATTCAGCAAATTTGGGGAGGACCCAGATATGCAGTCCACAGCAGGACTGGCACTCATTCGTGCCCTGGGTGTCCATCCCAACGCCAGGGCTCTCACCGGAGCACCGTTTCCCCACACCATGACGTCACCTGCTTTTGCACCTGAGACCCTCCAGCTTCACTTCCCCAACCCCCGAACCTGTATGCTACTCCTCTCTCCCTGAAGACTTTCTTCCTCTCTTGTACTTGCTCAGATTGGACCTGTCCTCAAGGCTGACCTAAAACTGCACCTGCTCCAAAGCACACTTCTCTAACCTTCTTTGATTCACGCTAATAATCTCTTTCCATCTTTCCGTGGACTCTTCCAGCTATACGTGCGTACGTGCCAAGTTGCTTCAGTCCTATCTGACTCTTTGCGACCCCATGGACTGTAGTCCCCCAGGCTCCTCTGTCCATGGGATTCTCCAGGCAAGAATACTGGAGTGGGGTGCCATGCCCTCCTCCAGGGCATCTTCCTGACCCAGGGATCGAACCCGCATCCCTAATGTCTCCTGCATTGGCAGAGGGGTTCTTCACTGTTAGCGCTACCCTTACAGTTATAGTCCCACCATTTTTAACAGTTACTCTTGACTTCTTTTATGATGTTAGTGAAATATCTTATCGGGATTTGTACTCTGTAGCATACTTTTATGTCTACAGTCTCATGTGATCCTCTCAAAAATCCACTGAAGTAGAGTTTAGTTGAGATTCTACTTTACATGTAAGGAAACCGAGGCTCCATGAGACAAATGATTTAGAGAGCTTATAAACCAGGGTTCCAATGCTGTTTTCTGACTGTAACCTTCATCATCCATCTGCTCATTCCCTACCCCGTTTTATGAATCTTCTTTCTAAAATATTTTAATTTAGGTTTTCTAGTATTTATGTGTCTCTTTAGACTGAATTTAATTCTTTCTTGGGGAGAGAAACAAATACAATGCATTTCTACGAAGGAATTTAGAGTTCATCCCATTTGAGTTTCTTCCCACTAAATCCTGTTGCTGTTGTTCAGCCGCTAAATCGTGTCTGGCTCTTTGTGACCCCACGGACTGCAGCACGCCAGGCTTCCCTGTCCTCCACTGTCTCTCTAAACCCTATACTGAGTTACTGTGTGATACACAGTAGTCTCACCACTTAATAAACGAAGAAACTGACAGACACAAGGAAGTGATTTCTGCCTTTCATCTACTGGATTAGCAACGCCTCTTTATCTATTTTTTTTTTTCACTTGTGAACCGTGTTAATGAGACACCCCAGGCAAAGAGAACACATCTATTTCATTCTAAGCCATTGTCATTTTTTGTTTTCTTGTGATTGCAGCGGTGCAAATCTAACTTCTTTGGTGCCTGACCTCAGCATATTTTGGCCTCCCACACAGAAGATGAACCCCGAGGTTACAGCTGTTGGGTGGGGGTGAGGTGGTGCGAAATAGCTGAATAGTGGAAACCTACCAATCACATGTGACCCCAGTCAGTCCAGACATTGGTGTAAGAAACCGCTCACACATTCTTTTAGAGTGATACCAAATCAGAAACATTTAATGGGCACTGAAATAGCCGAGTTAAGAATCAGGTTCAGACACGTCGAGGTGTGATATCTCCAACCAGAGCCAAGTGAGAAAAGAGTTAGACCTTGAAATGGCCAAATTAAACAGGACACAATTGAGAGCAGGTCGTCCCTCCAGGCCCTCGTAAACCGGCACGTGGGAACTTTTGAAAATGGAGTTAGCGCCGATCGTGTCTTATTTTGCTTGGCCGTGTAGTGGGCTCACCCTTCAGGAATTTGGCTCTGGCTGGACATATCACACTTTTATGCGTCTGACCTCCTCCCTTAAGTCTCCTTTTTTCGTGCGTGCGCGTGTGTGTATATATATATAATTTAAAAAATCAGATATGGTGTTATGTTATTAAGTTTAGTAAGAGGTAAAGATGAAAAAAAACTACAAAAAAAGGACAGACTGTGCTGAAGGCCATGTAGTTAGATGACCCAGGACGTGGGTCTGCTTGAACTGTGTGGGCTGTGTTGACTAGTACTGGTTAAGATCAGCAGGTAAGCCACTGGGCAGGAGGTGGCGTGGAGGTGGGGCTCCTGAACCCCGCCTCAGCAGCTCACCGCCCGTGTTCTCAGAAGCAGGATGCTCAAAAGCAGACAGCTGAAGAGGCGGACATGACAAGGCATCTGTGGAGGGTCACACGGTAGAAAGAGGATGTAGTGACATCCCAAGAGGGCACCCGTCCAACTTCTTACAGGGCTTGAAGCCAACAGATAGCGTGTCACGACTCAGAAGCTGCCGTTCTTGGGACTGGATGCAGATGCAGGGGAGAGGATGTTAAGAACATGACGAAAAAACCTGTATTTCAAGCATATTTTCCTCCTAGGATGGTCTGTGTCCTACCTGTCAGCCTAAGTTCCCTCCTTGGAAGCTGTAAATGGAAACAGCTACTTGCCCATGCAGTGTTGGCAGCAGAGATTATCGCGGAAAAATTTCATGGCATTTGATTAACTTGTGAGTTTCTATTGCAATGTCACCAAAAGGGATCTCTACTGAAATCCTTTCGGCATCCAATTCTGAGTCACTATCTCAAGTGACTGCCCGTGTACTGAGATAAACATATATAGAAAACTGTATTGTGGGGCCATAACCAACTGATGGTTCTTTTCTATTCCTTTAATAAGACATTCAGAGGAAAGGAACATCAAGTTTAATAAGTTAAGCTATACACACATATATATAACTTATTAAATATGCATTGTTGTTAAATATATCTTAAATATGTGTGCATGCTCAGTTGCATGGTTGTGTCTGATTCTTTGCGACCCAGAGGACTGTAGCCCACCAGACTCCTCTGTCCATGGGATTCTCTAGGCAAGAACACTGGGCTGGGTTGCCATTTCCTTCTCCAGGGGATCTTTCCGAACCAGAGACTGAACCCGTGTGTCCTGCATCTCCTGCACTGGTGGGTGGGTTCTTTACTACTGAGCCACCTGGGAAGCCCCATTATCTATCTATCTATTCCTCAGCATTGCTGTACCTACATCAGAAACAGCCTCAACCACTTCTCATGGTCTGACTTAAGGTGTTATAGTGGGGTTAATTCTGACACCAAACAGGTGAAATAATCTTTTCTACTGTCAGATTTCAGACAAGATTCAGTGCTCTGAGCTCAGGAGAGGTGTGGTAAAAAGGTGCATTTTCATGCCCATTCAGCCCTCTGACTGTTGTGTGGTTAAGGGTAATTCTCTTAAAGATTTGATGGTGCTTTTTTATTCGGCAGTTTCTCGCTGAGGTCAAGGTTGGCAAAGGACCAAACAGCTTCTGTTCCAACTTCCCTGTGGTTCCCTTCCAGGTCAGTCCTGGGATTCTGGGCTAATTTGAGAAGTTTCTGCAGGTCTGCACCATTTCTGGCCAAAGAGACATCTGGGAGGCCAGCTTAAAACCGTGACTGCTTTGCTGATCTGTGTTCATTGGGCACCTAGCTTGGAAATCTATTTTTCTCTGTGCAAATTTCCTGGATCTGTCTATTCATTACTGAAATTTCTGGATAAAAGACATCTTTTATGATTTGACCAGTCATTTATGCTTTGACCAGTCATTGTTTAATTGTGTGTGTGTTTTCTTAGAAAACTAGGGCTAACTTGCCAAGCATCTGTTCTATTTGCTTTAGTCTATATTTCCCAGGGCTCACTTCTAAAAATCAAAGGCCCCTTTGAAGTGGCTCCGACTCTTAAATGACTAAACCTTTACTTTCCTCTTTCCACAAACCCCGTGCATTTTTTAAAAAAGTGTCTCTAATGGTCTTTATAGCTTTGTAATTGGTCTCTCTTCATAACAGAACCATTGATGTGCCAGAATGTGCACTACTGGAATTGATGCTATAGTGGAAAGACTCTTCATGTGGAGAGATGAGAAGCTGAAGGGAATTTTATGCATTCATTAGACGTTAATTATATAGCTGGTCTGTGCAAAGTTTTGAAAAGTGTATTTGTTGCTCAGTAATATCTGACTCTTTGAGACCCCGTGGACTGTAGCCTGCCAGGCTCCTCTGTCCATGGAATTCTCCAGGCAAGAACATTGGAGTGGGTCGCCATTTCCTTCTTCACGAGATCTTCCTGACCCAGGGATCGAACCCACGTCTCCTGCATTACAGGCGGATTCTTTACCGTCTGAGCCACCAGGTTGCATAGTAAATGCATATTTACATTTATATTGTAAAATAATCTAGATATAATATGAGATTGAGTGGGATACTCTTTATTTGAATGAACGTTGTGACTGAAACTCAGAGTAAAAGGATTTTCTGGAAGAAATGATTCTAATTGATTGAATTTGAGAGAAGCAGTCTTGATTTGGTGGAGTGGAAGAAACTATTTTCCAAGGACTGGGAGGATGGCAAAAAACAGTGAAATAAATGTTTAAAAGGGCTAAATCAAGTAAGTGCTTATAGCACAGAGCCTATGATGAGCTGACTTTAGCTAAGATAATACATTTCATGGCTTGAAAAAGTGGAAAGGGTTACATAATGTTGTTGGAGAGGTGCTTTTATGGGAGACCTTTAAAGACCATGGCCGTGAAGTTAACTGGACAGTACCATATTGTGGGGAAGTTGGTTTTAAACTTTTTGTGTGTGTTCAGATGGATCTTCTGGAGTGTCGATGTTTCTCTCCTTGATTTGCTAATCAGATCATGTTAATTATGAATCACAAATATAAAAGATAATATGCAGGATCCTAAAGCAAGGAAATTGATCTACTCCCAAAGCCAAGCCCGATGGCTGGCAGACAAGGTTTGCTCAGTAGATAAATGATACTCCAATGAGCAAAGATCCCGAGTTGGCTCACTTCCCTGGCTGGTGCATCATTGCACATACTCATGGCTGATCCGCAATGCCTCTTTCACTGAATACTGATCACTTTTTATATTTTTAAATCTCACTCTTAATCAATTCATAGAAACCCTGAAACTTTCCTAAATAGAACACTCCATCTGAGCGGTGGTAAACAAGATGTTGAAGTCTGCATAATGGAAAACAAATTATGCAGAGGAGCTGTGTGCCATGGCTGAGACAGGAAAAAAAAAAAAGGACATTTTTTAACCCACTGCTGCTTCCTTAATTGTTTTGGCATGTGAGAATCAGAGAGTCACTCAGGCGAGCAAATGTTAGCCTCCCAGAAGCCTGCCACTTGGCTGCTCAGATCAGTTCATTTTTGGTGTAGCTCCCCAAGCAGTAGTAAAGACACAACAGCACAAGGCCAGGCAGGGTTGTTCTGTTTGAAAGGACTGAAGGTGGTTGAACTTTTCACTGAAGCGAGTGTCATGGGCTAAAGCCTTCAACCAAGGCTGCAGGGAACCACAAAAGTGTCTCCAGGACTCAGCTTACTGCTTCTAAGTGAGGTTGGATACCCATCAAGGATTCCAAAGTGATGCTTGACAGCAAAGACCTTGACAGCGTTATTTGTTTGGGTTATTATTCAGAGTCAACATGTATATTATAAATGCTTCCTTTCCTTTGTTTTTATTGCCTTCCCATACTTTTACGACTTTGGCAGGGAAACTTCAGAAAAATACGGTGAAAAGGAGTAAATTTTCTGCAGAGTTTAAGGGGATAGTTACAATTTCGTAAACAAAGCATTGTCTCTCACCAAAGACATGGCCCCTCTCCCAGTTATGGGTGGAAGAAGACCACTAAAAGCACCACAGCCCTGGGAATACCCAAAACAGGACTGAAAAATAGCTGATGCTGCTACATTTCCCAGATGCAGCTGCCGAGGCTGGTGGAGGATAAATAGCAACCTCCTAGACCACACTGCCACGGGGTGTAGGCGACAGAGTCAGAATTGGATTCCAGATGTTTGAACTCTAAACCACCGTGTTACAATTATTAAAGGGATACTTCCTGAGTCCCCGGTTATTTCTTAGTCCATGTACGACACTCCACATCCTGGTGGTCGAATCCTACAACACCAGACAGAGCCCTGCTCTTAAGAAGTTCCTCCTATTGTTAGGGGAGATGAGACATGTTTAAACAGAAACTCACCAAAATAGAAGACAGTAAAGAAGATGTGAAGACTTAGTGAAAGTGAAGTCGCTCAGTCATGTCCGGACTCTTTGAGACCCCATGGACTGTAGCCTACCAGGCTCCTCCACCCATGGAATTTGCCAGGCAAGAGTACTGGAGTGGGTTGCCATTTCCTTCTCCTGGGGATCTTCCCAAACCATGGATCGAACCAGGGTCTCCTGCATTGCAGGGGAATGCTTTGCCATCTGAGCTATCAGGGGAGCCACCATGTGAAGACTTAAGAAGAAGGAATTAGGAGGTAGGCATTTGAAGCAAAGTAGGCTCGTTTTTGGCCCCAATCCCTTGTCCTTTGAAGCATAAAACATGATATCGATAAAAGAAATGTCCACTTATTGAACTCTGGGGAAGTCTCTATGGCTTATACGTGAGTTAACTTGAATTTTATGCTAGTTAAAACAGCCGGTTGGCAACTTTCAAATGTATGTTGTACATCTGCTTGAATTATTAAAGGAAAGGGTGCATTGACCAGAGGTAAAGAATGCTCATGTTAAAAGTAGATTAAATGCCTTCCTTCCTGGGGTGCCAAGGCAGGGACTCCTTTGATGATAAGACTCCCTTCCCAGGTGCCAAGGCCAGGATGACTCACTGTGTGGGTGCTGTGTTTCTGAAACCTTGAAGGCATGTATCTCTGACCTGTTCATTGTTCTTTGTTCTGGCAGATGTAGAACTGTGCTGAAACTACACTTCTCCAGAGCAGTTCCTCAGAGTTATCTGGGATGCTGGCTTCTGGGTTATAGTCCTCAGTGTGGCTCAAATAAAGCGTTTGTTTTAAGTTTTTTTTTTTCAATGTGGACCATTTTTAAAGTCTTTATTGAGTTTGTTACAGTGTTGCTTCTGTTTTATGTTTTGGTTTGTGGGCCCCAAAGCACGTAGGATGTTAGCTCCCTGACCAGCACCCCCTATATTGGAAGGCCAAGTCTTAATCACTGGGTCACCAGGCAAGTCCCCAAACTCCTATTCCTATTATAGATTGTTGATTGACTCTTTTCATGGACAGTGTCAACCCACCTGTACGGGCTAACCCACTTGAGGAGAGAAGACACAGCATTTGTCTGAATGTTACAGCTCAGCAGCATTTCTGAAGATTCTGATGTGATCAGGGAGAGCTCCTCACGGGAGGTGGCATTCGAGTGGGACCTCCAAGGATGGTCAAACCTGGGTAGCTGGAAAGGGGGGAAGAAGATGTCAGAGGCTACAGAAATGGCTGATATTAAGGTGGAGAGTCAAGTGTGCATGAGGAGTTATGGTAAAATGTTGAAGAGGGTCAGTCTTATTGGAGAGCAAGGTTTCTGGGGAAGGAATGCCAGGTGAGACTAGAAATTCGAATGACCCACGGCGGGGCACTTGGCAGGAAGAGGGAAGCAGGATGTACGAGTAGGGGAAGACGCACCATCCCCCTCACAGTCCCTCTGCTTACATCTTAGGCTTTTTGTCTAAAATCTCTCCTTAAAAACTTCTATTATTAAGCACCAAAGCTAAATGAACACTGAAATAATTATCTGAAAAAACAGGGGATAAAGACTGGGAAATTATTTCCATAAACAGCGGGGTATTTCCTGAAGCCAAAAAATGTGAGTTATTTCCTTTATTATTTTTAATGCCCTACTAAATGCCCGCTAGTCCTTGGAGGGTCAAAAATAAACTCTTATCTTCAGTTGCTCTTCTTATCTTTGAAACTTATCCGATAAGAACATTTTCAACTTTTGAGTTGCAGGAACAAGCATCCTTAATAAAATTATATGGTACTTTCTCTGATATCTGATTTCTGTCTCTATTTATCCTCTGTCTTTTGACATTATTATTACTAGGCACTTTAAAAAAAACAGGTTGTACAGTTTGTTATTCTTAAGTACATTGAGAACCATTAAATTAAGTAAATTTTTCTAGATAGTTTTTATACAACAGGAATGTTTATGTATATGTGTGTGTATATATATATTCTCATTTCAACTAACTGATATTAGCAGTAAGTTAGTTTTGGCATTTCAGAAAGCAATAATGAAAACAATAAAATATTCTGCTTCGAATTCTGATCATTTACGTTTTTTCAATTTTGTGACTATAAATGTAAACATTTAGAAATTTTTACTTCTATGGGTTCTCTTGAGTTATATGCTTCATGTTAATTAATTGGTATAGAACATGTGGTTTCTTGTCCTTCCAGGAGTCTGTTATGTGTACATTTTTTTTCTTTGCTTTAAAGTTTGTTTCCTTCTTATTCTTTGTGGGATGTATGCATCAGCAAAATGAAGTATATCAAGAGTTAGAGAGATACATAGGCCTTTAAATCACTGTAGCCAGTTGAGCAAAGACCTTAAAATATACTGTCCATTTTCCAGTATTATGTAAATCTAGCTGAGAGAAAGAGATATATGGGCAAGAAACAGTGAAATGACGTTGCAGATAGAATGCCAAAATTTATCACTACTGTTTAGGGGATGTTATAGGAATTAAGAGACGATGGATGGCCAGGGAGGGCACAAGTCATTCTAGACATGCATTCACGGAGGTAGCGGGGTGAAGTTTGCATGTGTCAAAGCTTGGGTGATTTCCTGAGCCAGAGAAACTTGATTCTGGCCTGCTTAGGGCAAACTACCTGGGCTGGTAGGGTAGTTTGAAAATAGTAGACAGAAGCTGGTATCAGACTGTAGACAGATTCAGAGTCTGAGCTGAGACATATTGGCATGGGGTGACTACTGTGAAATATGTAAGGCACTTTATGCAATACAGCATTTATTCACGAATCCATTCTTCCATTCATTCACTGAACAAACAGCAGTCAACTCCTAACATTGGTTGGATGTGCTGTCAAGGGCTGGGTGGAGAGGATTTTGGAGGGAAGAGAAACTGGAGGAAGGGAACCCAAGAGGCTAATGAAGGTGCCCAGACAAGAGAAAATGAGGGCCAGTGTGGGGTATGGTGATGGAAGTGAGGGAGAGAGGCTGGACTTAGAGGGCTTTTCTAAAATTTTATTGGAGGATAATTGCTTTACAGAGCTGTGTTAGTTTCTGCTGTACGACAAACAATGTGGATCAGCCCTGTGTATACATGTGTCCCCTCCCTCTTGAGCCTCTCCACCCCCCCCATCCCACCCCTCTAGTTTATCACAGAGCCCCAAGCTGAGCTCTCTGCGTCACGCAGAAGGTTCCCACTGGCTGTCTGTCCTACACATGGTAGTGTATCTACAGCAGTCCTAATCTCCCAATTCGTCCCCCTCTTCCCTTCCTCCCACTGTGTCCACATGCCCAATCTCTACATCGGTGTCTCTATTTCTGCCCTGCAAATAGGCTTACCAGTATCATTTTTCTAGATTCCCTATACACGCATGAATATGTGACATGTGTTTGTTTTTCTCTGACTTACTTCACTCTGTGTGACAGACTCTAAGTCCATTCACAGCACTACAAATGACCCTGTTTTTTCTAAGAGGCCTTTTGAATTCATACTGGTGCCATCATTTAACTTGCTGGCTATAGGAGATGAAGGAAAGGGGAAGAGGAGAAGGTGGCTTCAGAGTTTCAAGCTGGGCTGACTTGGCGAATGCTGTTGATAGAAGGAATGAAATTAGGTGAGTGCATGCAATGCTGGAGTAAAGAGGATAGATTTACTTTAAAGGAGCAGTATCCTACATGCGATTAGTTCCAGGACTAGAGTTGAAATGAGAGCTCAGGGTTGGGTATACATCCTTAACGGTGTAAAGAAAGCCACTAAGTCTATTTTAATGAGACATTTTACAGTCAGCCCTCCATATCCACAGGTTCCACATCCAAGGACTCAACTAACCTTAGATCAAAAATATTTGGAAGAGAAAATTCCAGAAAGTTCTAAAAAACAGAGCTTAGTAACTATTTACATAGTATTTGCATTGTATTTACAACTATTAGCATAGCATTTCCACTGTATTAGATATTCTGTGTGTATGTGTGTGTTCGCTCTGGCACTCAGTTGTGTCTGACCCCATGGACTGTAGCCCACCAGGCTCCTCTGTCCATGGGATTTTCCAGGCAAGGATACTGGAGTGGGCTGCTGGTTCTTCCTCCAGGGCATCTTCCTGACCGGGGGATTGAACCCTCACCTCTTGGTGTCTCTTGCATTGGCAGGCGGATTCTTTACCACTGAGCCATTAGAGAAGCGCAGGGGAGGCTGTGCATAGATTATATGCAGATAAAACCACATTTTATATGAGACATGAGCATCTTGAATTTAATATCCATGGCAGTTCTAGAACCAGTCCCCCATAGAAACCAAGGGATGACTGTGCTTACACTGTAGTTGAAGATCATAGAGCCAAGAAAGAAATAATGGAGAGGATCACAGATTATATAAGCGTTTATGGAAAGAATGAGGAGAAGATTTATAAGGAGCAGGGTAACTGGAAGAAAATGGGAGCAGAAAAATGTTTCACGTGTTAATATTTTCAACAATAGATTTTCATACTCTTTGTTAACAAATGTTGCTGTTTAGTAACTCAGTCATGTCCCACTCTTTTGTGACCCCATGGACTGTAGCCCGCCAGGCTCCTCTGTTCATGGGATTTCCCAGGCAACAATACTGGAGTGGGTTGCTGTTTCCTTCTCCAGGGGATCTTCCCGCACCAGGGATGGAAACCATATCTCCTGCATTGGTAGGTGGATTCTTTACCACTGAGACACCCAGGAAGCCTTAACAAGTATTGAGCCCCTATTATGAGCTAGGCACTATTTTAGGTCTAAGGTTACATGGGATTGTGTATAAATGTCCTTGGCCTCATGGAGATTATATATTGGTGGGGGAAAGGCAAGACAGCTTGAAATACTCTTATGTGATATGATACAACATGCAGAGATTTTAAAGAACTGATATGCAATATGTTCATGCTCAGTGCTCAGTCATGTCTAACTCTTTGCCACCCCATGAACTGTAGCCTGCCAGACTCCTCTGTCCATGAAATTTTCCAGGCACGAATACTGGAGTGGGTTGCCATTTCCTACTCCAGTATGTGATGAAGATTCAAAGTATGGGTGTAACCCCCAAATAGTATAGAAGATATTTTAAAATGAAACATTTTTTTCTTCTTAGGTTTATGATTCAGTAATGCCAATAACAATAAACTAGAGTTATAAAAGAAGAGATAAGGTAGAGTGTGGAAGGGACAGAACTTTAGGTAAACGACTGATGTGCTTGTCATCATCAGATATAACACAGCTTTTTTACAAGTCTATAAAATGCCCAAGTCCTTGAGGAAGGGAGTTGCAGAAAGAGGTGGGGCAGGGTCCTTGAGGCACGTTTCCTTGGGAAATGAAGCTGCTGAGTAGATGTTAACTGCAAGACTCAGTCTTTTCTGAATTGTCAGAAATGAGTGTAATAAACAAAGGCAAGCAAGGTTCAGAAGGCAGCCAGCCTGCAAATGTTATAATCAAAGGTCGCCTCTCTGTAAAGATGCATCTTGCCTTTGCAAGGATAGTTGCTGTTTCTTGCGGAAATCGTCTTCCCTGTAAATATCAGGATCCTGTGTGTACTAATTAGATACACAAAACGTGTGTGTGCATGCACGAAGCCACACACACATACACATACACACACACACAGGCACAATCGCAGTTTGCCCTTTAGAAATTCTTTTCATCATTGCAGTTCTTTCCAAGGGTATTGAAATTCAGTGAGGCATGAGCCCTCGATAAATGCTTGCTTGTTTAGCCAGAAAACATTGGGTATGAGCCAATGTATATTTTGTGAGTTATGAAACAATATGTTGTAGGATTAATGAATTTTTGAAACATAAGATTAAGAAACCTTTTGTCCAGGTGGCATGATAAAGGAATAAAGGCACTCTGAGTGTTTTAAAGATCTATAGTACATTAAAACAGTCCTTATACAATTAATCTCCATCACAGTCTACCTGTGTGTGTGCTCAGTCACTCAGTCATGTCTGACTCTTTGCGACCCCATGATCTGTAGCCTGCCAGGCTCCTCTGTCCATGGGATTCTCCAGGCAAGAATACTGGAGTGGGGAGCCATTTCCTTCTCCAGGGGATCTGGAGAAAGGGTCAGGATGACCCAGGGATCAAACCCAGGTTTCCTGCATTGCAGGCAGATTCTTTACTGTCTGAGTCACCAGGGAAGCCCTACGTCTATATGTATATGTTTAGCTAATTCCCTTTGCTGTACAGCAGTAACTAACACAACATTGTAAATCAGTTATACTCCAATAAAAAAAGTTTAAAAAAGAAAAACTTATGGGTAGAGAATAATAATAAGATCACCAAATCTGAAAATTAAATCATTTTCAGCATTTTGATTGATGTGGTATGTGTTATGTAAGATAAAATAAATTTTTTTTAAAAAAAGATACCAATTCATGCTGGACAAGTGATTTTATTCTCACCTTTGGAGGCACTAAATTGATAGAATCTGGATTTAGGAGCATTCCCAAGCAGTGGACCCTGTCCAGTGGTATGGAGGAAATATCAACTTTGAGGAAATTTCTCAGGTTCAGCAGCAGAATCTCCAGGTAAAGAATAAAAGATCACAGTTTCAAATGTGAATGGTAAGTAGGGGTTGGAAGTTTGGGAAGACATCAGTATGGGGAGCTTAGAGACCAAAGGTAACACAATTCTTTATAATGTTGGTGATTCATTCATGGCCCTTTATATCATGAGAATTAACACCTGGGTTATAAAGTTAATTGTATTATATCACTTCAGCATTTTGGAGAACATCATTTGACACAGTCCATTAAAAATGCCTAGCATAATGAATATATTATTTTGGGATTCCAGTGAAGTCTAATGAATAAATATAACATTTAAGCACATTCCTAAGAACCTAGTCTAGATTCATTTGATAAACTAGATAAGCTCGCTGCTAATGGATTTGTTCTGGTTGGCTGAGTTAATAATGAGTGCTTAAAATTGCGCCTAATGCATATTTACTCAATAAAAGAACCATCTGAGTGATGCCTCTATGTGCAATTGGAAGCCCGATGTAATAAGCATGCATTTGAAAGCTTTAAAAACTATTACTACACATTAGGATTATATAATTTGAATTTTTTGATTTTTTTTGTCTTTCCAATCTCATTCGATCAGTGTTGGGCAGGACATTTGTTTACATTAGAGCAAATGAATAGTGTAAATATACTTTAAAGAAATTTTCATGGTCTGGGAAGACTAATAAAATTATAATCATGCTATGTACAAAGTAAAATATTCCAACATGTAGCTTGGCAATAGACACTTGGAAATAATCCAGAAAATTCCTAGTCCTTATATCTGCAACTTCTGTGTTTATTACTTTTCATTTAATTTTTAGTCTATGGGAAGATTTTTTTGGCTTGAAAATGAGCAATGCTTTTTGTAATTTGATTCAGGATCAGTGTATTCACTTTCACAAATATGTACTGATTTTTTGTGATAAGAGGTAGACAAACTGGGAATTCCCTGGTGGGCCAGTGGTTAGGACTCAGCGTTTTCGTTACCAGGGGCTCAGGTTTGATCCCTGGTCAGGGAACTAAGATCTTGCCAACTGTGTGGCATTTCCTCCCCCCTGCAAATCACCGCTTTTACAGAACTTGCCACTTGTGCCCTGAGCAAAGCTGTCTGTGGAGTAGATTTGTCTTGACTGTTCCCTACACCTTTCAGCTTCTTCTTGTCCATGGCTGTGTCCTCAGATGTTTGTGTGGGAGCTTATACCCAAGGCAGCTCCAGTGATAGTGATGACTAGGTCTATGAATTAGGAATGCTTCTAGTTGTGAATAACAGCACGTCTGGGCAACAACCGCTTCACTAAGTAGTGTTTATTCTTCTCAGGTTCAGTAAGCTCGGAGGCAGGATGCTGGTGGCATTGGTCAGTGGTTAGAGGTCCTAGGGCTGGTGTCTGTTTGGGTTTCTGTTCCCTCCTAGCCGCTGGACTGGCACCAGGCACTCTTTTTCTTGAAGGCAGAAGGACGTGGAGGAAGAAGCAATGCCAGACGCATCTGTTAACCTTACAGCAACATCGACCAGAAATTACCAAAGGTTTTACTGTTATTCAATCTCCCTGGACATTTCTGCCTCCGTGCAATTGTCTAGAACTGAGGCATAAGGCCACCTAGCTGCAAAGAAAAGTGGGTGCGTGAGATTTTAGTTGAGGGAGGAAACGGGAGAAGGGAATCAGAGCTGAATGTTGGGTTAGAACACCCAGTGGGGTTAACCAGGCCGTAGTGCCGGCCACAGCTGGGGAGCCGGGCTCTAGCGATTAGGAACAGAGGCCCCCAGGGACCAGCTGGACGAGGAGGCACAGGGGACACAGGCTGCTCGCATCACCATCGGCGTCCCCCTCCATCCACACTCACCCCGATCTGCATATTGACATGTGGGGAGCTGTTGTACCCTGGAGGTGATTCTTAGTGTTTCTTTCTTTCCCTCTTGATTTTATTTGATTCTCACATATTATATAATAATACAGAAATAGATTGCCAAACCATCTCTCATTGCCGTTTCCTTAACTGGTTTTCATGCTTCTATTTTCCTTTTGATTCATATCATTTACATGCATTTCAGTGGAAAGATAACTAAACACTAAGTTATTTTTTCACTTCACATTATTTCATAACCGTGTCCCTCTGGCTGCTTTCTTCTGTCCTAATGAATGTCTGTATCACCTGCACTGATTCCTTTAAAGGATAGACATTGTTAGCGATCCCAGCTTAGTAGCCATTATAACGTTCCTTAGCTCCAAGAAATTACTTGCAAAAGAGTTATTATATCCACAGTAGCAGAAGGACCCAATCATATTTGTTATTTTTGAAAAGCTATTTTTTTTTTTTAAATTCTCCTGGTTTGAGAATGATGTAACCATGGTGACTTAACAACTATCATAATGGATGGATCAGTCAGTCAGCTGAAAACTCTGCTGGTTCAACATGCAAGTAATCTTTGTGTTTAAACAGCCCAAACCACTATTTTAACTTTGAAGAGTGATCAAAATTATCGCTAGATAGGTCAAGAGAACTATCTTTCTTATTACTTTTGGCATTTTATGTGTGTCTTTGTGTCCCTATGTATTTTATCTGTGGAAAAAGTTGTATTTCTTCAACTTCCCCTGCCATCTTTATAACACTGAGCAGGCTTTAAAATGCAGCACTTAGCAAGTTACCAGAAGGCCAGAAGGCTGAAATAAAAAAAAAAAAAACCCACTAGATTTCATATAATCCCAAATAACTTTTAAAATTCGTGAATATCTTTATACATATTTAGATGATTTTGCCATTGTTCATCACAAGATTAAATAATTATAGATTCAATTTCTAACTACAGTTGCAAAGGCAATTTTGTAAATACACTGTGTTGTCGTTGTTAGTTGCTCAGTCATGTCTGACTCTTCGTGATCCCATGGATTATAACCCACCAGACTCTTCCTCTGTCCACAGGATTTTCTAGACAAGAATACTGGAATGAGTTGCCATTTCCTTCTCCGGGGGATCTTCCCCACCCAGGGACTGAGCCTGGGTCTCCTGCATTGCAGACAGACTCTTTACCATATGAGCTACCAGGGAAGCCCAATTGTTACATCACTTTTAGATGTATCCAGTGAAATCTGCGTACCTCATAGGCATGATAACCTTGTTAATAAAAATAATTAATTTATAATATTGATTAAGTTCTGCCTTCAACAAATGACTGGATAAATAAGTAAAGATCTTGACTGCAATGCAGAAGACACAAGGGACTCAGGTTCAATCCCTAGGTTGGGAAGATGCCCTGGAGGAGGGCATGGCATCCCACTCTAGTATTCTTGTCTGGAGAATCCCATGGACAGAGGAGCCCGGTGGGGCTACAGTCCATAGGGTTGCAAAGAGCTGGACATGACTGAGGACACCTGAGTGGATTCAAGCGATAGAATATTACCTGGCCATTACAAAGAAGCAGTGTACTGGTAATGCGGCAGATTGGATAAACCTTGAAAACATTATGCTGAGTGAAAGTAAACCATAACAAAAAAATCTAAATATTACTTGGCTTAATTCATATGAAAATCTAGAATAGGGAAACCTATGAAGACAAAAAACAGATTAGTATTTGTTTATGGCTGGGAGGTATGAAGGAATAGGTGGGTTCCTGTGGAAAATTCTGAAAGAGATGGGAATACCTGACCACCTGACCGCCTCTTGAGAAACCTGTATGCAGGTCAGGAAGCAACAGTTAGAACTGGACATGGAACAACAGACTGGTTCCAACTAGGAAAAGGAGTACGTCAAGGCTATATATTGTCACCCTGCTTATTTAACTTATATGCAGAGTACATCATGAGAAATGCTGGGCTGGATGAAGCACAGGCTTCATCAAGATTGCTGGGAGAAATATGAATAACCTCAGATATGTGTACCCTTATGGCAGAAAATGAAGAAGAACTAAAGAGCCTCTTGATGAAAGTGAAAGAGGAGAGTGAAAAAGTTGGCTTAAAACTCAACATTCAGAAAACTAAGATCATGGCATCTGGTCCCATCACTTCATTGGAAATAGATGGGGAAACAGTGGAAACAGTGGCTGACTTTATTTTTTTGGGCTCCAAAATCACTGCAGATGGTGA
>NW_011495078.1:8171437-8185503 GCF_000754665.1 Bison bison bison | reverse complement strand
TTTTCCAGTAGTCATATATGGATGTGAGAGTTGGAATATAAAGAAAGCTGAGCACTGAAGAATTGATGTTTTTGCACTGTGGTGTTGGAGAAGACTCTTGAGAGTCCCTTGGACTGCAAGGAGATCCAACCAGTCCATTCTAAAGGAGATCAGTCCTGGGTGTTCATTGGAAGGACTGATGTTGAAGCTGAAACTCCAATACTTTGGCCACCTGAGGCAAAGAGCTGACTCATTTGAAAAGACCCTGATGCTGGGAAAGATTGAAGGCGAGAGGAGAAGGGGACGACAGAGGATGAGATGGTTAGATGGCATCACTGACTCGATGGGCATGAGTCTGGGTAAACTCTGGGAGTTGGTCATGGAAGGGAAGCCTGGCGTGCTGTGGTTCATGGGGTCGAAAAGAGTCGGACACGACTGAGCGACTGAACTGACTGTACTGAACAGATGAAATGCATGTTTATTTTTGAAGTGGGGAAAGTATTTCAAAATTGACTATGGAGATAATTGCACTTATATGTAAATATACTAAAAATCATAAAACTATACTATAAATGGATAAATTGCATGGTAAATAACTATCTCAATAAAGCTGTTTAAAAAGGAAAGAAAAAACTATGGACAAGTTCTGCCTTCATATTTTGGGGATTTCACACCGTTTTTCTACTTGGATTTACATTATAATTTCATTTCCACTGAGGAGTCTTATTTTAATGTAACACATTCTTGAGCGATGCGAAATCCCATGTGTCTGTGGATGAGTATGATATAGTCAACACTGTGGTCAGCAGTGTGGAATGTGGAGCCGGGTTTCTTGAGTTCCAATCAAGTTTTGCTACCTGCTGGCTGTGTGATATTGAGAAAGTTACTGTGCTCTCTGTGCCTAAATGTCCTCGTCCATAGAAGGAAGAAAATATTACTTATGCCACAGAATTGTTGTGAGAATGGAAACAGTTCACATAGTACTGAAGTTAAAGAAAGCCTGCAATACAGAGGCACCCGGTAAACTTTTGCTGCTGTTGTTAGACTGAGATTGTTGCTGTTCAGTCACTAAACTGTGTCTGACTCTTTGTGACCCCATGGACCACAGTGTACGAGGCTTTGCTGTCCTTCACCAACTCCTGGAGTTTGTTCAAACTCATGTCCATTGAGTCGATGATGTCATCCAACCATCTCATCCTCTGTCGTCCCCTTCTCCTCCTGCCCTCAATCTTTCCCAGCATCAGGGTCTTTTCCAGTGAGTCAGTTCTTTGCATCAGGTGGCCCAAGTATTGGAGCTTCGGCTTCAGCACCAGTCCTTCCAATGAATATTCAGGACTGATTTCCTTTAGGATGGGCTGGTTTGATCTCCTTACAGTCCAAGGGGCTCTCAGAAGTCTTCTTCAGCTGAATAGGGTTCAGCATCTACTTTGCTCCTCTTGCTGAATTTTATAGATTGAAGTGCTGATCAACCTTGTCTCACACAAAGAGAGAGATGACAATGAAAGGACTTTGGTATCTATTTATTGTCCTTCAAGTTTGAACTTCTTCCAAGTTACGTGCCAAAGAAATCACAGCTGTCTATAAAGAAAACTAATGCAAGGTTGACAACCTGATTAGAATCTCTAAGTTTTGTGGAAAGCAAAGAATTGGAGATACCTGGTTTTCCAAAGATTTCTAGAACTTGCACTGTTCACTGTTTCCGTGTCTATGTAATAGACTGAGAAGGCTTGGCTAAGCCTTATCAAATAGCTCTTAGAGTCTGTTAGTCTTTGACTTAGAGGCTCCAAATTTATCTCAGTATTCTCAGAGATGATTGGGAATGGAATACATTTGCTGTTGTTCTGTCGATAAGTCATGTCCAACTATTTGCGACCCCTTGGACTGCAGCTCGCCAGGCTCCCCTGTCCTTCACTATCTCCTGGAATTTGCTCAAGTTCGTGTTCATTGAGTCATCTTCTGCCTCCCTCTTCTCTTTTTGCCTTCAATCTTTCCCAGCGTCGGGATCTTTTCCAGTAAGTCAGCTCTTTGCATCAATTCTTAATCAGTTTTATAAATGGTGTAATTTACACAGAGTAAAACTCACCAGTTTTATAGGTACAGTTCTGTGCATTTTGACAAATGTTTAAGATTTGGTAACCCCCACCACCATCGTGGTAAGGAGCATTTCCATCACTCCACAATGGTACCCCAGCCTGCTGCAGTCCACGCCTCCTGCAGGTGTCTGGCCCTGATCTTTCTGTTACTATGTTTTACTTCTAGGATCTGAGTCAACACCTGGGAGTGAGATCGCAGGCTATACAGTTAGTGTGTGTGTAATGTTATTAGAAACTGCAGACTGGTTTTGAAGTGACCCTATTGCCAGCAGTTTCTGAGAGTTGCTGTTCATATCCCCATCAATACTCACTGTCATCAGTAATTTATTTGGCTGTGCCGAGTCTTAGTAGCAGCAGGCAGGATCTTCGATATTCCTTGCAGCATGCGGGATCTTTTAATTGCAGCATGTGGGATTTGGTACCCTCACCAGGGATCAAACCTGGGTCCCTTGCTTTGAGAGCTTGAAGTCTCCGCCACCAGACCACCAGGTAAGTCCCTGTCATCAGTGATTTTTTTTTTCTTTTAGCTATTTTATTGGGATGCAGTGATACCTCGTGATTTTGATTTGAAGTTATCTTAACTCTTCATACCGGACTTCCCTGGTGGCTCAGACGGTAAAGTGTCTGACTGCAATGCGGGAGACCTGGGTTCGATCCCTGGATCGGGAAGATCCCATGGAGAAGGAAATGGCAACCCACTCCAGTACTCTTGCCTGGAAAATTCCATGAACTGAGGAGCCTGATAGGCTACAGTCTATGGGGCTGCAAAGATTTGGATACAACTGCGCGACGTCCCTGTCACTTAGCTGTTCACGGTGTTGAGCATCTTTCCATTTATTGTTTGCCATTGTCCTGTGCTTATTGGCTTTACTGCTCTTCTTTGCTAAAGAGTCTGTTGCTCATTTTTATCACTTTCCTTCTTATTGATTTGTAAGAGTCTTCATATGTGTGTGTGCTCAGTTGCTCAGTCATGTGTGACTTTCTGCAATCCTATGATCCTTCCAGGTTCCTCTATCCATGGGATCTCCAGGAAAGGATACTGGAGTGAGTTGCCATATCCTTCTTCAGGAGATCTTCCTGACCCAGGGATCGAACCCACCTCTCTTGTGTCTACTGTATTGGCAGGGGGATTCTTTACCACTTGTGCCACCTGGGAAGCCCGAGAGTCTTTACATAGTCTAATCATTTTGTTTTTGTTTTCAACTGTAGGATAATTTTATATTATGACATGTTTTAAAATATATTTTAGAAAACATTGTTGCTGCAGATTTTGCTCATCTACTTTATGGAAAATGCCCTTCATGTTTCTTAATTGTCCAGCCAATCAGCTAACTCACACTTTTTGCCAGAAAAAAAATATTGAATTCCATCTTTCAGTCCTAACAGATACCTCAACATGGGTTCCTGTACCAATCCCTTCACATCAGAATTCCGACTCAGGATAGATAAAATTTGGATATTTGCTGGAAGTTTTTCGTCCTTGGATGAATGTGTCTTCTCTCAGTGTTTCTAACCAAGGCTCCCTTGATTGCTCTCACAGTGAGGATTGATTTATTTATTTTTGTGTGTGTAAATAGTTGAGGATGGAAATGCTGGCCATTAACAGAAAATTCTCTTCATTCCTATTCCATTGTACAGTATTTCTAGATTCAAAATATCCCAACGCAGGTCAGAACACTCCATTTCTAAAATCTTAAATAAACAGATGAGAAGCCTTTCTTAGACACTGATATTCTGAATTGTTCCTTTAATTGGTGTTCAGAAGTCTTTTATTCTGGGCTGATGCGCTGTAGAAAGGTGAGGGCTGGTGAGAGTAAGGCTTTCCTTTTTCAAGGGAGAGCATCTTGCCGGGAGAGGGTGAGAAGGGAGAACCCAGGGCATCTCAAGCGTTGGGGTATTTAAGCAGGGGAGGTTTGGGAAAGTGTACGCGTGCAAGCTGAAGAAGTGGGACCTGTTTCCCCATCCATGCCTGAGTACTCCTGGGACAATTTCATGTACTGGGAGCATCCATACCACAGCCTGAAGACCTTTGTTCTAAGCTAATGTGGTTCTTCAGAAGTAAAAGTTTAAGAGGCAATGGAATGCCAGATGTTCCCAGAAAGGTAAACTGTTCCCTTCTGGAAGAGAGTGAGAGTTTCCCAGTGGAGAACACAGTGGTGTCTGTGAGCGGCCAAGTGAAGGTCATAACCTGCATTTCTTCAAGTCTTGTCGACGAGAGAGATTTTAATGCACCATGACCATAAATGAAGTATCTCCGTCTCTCTCCATATCTCTGCATCTCTCTGTCTCTCTCTCTCTGTACATTTTTCATAGAAAGTGGTGGTGGTGGTCTTATTTATGTGTGTGGTTAGTTGTGTCTGACTCTTTGCGACCCCGTGGACTGTAGCCTGCCAGGCTCCTCTGTCCATGGGATTTCTCAAGCAAGAACACTGGAGTGAGTTGCCATTTCTTCCTCCAGGGGATCTGCCTGACCCAGGGATGGGACCCGTGTCTCCCGCATCTCCTGCACAGGCAGGTGGATTCTTTGACACTGAGCCACCTGACTTTTACTATTATTTAAAATCAGGCATTGTCACCCTGTTTTTAAGAATCTTTGGTTAATATTCCTCTGGTATGATTTTCTTGGGGACCACCTCAATCTGTATCAGTGGGAGAACTAATTATTAGAGTATTTAATTGAGAGTTTCTTTCAGGCACTTTTCGAGAAACAATTGAACATTTGAAAATTCTCTGGAACTGAACACTGAAGACAGTGGTTGCAAAGATCCAAATAGACCAGCCCAGTCATTACAAAAATTATTTTCATTTATTCAAGCCTTTAAAATAAAATATTCATTTAATAGGATACTCACAGAAGCAATAAAATACATAATTTAATCAGGCTTTCAAACCCATTTAAAAATAGAGAACTTTCATTTGAGAAAGCTCAGCTATTTTTCTTCCCTCTAGCACATTAGAAAAAAAAAACTGCAACTCACAAGATACTATGTTGTGTAAGAGAGCCAAATTCTGTTTGACTTACATATCTTGATGAACAGGGAGGAAAAAATCTGCTTGCTGCAGCTGCTGGCATCCAGGCCCTTGACTTTGGGCGTCTTGAAATTATGATATGAATTCATGGCATGTCTTTAGTGCATCTGCCTGCTTCCCATTTTATTAGACAAGTGTAGAAAGAACTTGACAGACAGAGGGAAAAGTCTTCCTTTTGCACCATTTGGAACAATAGTCTTTGACCCTCCCTAATAGGAAGATTGGTAAAACCTCTCCCCTACTAGCCTTTAAACAAATCCCTAGTTCCTTTTAATATGTTTGCTTGACAATGGAAGCATACAGAGGACTCATTCAATTGTAAATGTGAACCTAGTATAACGAGGCATAAATGGGACGCATTTCAAAGCAGAGTCCCTCCCCATTGATACTCGAAGAGCTAAGAGCTGATCCTATAATTCATGATCCTGTAATGTTGAAGCACCAGCTTGACCCGAACTCACACCAACCGAATGCAACAGGCCCTTGGAAACCGAGACGTCTGAAAGGCAATGGATGAGGCAGTGAAAAATGGCCGAATATTGGGTTGGCCAAAAACCTCGTTTGGGTTTTTCCTGTACTATCTTTCGGAAAAACCCAAACGAATTTTTTTGGTCAACCCAATAGAAAATGGAACTAACCTACTCTGAACTGAATTGAGAATGAATCGCTGCAGAGTGAAGGAAAGGAGATTAAATTAGCCTGGTGATGGAGACCCGACTGTTGGCCAGCTGTTCCACATTTGCCTTGAAACCTCGCTGCCATTGTCCAAATCCTCTTAGCTTCCTCCTGTTAGACCTGTTTACAGCAGCCCAGGGACTCAGCTGGCAATGCCCTTCCCACTCTGGGCCCTGGGTTTGTCCTCCTCTTTCTCACTGTGTGATACCTTACTTGTTTCCCCGCTGGCTCCCTGGCTTCATTCTTACTGCTACTTACTCCTGTGTATCTCATTGTCTCTGGTCTCACATTTCAAGCAAGTTTCTGGTTTTTTCGCTTTTCCTTGTATTTGCCATGATCTCCCATTGAATGGAGTTCAATCTTGTTTCTTCCAAAGCATCTCCTGCTCTCTGTGCCTACTGCCCCCTCTCTGCTCTAGAATGTCTACTGTGTGGGCTTCCTATGAACCAGCTAGCTGTCATAGTAACCAGAGTCATACGGGCAAGTCTCCAGGGCTCAAAGAGCTTTGCCAAACTCAAGCCATTGAATTTGAAGAATTCTGTTTTTCCTACAAAAAATCAAGTGAGCATCATTGGACTCCCAAGGCTGAGTGACAGATGTAAAAAATCCCTATCAAGTTATGGGCTGAATTCTAATTTGGTTATTAAATTCTCTTGTGTCCTATGTTGGGTTTAGTCTGATGTTCAAGGATATTTTGGGGCCATACTCAAAACCAATGTATACATATGTGTGTGTGTGTGTATGTATATATATATATATATATATATATATAAAATCACATACATGTGTACAAATATTTGTTACATTAAATATTTGGATCGCCAGTCGCTTGGTACCAAAACCAATACACGAATTCAATTCAAATTTAAATTTTCACTGTAACTTTTTTTCTGCCAAATATCCTATCCAAACAAAGAATTAAGTATTTGTTAGAGCTAAAGCATATTCTTTAGGATGCTTTTTGGTCCACTGGTGTTTGCTTTTCGTCTGGTTGAAATCCTTCATTGACCTGTTAGAACGATGACTTAGGTACTGGTTCGTTGTCTCTGCCCTCCGGAAATTCCACATTGTTTTTCCTATAATATTTCTTGTATACCACGTACACTAGAAAACAACACACAGCAGATGAAGCAAATTTCGTAGTAATCAGCTGCCAACTTACATTGGACAGGCGTTGTAATTGGTAACTCAAAAAACAGTTGGCATTTTCTGTGGGCGGGAGGCAAGTAATGAGCACAACCCCTGCTCTGAGTTCCATGGATCCCTCATGGTAAGAGGGGCGACTGCACTGCAGAAGGACCTAGCACACGAGGGGCTATGCACTCACCTGACTTCGGCAGGCATCAGTTAGGTTGCTGGTACTTACCAGTAACAACCACAGAAGCACGTCTTCTGTCCCTACCATCTCCCAGTTATGCACAGGTCCTCAACAGATAAGCTAAGGTGCATTGTCAAGACCTTGGTCTGCTGGTCTGTGTTGGAGGAGTTGAGCTGGAATAACTGTCTCTCCCAGCCTTCACGCACTTCTTCCCATGATGGTGGGGCCCTGGCTGATGGGTGATCAGCCTTCCTCTCGTCCATGAAGCTGCTACTCTCTTATAGCAGCCTTGTGTCAGAATATTTTTGAGATCAGCTCACACCTGGACAGACTAGCCTGTGGTTGATGTATCTGTGTGCTAAATGCACCCGTGGGAAGCAATGAAAAGGGGTGGTATTAACAAGCCCAATCTGGTCATTGTTGCCAGCTGTATTTTCTAATTAAGCTTTATCAATTGAATACAATAAATGTGCTATTTTGTTATCTAAGTATCTGATATTTTTTCCCTTCTACTTCTCATTTGGTTCCAAAGTCAATAGGGGAAGAGAAGGTATTATTTATTGGCACCCTCAGATTCCAGTACCTCACACTTAAAATTGATATAATAGTGCTATCTGTCTCATAGGGCAATTGTGAGATAAAATGCTCAAGTGTGTAGTACAACCCTGGGAGACGACCAAGAGATCAGTAAACGCCAACTCTTGTGATGACGCACAGCTGAGAAAGACAACAGCCTGCTTCCAGGGTCTTCATACGTCAAGATCCATATCTCCATGGTTGGTCCCCACACTTCTAATATATTAGTTTCGAAGCCACTGAGCTATTGACTCTATTGAATTGAACTTGTGGTTAATTAAAATATTCTACTTTTATTACGCACTGTTTTAAGCCAGGAATCCTCACCTTAGCACTGATTTTATTTAACCAAACTATTTTCTCCTTCCTTCTTTCCCTCCTTCTTTCCTTTCGTTGGTCCAAAAAACATTTAGACTTATAATCTTTGCACCAAAATATGTCTCAGCACTGCATGTCCTTAGGAGAAGCGCCTCCTGGTTTATATTCTTGCTGCTAAAACTGTGGCAAAATATAAGACCGATGCTATTACCCACTTTTCCATTATTCCTTCAGCTTATCTATTAATCCCAGTTACTTAACTAGTAAATCTATGCGACTGCTCCATCGCCAGTCTACTTTCTCTGGTTTGTCTGGTAGATGCCGCCAGTACTTATTTGGAAAAATCCCACAGTGCACCAAATTGGGTGCATCTCCAACAAAGAGAAAACAAGGTAATTAGGCCATGGAGCCCTCTGTCCTGGACCGGTGATAACTCACTGGAACGTTTCTAATGGATCCAGAGGGCCCTATTCTAGGAAGGAAAACTGTGCTTTGAGAACTACATTCAAGACCACAGTGTGGAGAACGATTAGCTCCCATGGGCCAGTTGAATACCTATTGGAGCTAAGTGGAAAAGCACAACTGTATCTGCTTATTGGATCACTTAAGAGTCATGTTAATTTTTCATCCGCCTTCACTATGCTGTCCCTGTTAAAGTGCCATGAAGCTTAACGGTGAAGTTTCTTTATTAAAAATAAAGAAAACCAGGGTTTGAAAACAAAGGTCAAATATCACCAGTCATTAGAAAATGTTGAGAAAAGTTTCAGGCAGGTGAAGGCTGGCAAGTGGCAGGGGCTAATGGATCAGAGCTATATGCTACGTTAGAATAAAATAAAAAAATCAGACTTGCTATTCCCCATACTTGAAATAAAGAATGAGTGTGCTTCAACTGTTTCAATTGTATGGCTACTAAAATATATATAAATAAATATATATAAATTATATATGTACACATATATGTCTTCCAATATAACTTAGCCTGATAAATGTCTCTTGTTACACCAATTTTCTGATAAATATGCTATACGTGTGTGTGTGTGAGTGTGTGTGTCACTCATTGTATCTGACCTTTGCGACCCCGTGGACTGTAACCCTCCAGTCCATGGAGTTTCTCAGGCCAGAACACTGGAATGGGTTGCCATGTCCTACTCCAGGGAACCATTTTTCTCAGTACATCATCTTGATATGCTTAATATCAAGTCATATTAATATGGGCGACTTTCACCACCCACTTATTTCACTGCCAGAAACTGGGAATTAAAAAATGCCGTACTGGCAACTTCAGGATTCCTCAAAGAAGCGCGTCGGCATGAAAGGTGACTGTGAGTGCTCCTCACCTGCCAGGAACAGAGCCGCCGCGATGATCTGGAAGATGCTGTAGATGAGCGGGAAGGTGAATATGAGGTTGAGCTCCTCGGGGGTGAAGGAGAGCTGGACGATGGTGGAGCACAGCTGTGTGTTCTGCATCCCTGTTTCCAAAGCAACGGTTCGGCACCTGAAGGAGAAGTCCGGAGAACCAGTGTTTTCACCGGTTTGTTCTGGGTGTTGTTCTGCTTTGTTATTGTGAACAGTAGAAGTAAACATGAGTGTAGAAAACTTATGGTTACAAAGGGGATGGCAGAGGGCGGGGAGGGGTAAACCAGGAGTTTGGGATTAACAGACACACACCACTATATATAAAGGAGGTAATCAACAAGGAGACCCGATATACAGGGAACTACACTCAATATCTTGTGCGTGCCCGCGTGCTTAGTCGCTTCAGTAGTGTCCGACTCTGAGGCCCCATAGCCTGTAGCCCGTCAGGCTTGTCTGTCCATGGGATTTTCCAGGCAAGAATACGGGAGTGGGTTGCCTTGCTCTCATCCAGGGGATCTTCCAGACCCAGGGACTGAACCTATGTCTCCTGCGTCTCCTGCACTGCAGGTGGATTCTTTACCCACTGAGCCACCTGGGAAACCCTCAATATCTTCTAACAATCTATAATGGAAAAGAATTTGAAAAATAATATGCACATATGTATAACAATCACTTTGCTGTACACTGGAAGATAACACAGCACTAAATTATTCTAAAAAAAATTACTCCAGAAAAAAAGCAAATGTGAGAACAAGTACATATATATGTATGTATAAATATATCTGTTTTAATGCATTTATTCACATAGTTTTATTTATATTAGACAAATATGTAACTTATTAATATATTATTAGATAATATAGATATTTTACCTTTTTCTCTACATATACATAGATGAAATCTTACTCTAGTCACCCTAATGATTACTGTAATAATGAGAAAGTGGATATGAACCTCTATAAAACCTCTATGACAACCTAGAGGGGTGAGATAGGGAGGGAGGTGGGGGGGGTGTATAAGAGGGAGGGAACATCAGCCTGTGGCTGATTCATGGTGATGGATGGCACAAACCATCACTAATTGTAAAGTAATTATCCTCCAAATAAAAATAAAATAAAATTTAAAAAACCTCTATAAACGTTAAAAAGTCTTGTGTAAACAAAAGCTGCTGTTACTGTTTTCTCCTCTTTACATTAAAAAAATTGAGGTTTATAATATTTCTGGTCCAGAGGAACAAGGAACACCAGTTAGCTTATTTTATCCTCTGAGCAGTAGACAATATCTTGTCATCTATTTCTGTAGTGCACATATGTATAATTTATGTATGTTATACTTAGTATATTGGATAATGTTCATTTATAAGTGATATATACTTATTCAACAGAATACTGAATACATTTTATATAAATAAAAAGGATAAAATAAAATTACATTCCGATGTGCTGGTTGGAGATGAAATGCCCTTCCTTGTAGCAGGCCCAGACGTGCCACAACCTGTGTGGATCATGAGTTCATCTCGCTTCTGGCTAGAGGAGCCTTGTAGGTCACAAGGCAGGTGTGGATGCTTTTGTGGAAGTCGCTTTGTTTGGAGAATAAGAGTATGTGACTGCAGAAGAGTCAACATGCGCTGTATGCAGGGTATCCAGGAGCATTTGAACAGCAAGAGGCAGTCGGTGTTGTCTTCCTGGGGAATGTGCATACTTTAGGAATGAATGCATCTACTCAGAGTGATGTCGTCAGAAATAGGGTGAACGTTATGACAGGCGAGAAATTTTGAATTTGCCTTGTATTTGCAGCTGTTCTAGGCTGAGTTGTATTTTCCTAGATGCGTATGCTAAAGGTCCTAACCCTCAGGACCTCAGATTCGGACATGATTTGGAAATAAAGTCACTAAAGATACAGTTATTAATAGTGAAGACATGATTTGGATGTACCCTAGTTCAATACAACCAGTGTCCTTATGAAAAGCAGGAATATGAACATACAGACATCCTTAGAAAGAAGGCAGTGTGAGGAGAAACGGGAAGATGCATCTATCAGCCAAGGGGAGGGACCTGAACAGACTCCCCTTTATTCCTCACAAAGGACCTATCCTGCTGACACCCAGATTCTGGGCATCTGTCCTCTAGAACTGGGAGACAGATTTCTGCTGTTGAAGCCTCTCAGTTTTTGGTACTTTGAGCAGCCCTAGCAAACGAGTTGGGCTTCCCAGGGGGCTCAGTGGTAAAGAATCTGCCTGCTGATGCAGGAGATGCAGGTTTGATCCCTGGATCGGGAAGATCTCTTGGAGTAGGAAACAGCAACCCACTCCAATATTCTTGCCTGAAAAATTTCATGGAGAGAGGAGCCTGGCAGGCTACAGTCCATGAGGTTGCAAAGAGGTGGACACGGCTGAGCGCTTGTGCACACACCCACACAGAAGAGAAGAATACAGTGGCTATCACAGAAGAAAATTCCTAGTCTGATTCACTAAAAACACCATACCTGTGCCAGGACTGACCGGCTATCCTAGCCAGAAAAAACCCTAAGGAGTAGCCAGCTATGGGAAATATGGTTCCTATGATCCAGAGTCTGGGCTGTATGATCCAGGCGCTCCGGTACAGCACGCCTCCAACCACGGCTATGAGCACTATGAGCAGGGCGCCTGTGATGGATCCAATCTGGAAGAGAGACACAACAGCAGCAACAATTGTGAGTTGAAGCAATCTCAAGTACTCTTTTGGGAGAAGAAGCCTAAGGCTCTCTTTCCTTCTGGGAAAATGAGAACAGTGACCCCTCTGTGTGTCTCTTGCCCGATGGTCATGGTAGACCCATGGGAAATGCTGGTGCTTGCCTCACGCTTCCAGTTATAGGAAGATTAACAGGACACGGAGTGCTGTTAATCTCAGTTGGCCTGAAGAAGATGTTCTACTTGCAAATCATCCTTGTCACAGGGGAGGAGAACCCACTCCAGGAAGAATCAGAAGACCTGGCTTCCAAATTCACCTCCCCCTGCCTGCCTTCCTTAGGTCAGTCATGAACCCTCTCCGAGGCACAGCTTTTTCATCTAGGATTGAAGATGAAATCCTGCCCTAGTCACCTTTTATGATTGTCTTGGTAATGAGAAAGTGGAAATGAAACTCTATGAAAGTTAAAAAGGCATGGGTGAGCCACACTAGCGTTATTGCTGTCTCCTTTTCACATTAGAAAAAAAAGAAATGGAGATGATAATGTTTTTTTTTTTTGTGTGAGAGGAAAAAAAAGAACACTAGATATTATTGCTGTCTCCTTTTCACATTAGAAAAAAAAGAAATGGAGATGATAATGTTTTTTTTTTTTTTTTTGTGAGAGGAAAAAAAGAACACTAGATGGCTTATTTTGCCCACTGGGAAGTGGAATCTGTCCATATATATACATCTTTTTTTTTCCTTTTGAGCTTTTTATTTTGTATTGGAGTATAGCCAATTAACAGTGTTGTGATAATTTCAGGCAAACAGTGAAGGGACTCAGCCACGCATACAGTCCGTGTCTGTATATCTGTATCATCTATCTCCATCTCATCTGGTTAGAATATAGTTGGTGAAAGGGAATGAATGGTTACTCATTATATATGTCATCATTTGTATGTGTATGTATATATATATGTATCATTTTTTACATATATATGTGTGTAATATACACACATTATATATTTAATATATTTTTCTATCTGTATATATACACTTACCCATATACACGCACACACACACATATATATATATATATATTTATATAAATATAAAATCTATCAATTGCCAGGCACTGGATTGGCCATACGGATACAGGGGTGAGAAAGACATGACCTATTTTCTAAGACAGCCATCTAGATATATTTTATAATACAAACCCACAGAGCAGACGTAAAATAAAGTGCTGTGTGTGTACAGAGTAGAAAAAAGCCAAGAGGCCGCATTTGAATGGGGTGAACTGGGAATCCCAAAGGGTGGATGAAAACTTGCCACGTGGACAGGGAAGGGCATTCCAGAGGAATGGGCTGCGTGTCTACTAACGAAGGCCCCTTAGAAGGGGCTTTCTGATCCCGTGAGAAAACCAGTTCAGTTGATGGAGAGACTCGTCATTGCAGCACACACGTTGGGGCCTTGAGTGCGCTGCCTGTGCCGTGAGTGACGTGGGACTCTTACCTTAAGGATGATCTTGGCTTTTTGGGGCCACTTGTGGTTAACATACATTCCAAGGGAGACGGGAACAACAAGAGCCACCAGAGATATACCTGAAGGTGACAGAGAGCAGTGTGATCGACAGAACGCAGCACAGGGAGGATGAAAACAAGAATAAGCGGTCTCCAAAAGGTTTAAGATATAGATCAGACTCCTTTCTTGAAGACACTAAATAATTAAAAAACAAACAAACTCCCACAAACTCTACTGCTTCACCTACTCCAGTACATAATTCAATATTTCTGGTGGAAAAATCGATTATATTGATGATATAAATCCTTTCCCTAAATCTTAGATTAATTTTTTTAGACTTCCTTATACTATCAATTGATATCTTTTAGTTTCAACTTGTCAGCATCTTGGCTTATTTGGCTTTGGAGTTTTATATCCTATGAAAAATATCTTTTCAAAGTGTGTGTGTGTGTGTGTGTGTGTATTCTTGGGGTGTACAAAGATGATAGTTAACAACTGTCTGTTACTTCACAGTAGTAGAAATAAAAGAAAAAAGTCCAGGATTCTGCAGGC
>NW_011495078.1:8156109-8171337 GCF_000754665.1 Bison bison bison | reverse complement strand
GGAAGTCTAGGATTCTGCAGGCATTCTGTGGCTAACGACTTTGAGTTAAGATTGATTAGGGTGATTCAAACCTGCAGCAGAGAGGTGAGACAATAGGTTGAAAAACCATGCTTTAAATTTTCCATGAGATAACATATTTGGCGACCTCTCAAGTAATTATACGTCTTTGCAGGAACGTGCTCACCCAGCCAGATGAAAGAGTCATGCTTCAATTTCTCCGTGTTAAATTTACTGCTGTTCTTGAGACATGTGGTTTGTTTCTCCTTATTATTTAACACTCATTTGTCCAGTGGCTGCTTTTAGATAATATACCACCAAACAACTTGTAAGTTCTCACAGGCTGTTTCTTTTTCAGACATCCTTTTAAAGCACCAGGAGAAACTGGAGTCGAATAATGAAATTCTGAGAGTGGGTGTTGCTCGGTACTGGAGTAGATAGAACTAGGACTGTGAAATGGATTCTGGATTCCAGGTCTGTAAATGTCAATTTAAAACGAATGTAATAGTGATAAAAACATAAAGTCTTTGCAGCCTTCTGGCCCTCCTGGCAGTATAAGAGTCTGCAATGACTTTTCCCCAGAAATTACACAACGGGATTAAGTAATAGCTAAGCGTACCAAAAGCAGGAAAAGAAAAAAGAAAAACAGGAATAAAAGAAGGAGAAAATGGTGGAATAAAGGAAATGAAAAGGGTCACTGATGGACATCCTGGTAAGAGCTCCTAGAAAAATCCCCTTTGGGGGCCCTTGCATCCCGCTCTTGGGAGGAACATTCTTCCTCTGGGTCTCCAGACTGTTCCCTAAAGGGATGTTTGTCTGCCTTAAAGGAAAACCATGCTGATGCATATTAACCATCCTGTAGCGTCTTCCATCTGGGGACTGATACTGTGATTGGAATGTGAGTGTGATTGGGCTTTGGTGATGTATTTGTCACATGTTGGGTCTGTGCAAAGGCAGCCCAGCTCCATGTTCGGCCCCTCCTTGCTGAGTCTTTATCTTTTGGGGGCAGCCTGAGGCTGCAGGATACACACACAAGCAGGACCAGCTGCTCAAGTCAATGGCAGAATTGCATTTCCTCTCTTGATCCATACCAGACCACATAAAGTTTGAAAGTTGACTCACAGTTGGCTGGAAAAGACACCCTTTGCCCTTCGTCTCTTTCAGAGTGTAGGACTCCCGCCTGGAGAGGTAGGTTGTTGTCATCCTTTACTCCCCAGCAGGCTGGATCTTGTGTACCTTATTCCCCGTGTGCCTGAGCTCTCTGTGGCAAATACCTGTCTATTTTGATGTGAAAGCCTCTGCTTACAGTCATGCCATTTGAACCATAACTGGATCTTTAACCAAGTTTATGTGGCAGGTACCGGAGGGAAGAAGGGAGAAAGAAAAAAAGAGAAGGAAAGAGAATGGGGAACAGAGTCACGCGGTAGAACCTGGAGCCAGACAGACTCAGAGCGGGACCTTATTCACAAGCTGTGAGAACTGTGAGTGCTTTGTGCCCCTGAGTCTTGGGTTCCCCATCTGTGGAATGGGTAGCTTTCCGTCTCACGGTGCTGATGTGAGAATCCGATGGTGAAGTGGATGCACGGTTCCTGGTCCTAGACTGCTTCAAATGCTTTGAGGGAGGAGGAGAAACAGCAACTTGCTGCGGTGTTTGCGGTGTTACCGGCTGCGCAAGTGGCCTTGGTCTCTACCTAGCTCTCATCCTCTGGAGGGACTCAGGGCGTGTTTGCTGAGTTATCAGAACATCGGAAGCACCGTATGGGAGCTAGGCACAACAGCCCTGCCCACAGAGCAGGGTGAGAGCGGACGGGAGGGCTACTCCCGGCTTCCCTGTCATCTTGGACAAATTAAACATATGCCCTGAGCCTAAATTGCCTTGTTGAAAAAGTAGTGATAACATCTTGCTAATTAATCAGATTGTGTGTTTTCCACATTAACAGATAACAAGAAGATTAGGTTGGAAAACAGGCCTGGACAAAATGGTGAATAAGCAGAGTTAATATCTTTGTTTGGCAGGCTCTCATTGAAGATTTTTTTAATCTTTTCCTCTCTGTTTCTCTTCACTTCTATTTTCTTTTCCTTTTTGCCCTTCATGTCTTGTATGATGACATCTTTCTCCTTTGGGGGTACTAATGACTCTTTTTCACTTTCTTTTCCTTGCTATCAATCATTCACACTGTAGTTAGAATTTCCCAATATTGCATGGGGCATTTTCCAGAAGGGAATGAATATTAAGAGGAGGATGCTTTAAGACTTAATTTTTTTCTTAAACAACAAGTGATTTAGAATTAAAAATTCTCATTCAGCAAACAAGTTCTGTGAGAAGTGTACACCACTCAAGCAAATTGCCCTCTTTAGGAAGGTGCCCTTCCCAGGTGGCAGACTGGGGGTTGAGCAGCATGAGGCCTGGGCAGGCGGTTGTGCAGGGTCAGCTAAGGCCTACTTGCAGTAGATGATGCCTGGCAGGAAGGAGTTCCCTGGGGTCAGTAGAAGGACCACTGGAGGGGAAATCCCATACTGAACACATGTGCCCAAAAGAACTGCTTTTGGGAGGGATGGGGAAGGGGTTGTCTAATGGCCATGGTAGGAATAGAGAGAAAGTAGAGACCATCTGAAGATATGACAATACAGATTGTCCCCAGGGGCTGTGCCAAAGTTTGTTCTGATTCAGTTCTGTAGACCTGAATCATGTTTTTTGTTTTTTTTTTTTTAATCACAGAACCAATCTTTCTTAGAAATGGAAGCCATCCAGGACAGCTTTCCATGCCAACAGGAATCCTTTATACAACCAACCATCTTTCTGAGGCACCATTCCGTCTTTATTCACATGCAGCCTTCCATGGGACCCCCACACCTCTTTGTGGCAGCCCATTAGGGAGATACGTGTCTCCAAGGGCAGTTGAGAAAAGACTATTTGCATATCAGCGATGGGTCCTGATGTGCTAACTCACCCACATCTCAGCTGCAATGGTCCTGGTTCTGGCAGATGCCTGGTTTGCGTAGACCAGGAACTATCCTGTCCTGCCCTTGACCCCACGTTCCACCAGGTACCTAATCTCCTGCCATTATGTGTTCCCCTAGAAATGGAAGCCCTTTGGGTGTGGAGGTGACCATCTGGGAGCTGAGACGAGTAGACACAGAGTTACAGCTTGCACACTGGACTCCTGGGACCGGATACACAAGCTGGGTCAGTAGATCATCTTCTGAATCAAGACACGGTCCCCAGGGGACAGTTATAAACAGTGTGTTTCACCTGAAGGCTTCTCGTGGCCATTGCTTACTGGGGGCCCTATTTTGAAATCATCAGTGGAATGTTTTTTCGGATTTCTTTAACTTGAGTATTTGGGAGCAGACTCGTCCCCCCTGGATTAGTTGTGCTCTGGATTATGGGAAGGACAGAGCCTCCTGTGCACCAGGCTCCAGTCCCCTTGGGTCCAGAAAGCTGTGCTCAGGGGTCCCTCCCGTCAGCCCCTCTCCCTGGTGATTTCAGCGGAGGACAAAACCAATTCTCCTATGGGCTCAAGGTTTGGAATTCAGATTCTGCTAATCCTCATTCAAACGCAGGCGAGACTTGTCCTAACGGCCTTTGTTGTTGTTCGGTCACTAAGACTGTCTGGTTCTTTGCAGACCCCATGGACTGCAGCACACCAGGCTTTCCCTGTCCTTCAGTATCTCCAGGAGTTTGCGCAAACTCATGTCCATTGAGTCAGTGATGCCATCCAACCATCTCATCCTCTGTCACCCCCTTCTCCTCCTGCCTTCAATCTTTCCCAGTATCAGGGTCTTTTCAGATGAGTCAGTCCTTCACATCAGATGGCCAGAGTACTGGAGCTTCAGCTTCAGCATCAGTCCTTCCAATGAATATTCAGGACCTATCTCCCTTAGGATGGACTGGTTGGATCTCCTTGCAGTCCAAGGGACTCTCAAGAGTCTTCTCCAACACCACAGTTCAAAAGCATCAATTCTTTGGTGCTCAGCTTTCTTTATGGGTCCAACTCTCATACTGGAAAAACCGTATCTTTGACTATATGGACCTTTTTCGGCCCAGTGATGCCTCTGCTTTTAAATACACTGCCTAGGTTTGTCCTAACTTTTCTTCCAAAGAGCAAGAATGCACAAACTATAGAGGGTGTGAGAGGTAAGGTCTAGCTGAGGCTGAGTCTGGCCTGAGAAGCTAGCCAGGGGCAAGCAGAGGGGAGCCTGGCCAGGTTCAGGGTCTGGCCCGACAAGTGACTTACCTATGTTATCGTAGGGAATCACGATCATCCCCGAATCAACCCACATTTTGGTGTAGATTAACAGGCACAGCGGCATCATCCCTAGGGCGAGCAGCGTGGAGCAGGTGGTCATGCTGACGCTGGAAGGAAACGGGCAAATTGACATGGCCACCTGGGCTTTCCAGGGGAGAGGTGGTTTCCTTTCTCAACCCATGATCAGAAAGTCCTGCCAAAGACTCTCTCCAAACTGTGCCACCCGGTCTGATGGATGGAAATATACATGTCCCGTGCAGGCCACACCAGGGACAAGATGGTGAGATCTGTACTGAGTCCCTTTCTATTTTGTCTCCCTCCCTATTGCTTCTCGGGCCTCCCTTGGTGGTTCAGACATTGAAGAATCTGCCTGCAATGTGGGAGACTCAGGTTTGATTCCTGGGTCGGGAAGATCCCCTGGAGAAGGAAATGGCAACCCACTCCAGTATTCTTGCCTAGAGAATCCCATGGACAGAGGAGCCTGGCGGGCTACAGTCCACGGGGTTCACAAAGAGTCAGACATGACAGAGCAGCTAACACTTTCACTTTCCATTGCTTCTCAAGCATCAGAGAAGATATTTTGTGACAACTTAAACTCATTGTTAAACAAGGTACAAGGTGCTTGGACATGCCGCCCTGAGAACCTCCGATCAGAGAACAGCAAACATATTTACACCTGCCAAGACTTCGTGGGCTTTGGCGTGTCTGTCCAGCTTGAGATGAGATGGGTCTCCACAGCCCCTGAAGGAAAGCGCATGTCCAAGGGAAGAAGTCTCGGTGTCTTTCCTTAAAGCAGTCAAATTATTCCTCGACCCACCCCCCAAAAGCTTGAGAAAAGGAGAGGAAATTGACTTCAAAAATCAAAGAAACCAGGAGAGCAGGCAGGGTGGACCTCGTTTATACTGCTAAGAGATTCAGCAAATGGAGTTCAGCAGAACCAAGGTCTGGGACTTCCCTGGTGGTGCAGTGGGTAAGAATTCATCTGCCAATGCGGGGAACATGGGTTCATTCCCTGGTCCAGGAAGATCCCATATGCCACGGAGCAACTAAGCCCAGGAGCCACAGCTACTGAGCCCGTGGAGCACAGCGACTGAGGCCCAAGCCCCTACAGCCTGAGCTCTGCAAAGAGAGAGGCCCCCGCAACAAGAAGCCCGAGCGCTGTAACCAAGAGTAACCCCCGCTCGCCCCAGCTAGAGAAAAGGCTGGGGAGACCTGGAGAGACAAGACCACGGAGACCCAGGGCGGCCAGAAATACAGAACAAATAAGTAAGTAAAATTATATATAAAAAACTTCAAAGAGAACCAAGGTCTGGGAGTCTCCTGCCAAGAGCATCCGCACGTGAATGAGTGGACCTGGCTGAGTAGGAGGACATGGGCTCTGGAGGTGGAGGGTGTGGGATGATGCTTCTTCAGCACCACTGCGTGGATGGAGGAGGGCTTTCGGGTAAGGGGTCTTCCAGCCTCTGCAAGGTACTCGGTGGGTGGTGGTGGTGGTGCATAGTCTATTCCCAGGAAATGTGGCCCTTAGACGGCTGGGCCAGACCCTGCCTGGCTTGGAAGCAGGGCTGTCCACCTACGTGGCTCTTAGCTTACTTGACTTCTCTTGGCCAGTTTCCTTCTCTGTGAAATGAAGATCATAATTGTTACCACCTCACAGGCCTAGGGACCCAGTGTGTCCAGTGCTTAGAATGATTCAAAGAGCCAGTTAGCCCTAACCCTGCCTGGCAATTGGGTATGTGTGCATGTGTGTATGTGCATGTGTGTGTTGTGTTTTGGCACAGAGAATTTTTTCTGAAAGGCCCTCTAATAGTTGTAGCACTGAGACTATCCGAGTAGTAACTTCTTAAAAGGATTATACGTGGACTTCAAGGAAAATATTAAATAATTTACACTACCAGCTCCTCGCCACTGCCCCCCAAAAAACCCCAGTTTTTGCAAAATAAAGAATAGGGAAATGTTTATCAGGGGGCTTAACTTGCCTGATAATCTTTTTTTTTTTTTTTAAACAAACAGAATGAACTCATTTAAAATATGTTTAAAGGATTTAGAAAAAAAAAATTTGTCTTAGTAGAGCTAAAATAGTGTAACAGTAACCAATGCTGAGGATGTACATGAAGTATTTCCAAGAGATTCAGTCTATTATGATGACAGGTTGCCTTAACTTAGATACACAAGAGGATGCTAAAAGCAGAGTTCTATGCCAGAATAATAAGTTAATTTGTCATAAACAGTGTTTGATCCTACTTATAAGTAAAGTCCTGGAGTTTGTGGACAACTTTTCCCCCTCTCTCCTCCTTTGTCATTCTCTTTTTTATCTTTTATTTTAAAAAATAAATTGGGATGGATTTAAAGTTATCCCCATAATCAAATTACTTTTATTCCAGTTCATCCAATATGCTTTCCAGAGTGGAGATGACAAGAGCGGGTGGAGAAGGGGGCAGTGTTCATTACCTAGATCACAGCGAAGAGATAGGTGAGTACTTTTTGTTTTTAACCATGAGAACACCTTTTGAGAGGAAGTCTGTTTCTCTCCTTATTTTTCTTTCAAATTTCTTTGTAAAAGCTTCAATTCTGACTCATTGCTAAGACAATCTGTGAAGTTGTATCATGGTCTTGAGTTTGGCAAAAGCAGTTTCACAGAGGCCAGGAGGAGGGCCAAGACAGGAGCTGGAGGAGGGGGCGGTTTAGGTTTAGTGGCCACCGGGAGCATTAACACACTGCAGAGGGCACGAGAATAGAAGGGTTGAACTACTCGAAATGAGATGAAAACCAACTCAGATAAATGATTTTAAGGAGCAATGTAGGAGGGTACATTAACAAAAGGAAAAGGTCATTTTATATAAAAAATCAGAAGTTCTGCAAAGAGCAAGGAGGAGAAGGCAGGAGGAGAAGCAGACGACAGAGGACGCGATGGTTGGATGGTATTACCAACTCAATGGACGTGAGTTTGAGTAAGATCCGGGAGATGGTGAAGGACAGGGAGGCCTGGCGTTTTGCAGTCCATGGGGTCGCAAAGAGTCAGACTCAACTGAGTGACTGAACAACAGCAACAGCAACAAACAGCAAAGGGGTCAACAGTGGAAACACTAACCGTGCATTTGCATTTACATCGGAATAAGAGAGAACATAAGATAAGAAAAAAAGAAACTTCTTGGTTTAAATTCTTGTCTTAGCCCTATTCACTACCAGGGAGAATTTTTTTCCTTCTTGTTTTCCTTTTGGAATTAAAAGAAAGCAATAAATGAGAATTCAGTGAATGTTGAGAAATTTGGTGAAGTCAGTGATGAAAAATGCAAAAGACTGTAATCATATTAGAAATGAAACACCAAGTTTGAAACAGCAAAAGAAGTGAATATAGGTGAGGCTGGACAGCAGAAGAGATGACATAGAATCAGCATGGAACAGAGGCTCAGAGTCTGGACAGGGATAAATGAATAGATCTGGATTCTGATTTGGACTCTCACATACATTGACTATTACCTCTGTCAAGGTTTGGAGCCTTAATTTCATCATTTATCAAATGCAGAAAGTAATAGTATTAATACTAACCTCAGAGGATTAGTTTGAGGATAAAATACACTGGTTGGATGGCATCACCGACTCAATGGACATGAATTTGAGTAACCTCGGGTGTTGATGCTGGACAGGGAGGCCTGGTGTGCTGCAGTCCATGGGGTCACAATGAGTCAGACATGACTGAGTGACTGAGCTGAAGTGAACTGAGCTTTTCCTGTGAGTGGCTCCTAACAGCGCCTACTAAGTGTTTGCCAGTAAATAAAAAGAAATGCTGCAGAGAGGCAAGGCTTGGTTCCTTTGAGGGGAAAAATAAAGGGAAATTCATATAGTGTTGAATTAATTCTTAAATGAGAGCTGGACATATATGTGGTTGAAATGGGAGGAACTGCTTTGAATTTGCGATAAGCCCGAGGGTCAACCTAGAGCAACTCAAATAACAGTGAACACAAAGCTGGAAGATGAAAAATGTAATGGCACCTGGATGAAGAATAAAGGAGGTGGTAAGAAAATCTAGAAACTTTCCCTACTTTTCTAGAAAATTTCCTACTTTCCTAGAAAATAATAGAAGGGAGTGTAGACTGCGCATAGCAATAAAGGAATTAAGGGGGACGGGAGAAAGGGTGCACAGGCAGCAATTCCCCAAAGAAGTGAGAAAAAAGAAAACGGAAAGGAAAAATCCTTGGGTGGTGTGGCGGCGGTTTACTTGCTAAGTCTTGTGTCTGGCTCTTGGGACCCCATGGACTATAGTTCGCCAGGCTCCTCTGTCCATGGGATTCTCCAGGCAGGAATACTGGAGTGGGTTGCCATTTCCTTCTCCAGCGGATCTTCCTGACCCAGGGATCGAACCTCCATCTCCTGCATTGCAGGCAGTTTCCTGCATTGCAGGTGGATTCTTTAAGGACTGAGCCACCAAGGAAGCCCGTGCAGTGTGCCCAAGCCATTGTTAAAGAAAGGGGAGATTCAAAAACAGGGAGACTTTGCATGTAGAGCAGACACAAGGGGGTGGGGCTCTCTGTGTTCGCTCCCAGAACTGTGAGCCTGGGCCTCTGGCAAATTCATCTGAAAACACCTCTGTTTCTCCCCGAGACATTTTGTGCTTAATGCACCCATGACAGGGCTAGAACAGGTGAAAACACCTGTTTCCTGATCAGATTCCCAGGACAACCTTCTAGACTGGAGTGAAGGAGCTGAACTCCTACTTGCTGTACATTAGTAAGCAAGGATTTCATTAGCAAGGTCTCTATTTTGTAATGTGTGTGTGTGTGTGTGTGTGTGTGTAGTCACCAGAGACTGCAAATTGATGACTTCCCTGGTGGCTCAGACAGTAAAGCTTTTGCCTATAATGCAGGAGACCTGGGTTCGATCCCTGGGTCGGGAAGATCCTCTGGAGAAGGAAATGGCAACCCACTCCAGTATTCTTGCCTGGAAAATCCCATGGACGGAGAAGCGTGGTAGGCTACAGTCCATGGTGTTGCAAAGAGTCGGACATGACTGAGTGATTTCACTTTCACTTTCCCAGGTTTTGGAAAAGACGATGGGGTGAGAGAGAGAGAATTTAATTTCCCGCTGAAACCACACCCAGGAAAGTGAAAGCCAAATGATACTGATTTGCTCCTGTTCTGTGGTATCTGCTGAACTAGTGCAGGTACCTGTTGGCATAATCAGTCACATCTCAGCTGCCATTGCTAGAATTCACGTGGAAATGGAGAAGCTAAAGCCCCCAGAGGACAGAACTGGAGATATAAAGGTTAGATAGAATTGTATCCACACACGTGATCAGGAGACTTTAGTTATCCACTGCTCACAAGGAAAGAAAAAAAAATGTTGGCAAACCGTTTCCCGATAGGTGAGATGTCACTTTCTTAATTTGCTCTAAAGAAAATCTACTTTTCTGAAGTTAGAAAATATATTTAGAAGTATATTTTTCTAAAATATATTTTCTAAAGAAAAATATTTCAACAGTTTTTCCTCTAACAGATGCAAGGCATAATGCAATTCATCGCCTTCATCATGGTATAATTTAACCTCCTTTCACGGATTATTATTCCTGATACACTATTACTTGTTCCACTAAAATGCAGTGGTGTCTTCTGGGTGACAGGTTCATAGAGCTGTCTGTCCCTAAAAGAACTGAGGGCTTCCCTGGTGGCTCAGACAGTAAAGAATCCTATCTGCCTGCCTGCAATGCAGGAGACCTGGGTTTGATCCCTGCATTGGGATCCTCTGGAGAAGGGGATACCCACTCCAGTATTCTTCCTTGGAGAATCCCATGGACAGAGGAGCCTGGGGACTACAGTCCATGGGGTCACAAAAAAGAAGAGCTGCTGTGTTTTGTGAGTTGTCTTCTTAGCTTTGGAGGCATTTTAATCTTTAAATTGAGGTCAGGATTTGGGGGAACCTTGCTGCCGTGAGACACAATCCTGTCCCTCTAATAGATTGCCTCCCCCACCCCCAACTTCCTGTGTCTCATCCTCTGTTCTGGGTAAAAGTACAGCAAAGCTTGAGAATTGGGCACGTAAGTAGGTCCTGTGTGAAGAACGTCTATGAGATCAAGCAGGATTTACTTTGGGTGTGCCGCGTCTTTCACTGGGTCTTGTTTGAGTTCCAGAGAGGTGAAATTGCTAGAGAGGTATGATGACTGCACTGGGCGGGTATTGGTATTGTTCACAAGACAAGGGGATCAGTGGAGTGCGCACTTTCCAGGACAAAAATTAACAATTTTCAACACCACAGTCCTATAAGAGGACTTCTTCTGACTTGCTGAAGGATTCATCTACCCTGATTCAGCTGGGGGGTTTCCACTGCAATTTCAAACTCTGCTTCTGGCTCTCTTATTTCTTAATATTTTTATTTCTTACAGGAATTGTTATGCAAGGGAAGCAAGATTACATAATCATCTCCTGTTTCCAGAGAAATAGAATTTCCTTTAAGCCACAGGGAAGTGTGAGTGAGGACCTTTAGATAAGGTTTTACTGTTTCAGCCCCCAGAAGGGAATCTACCCCCAAAGCTGATCAACTCAGCACCAAACACACTTTTCTGTCTTACAGATGATCACACGTGTAGCCTTACATGGAGATACAGGCTCTTTCATTTTGTTGAAAAATTGCATTACGTAATATTACATAAAAGCTGTTTGGTGGCAAAGTCCTGTCTTCAATTCACTTCACCCCCCTCGACTCGCTTGTAGATTCCCACCCCTGTGCCTCCATCCGGGTCAGACTGAGATGGAATGTAAGGAGGCCTTATTGCTATATGGCGGTTCACAGATTAACTAAACCTGAACAGTACTTGCCATCCTTTGCTCCTCACAGGACTTTCATTAAGGAAAAAAAAAATCTGTTACAGGGAAGAGAAGGTACTTCCTTATGTGAGAGAGATGTAACGTGAAGATATACCATTGATGTGATTTTTCTAAAGCTTCTGGAGAAATGGGCATCAGCAGAGCTTGAGGTGTCAGGCTCCCGCGTGCCCACCGGGTGCCGCATCAATCCGGAATCCGGTTTGACAGTTTGTGGTGGTTATATTTCTCCACCGTGAGCATCTCTCTGAGTGTTGTTGCTGAGGGGGTGAACAGAGCCTGTTGCCTACTGTTCAGGATTTAGTAAGCACACATTATCCTGATACCCAGCTGGTTTGCAGAAATGCACACCTTTCACCGGAAATGAGGAATGGTGAGGGAAGGAAAAACGTATTTGTCTACTCAACTTGTAGCATTAAAATTCTTGGTCCCCTCCCATTAATGCTTCACCTTATTCCGATTAGTTTTCCGCCCCCCCAGTGCTAGTTCAGATTAGCATAGGATGAAATGGACAAACACTGCAATTAAGATTTCTCTGTGGGAAGCAGAGGAACCATCCTCTGTTTATTTTATAGGAAGGTAAGCCTAATTTTTTTAAAAACTGCTGTAGTCTTTTTTCTTTTTTTAATTTAATGCCAGTAGAAGTGAAGCAAATGTACATTTTTGAAATTTTATTTTAGATTTTATACCAAGAGAAATCTTGTCCCCCAAAACTGGCTGTGTTTGGTCATGGTCTCATCCTAGGGTCTAATGTTTACTGGACACTTTGATTTCATGATTCCATTCAGGACTCCTCATCACCACAAAGAAAGTTTTGGTTTTTTTTTTCCTGATACCAAGGAAAACTTTCTCAGGTGTAGCTTCTGGGTCGGAAAGAATTTCTTTTTTGGAAAAACTTGGACTCTTTTCCCAAAGAGAAACAGCAATTATCCAACTCCTTGTTAACTGAGTTAGATTCAAAAACACAAACACGGAAAAGAACCCTTGAATTCCCACAGCACAGCAGCCGTGCAGGAAGGCGAGTTAAAGGCAGCTCTCTCTCGTCTCGGCTGGACCCCATATCCATGGCAGAGCAGATGGGCATTCACGATGCCACAGGCTACTGAGAAGGTTAATTCAATGCCATTAATGCGATGCTGGGAGGCTTACATATCTTACCTCAGGTCCATGTCGCCATCCACCCAATAGGCCAGGATGTTGGAGGCAGTCCCTCCTGGACAGCATCCCATGATGAGGACCACTACAGCTTGGATGGGCATGATGTCAAAGGCCACGGAGAGGATGAATCCTGTGAGGGGCATGATCCCGAACTGACAGAGGAAGCCAACACAGATGCCCCATGGCCGCTTTATGTGCCCAAGGAATTTCTTGAGTTCCACATTGCATCCCATGGAGAACATCACCAGAGCCAACAGGATGGTCAGGACGGCGCTCAGGATTGTACTTAGAACGGCGTTGAAGTTGCTCTCTGGTACCAGACAGGACGTGCCATTGCAAACTGTTGCATTGGCCAAACAGACCATTGAGTTATCCATTGCTGGCTGTTCTGCTCAAACGCTCACTGAAGTCCACAGCAGTTCCAGTTCACTGCTCCTACTAGATAAACACCGTCCACTCCAACTGCATCCAACTTTTAAACCCTTTTCAAACACGTGTCACCTGGTGTCTCCTTCCAAAGCCACCTCAGAGAGGCAATAAAAAACAATAAATGCTAGAATGTCAGTTTCGAGAGGTAACCTTACAACACAGCACAAATTATGAATCATAAAAGCCCTGCCAAATTATTGGCCCAGACAGAGAAATCTAATTAATCATTTATTAGCATGATAACGAACTGTGCATTATAAAAAGAGCCGTGTTAATGTTTAATGCTGGGAAGCTTTGTTAAATAATCTCAGTTAAGTGACACTTAAAATCAGCTTGAACTATTACAGAAGGGGCCTGTCTCATCTCTGTGCAATGTGGGGGAACTGGGTCCTGAGAAGCCGAGTGCCTTGTGACAAATCAAATTACTGATCAGTATCAGGCTTTGTGCTAGAACCCAGACCACCAAGTTCCTCCCCAAAATAGTTTTCCTTCCACATTGATCTGTCTGTGTGTGTTGGTCTATAGTGATCGTGGAAGGAATATTTAAGTTTGAGAAACTTGTAGGGTCTTGTTGCACACCTATGGGAGAGTAACACGCAGAAGGGTAGGATGTTTTCCGTGTCGTCTGGTGGGAAGGCTGGCCAGGAAAGCCCCATCAGTTATAATTATGTATGCGTCACCATGGTGACAAAGGGCTTCATGGCCAGAGAGATAATACAATTACCTGGAGGGATGAACCTCAGAGGAATAGGTCAAAGTGATGGGTGTCAGGAACTGGAATTAAAAATTTTGGAGGGGGATAGGGATCTGAGGTTGGGTTGCTATTCCCTTCACCAGGGGATTTTCCCAACCCAGGGACTGAACCCAGGTCTCCTGAGTTGCAGGCAGCTTCTTTACTGTCTGAGTCCAGCAGATATTAACTGGAAAGCTGAAACTCAGTTTAGCCTGGTGGAGACTAAGAGAAATACCTTTAAAAAGGGTTTCTCTGAACTCCGTGGACTCAGGAATCACAGAGGGTCTTGTTAAAATGCAGATTCTGAGTCTGGAAGGCTGGGGTGGGCCCCAGGCGTCTGCATTTCCGACGAGTTCCCAGTTCAGGGTGAGGTTGCTGATCCAGGCATCATGCTGGTCTCAATACCCACGTTAGGGTGTTGCCAACTGCACCCAAGCTGGTGAAAATCACATTTACCAGTTACTTTCGTACTGAAGAACTTACTGCAATCAGCGTTTACAGAGCAACTCGATGTGGGAAATCAAACTTTGTCATAACTTGAGTGAACAGGAGCTGTGGGCAGTAGGGGTGGGGGGTGGTGGGAGATGGGGGTGCCAGCCACTAAGCCAGCAACGGAGTCAACTGAGTCAGAAGTCCCAGCTGCTGGGGTCCCTGACCATGACCCCTCTGTTTGGGGTTGAGCTGCTGGGAAAACCCTGAGCCATGTCCTCAAAGGGTGACAGGGACTCAGGGTCCCTGCTGTCCCAGGAGCCTGCTCCAGGGTTGCCTTCCCCGGGTGTCTGGGTCCATGACTGCCTACCCCTTGTGGATGGGTCCATTCCTGCCTTCCCCACGTGGGTGGACTTACGGGCTCTGCCTGCCAATTCCTGGGAGACCCTCCTTCTCTGCCATCACCCTTCCCCCTCCCGAAGCTAAAAGATTCAGTTCAGTTCAGTTCAGTCGCTCAGTTGTGTCCGACTCTTTGCGGCACCATGAACCACAGCATGGCAGGCCTCCCTGTCCATCACCAACGCCCGGAGTCCACCCAAACCCATGTCCATTGAGTCGGTGATGCCATCCAACCATCTCATCCTCTGTTGTCCCCTTCTCCTCCTGCCTTCAATCTTTCCCAACATCAGGGTCTTTTCAAATGAGTCAGTTCTTCATATCAGGTGGCCAAAATATTGGAGTTTCAGTTTCAACATCAGTCCTTCCAATGAACTTCCTGATCTCCTTTAGGATGGACTATTTGGATCTCCTTGCAGTCCAGCGGATTCTCAAGAGTCTTCTCCAACACCACAGTTCAAAAGCATCAATTCTTCTGCGCTCAGCTTTCTTTATAGTCCAACTCTCATATCCATACATGACTACTGGAAAAACCATAGCCTTGACTAGACTAGCTAAAAGATTAGAGCTAGCTTATTCCTATCCTGGCTGCCCCCTCCAGCTCCTGGGAGTGGAATGACATGCCCTGCCTTGCTGACTGGCTCTGAGCATCTTCTGACCTCTGACCCTTTCTGGCTCACTGCCAGCCAGCCAAGCACTGATGACAGGAATGTGCCCCCTGCTGCTACACCTTGGCACTGCCCTGAGGGCTCTTCCCCACCCTCCCACTCCCTTAAGCCAAGCCAGGGGAGGGGAGGGACTGCCCGGTGCAGAGCTGTAAAATCGTGAACTTGACACACTCCTACCTAAGGTCGATGATCGGCTTTCCAAGCGGCTGCCCTGCTCTGACCTCCAGCATCGCCCCGGAGAGTCTGAGAGCTAGCCCAGGACCCGTGGGCACACAGCATCTCCTACTCCAAGTCTGGTCTGGAAAGGGGAATCAGGGTCCTGTGGCTCGTGTGGAAGCGCTAGGACTTTTCCC
>NW_011495078.1:8148740-8156009 GCF_000754665.1 Bison bison bison | reverse complement strand
ACTTTTCCCAGGATGAGCTACGTGTTCTGGCCGTGCCTGGAGTTGCCAGGTACAAGCCTCCCAGCCCTTGGTCCACAGCAGAGACCCGTGAAGGGAGAGAAAATCAGGCTGGGGAGCAAAGCTCTTCTCAAATTTCAGACGACTTGCTAAGGAGGTTTGAGGCTCCCAGGGGCTGAATGCTTTGCATATAGACAACTTGCAAATGAGCAGTCTGTTGACTAGACTGGAGCGCTACTGTTCTGGTTTAAAAAAAAATGTGCCAATGCATTTCTAATTTTCACATTGTTTTTACATAAATTTGCACATTAGGCTCTGGAGGCCTTCTATTCAAGTATGGGAGTGATTCACAATTAATTAATACCCTTAACTCAGCTGCATTCAAATTCAGGCAGCAGACCAGGACGAAGAGGAAAGATCTAAACATGAAAAAAAAAAAAAAAATCATTTGCTTTAATCATGACACAGAATCAGGGAACAGATGCACACCTGAGTGAGCCGTTGGGAGGCTGGGGCTCGATTTCCATTGTCATCTTTCTCAGTCTTTTCTGCTCAGCTTCTTCATGCCTGGGGCTCAGATACGAGGCCTCCTTCAAGAAGCCAGCAGCCAGTTTCTGTTCCTGGCCTCCTGAGTGGAGACTTGCGGGGTCGTGGGCTGAATGGCTCAGCCTTTCTTCCCTCTGGTTCCGGTGTAGATACATGGTTTTGGAGAAATGAGGGTTTAATAGCTTTCCAAGAGGTTTGCAGGCTTCCCAGGGGGCGCTAGTGGTAAAGAACCTGCTGGCCAACGCAGGAGACGTAAGAGACGTGGGTTCAGTCCCTGGGTTGGGAAGATCCCCTGGAGGAGAGCATGGCAACCCACTTCAGTGTTCTTGCCTGGAGAATCCCATGGACAGAGGAGCCTGGCAGACTACAGTCCATACCGTCACTGAGACACAACTGAAGTGACTTACCGCACACACACACACGTGCAAGGTGTTTGCTCTGAAGTTCACATGATGAGAAGTGAGCTCTCTGTTTCCGGTTGTGCTCCATCAGGAATGGCTCTGTTCAGAGCAACAGCCCTGGGGACCTGAGAGAGTCTGCACAGTCCTCTCTGCACAGTCCTCTCTGAAACAACTTCCCTCTCTCCTTTCTCCCGTACTTTCTTACGGATTGAGCTTTTATGGAACCTGAAAATCCCACAATTAGAATTATTCTTTGGAGTCTCCAAGGACCCTCTTTGAGACAAAAATACCCTGGGGAGAAGAGCCCCAGGAACAACTAGCTGTCCATGCATCTGAGAGGCTGTGAAGGAAAAATGAGAGCAAAGTATTGGTAAGAGGGAGGTATTTAGGATGAAGGGTTTAGAACTTGGTGAATGTGAAAAGCACTGGACTTGGACTCAGAAGATCTGAATTCTAGGTCTTCTTCTATTGAAGACACTGGGCCAACTGTTAAGGCTTTTGAATGTGAAGCCATATTAAAAGTCTGAAGGATGGTGTAACCACTTACAAGAATGATTCAAGCTAAACATACACGTGGCCTGTGACCCAGTCATTCAAGTCCGGGGTAAAGACCTAACAAATCCATCAATGAGTTCCTTGAAAGATTTGAACTAGAAAGTCCTTGGAAGCACCATTCATAATAGATCCAACCTGGACACTATCCGAAGGTCCACCGGGGGTGGAATGGGTACGTTAATCGTGGTCTAGCCACACAATGTAATTTCGTGCATTAATTAGGATGAATGATCTACTACAACAAGGTGAATGCTGAGTAAAAGAGGCCAGACAGGAAACAGCACATACAGAAACAAGCAACACTGATCTATGGGGTTAGAGGTCGGGACGGTGTTACCCTTGGATGTGGGAGAAAGGAGACTGAAGGCGTGAGAAGCTTGCTGTTCTTTAACAGAAAGTTAGAAGTAGCAACACTTCTAGACGATCTTTTTCACGAAGCGGAAATACAGACACAGACAGATGTAGAGAACAAATATATGAATACCGAGCGGGAAAGCAGGGGAGGGATGGAATGAACTGGGGGACTGGGGTGGACACATATACACTCCTGATTCTATGGATAAAATAGTAACTAGTGAGAACCTAGTGTACAGCACTGGGAACCACACTCAGTGCCCCGTGGTGACCTAAATGGGAAGGAAATCCAAGAAGAGGGGGTATATGTACACATATAGCTGATTCATCTTGCTGTACAGCAGAAACTAACGTGACATTGTAAAGCAACTGTACTCCAATAGAAGTTGATTAAAAAATAATAACACTTATGTGGTTGCAGGAACAGACTAGGGGGTGGGGGGTTGATATAGGTCCTGGCCCAGAGAAGGCAAATGATGAAAGATAAGACCAGACCTGAGATGATTTCATGGGAGAATAAAGTAGGGGGTAGAAATAGGGGATTTGAGGAGCATCAGGATGTAGGGAGGTAGGGAGATGGATATTTCATCTTCACCTTTTAACAAGGGTTGGTTTGGTTTACCATCCTATGGTTGCTAACTAACTACGGCTTAGTTATTTTGTGGCAATCAGTTAAACATTCTCTATGTGTCTAAAAACATTGCTCTCTGTAAGTCTTTAATAAAGTACTCTTGGGTTAATCAACTCTAGATAAACCTCCAAGCAAACCCTTTTCTACAGAGGCAATGCTTGGGTCCTTTTTGCTTCCTCAGTGACTCATAATATTTTTTAAATTTAATTTTATTGAAGTAGAGTTGATTTACAAAGTTGTGTTAGCTTCAGATATACAATATACACTTACTGTGAATCATACATTCTTTTTTCATGTTCTTTTCCCTTATAAGTTTTTACAAGATATTTAGTATAGTTCTCTGTGCTATAGAGTAAGGCCTTGTTGGTTATCTCGTTTATACATGGTGGTGTCTATCTGCTAATCCCAAACTCCTAATTTATCCCTTCCCACCCCTTTTCCCCTTTGGTAACCATGAATTTATTTTCTGGGTCGTGTTGTCCCTTATTAGGACGATGACCATCACTATTTCTTGGGTATGCTCTTTAGTTTTGTGGTTCAAGACCATTTGTATACAAACACAGCTAATTACAAATCAGTTGCAACTCACTGATTTCAAAGTGGTACTAAATTTGAAAATGGGCACTATCTTTAAAAAAAATTGAATTTGTGTTCTAATGTGAGCCAGACTCTCTCTGGATCTTCAAGCGTGTACTCATATCATCAAGAGCTGGCTGAGATACAGATGCATAATCTCAAAGAGTGGTCTCATAATCTCAGCTCCTCAATCATTTATTCTCTATGAATTTTTACACCCTCAATAGATTACAGTTTGCTTCTTAGAGAGGGTCACCAGGTTCTTAAATTATTTGTATCATCTGTCAAGTTCGGAAGAGTAAGACTGTGACACTGTTAACATAGAGTAACAGTCCATCTCCTTGTGAGGAAGGTATTATCACCTCCAATTTGCAGATGGGGTGACTGAGGCTTGGAGGAAGTAAACCATTTCACATACACAGGTGTGCAAGCCCTGGTATACCAGCTCCTTTAAAAAAAAATAAGTCTCCCTCAGAGCCTCAGGTAGATGTGGGCATCAGGTTTGTTGGATCAGACAGACACCAAGGGACTCATTTCACACTGTATCTCCAATTTCCCACTGGCAGTGAGAAGCCAGGCTGTGTACACCTTTATGCTTATTCAGCGTGTAGACCTCCGCCCCCGCCCCCCCCCCCCTCCCAAAGCATGTACACACACAGACTACTTCCCTTGGCAAGATCTCCAGGCTTGGTGGCCAAGGAAATACTTGCGACTTTGATAACTCTGCGCCAGAAAACCTACTCCCATCGGACTCAAGGTGCACTGTGCTTTAGCTCAATAACACCTCTGCTATTGACCCTGACCTGGCTCACTTAAGCAGGAAGTGTCTCAGAAACTCAGTTCCTCCCACCTTACATGTGAAGTTTTAGTCCTAGAGCCAGCATCTCAGCCAGATCACCCACGTGTTAATACCAACTCTTCCCTCGTCCTGACGGCTTCTTAAGACCCTTCACGAGGCTTGGTCCCTTCGCCTAGGATGGCCATACGTCCTGCGGCATCTTCTCGCCTCGCTACCGCCCCTCTCCGGCCGGCAGCGTAGTATCACCTGAGCTACAGCCTACCTCCAGCTATCCGTCTTTTCCCCGCCATCCTCTGCTCTCCACATAGCAATCTTTATGCCCAAACAGCTAAAACTAAACTCATCGGATTATGCCAATCTCTGCTCAACTTCTCCATATAAGTTCCCGTTACACACAGAATAAAACCCAAACTATTGTGTTCTAAAGGGTTCTGCATAGCCTGGCCCCATCTTTTTAATCTGAACCTCTGCCATGGTCTTGCTTCAGCCACTCTTGTCTTCTTGATGTTTCTGAAGACATGAGCGCCTCATGTCTCCCTCTGGATTTTGGGCTCCCTGTTGCTTTGCCCAGAACCATTTCCATTTGCTTTCAGGACTGTTTATTCCCTCACTTCATTTAAGTCTTCACATGGCATTCTTTAGAGAAGCCTCCTCTGATGACCTTGTTTAAAAAATACTCTGTCTGCATTTAATCCCAATACTCTGCTTGTCCTTTTTTTTTTTTTAGGTATTGGAACTCTCTTTATTTATCTACTTATTTATTTCTGGCTGCACTGGGTCTTTGCTGCATCTCTCTAGTTGTGGAGTGTGAGCTCCAGAGTGTGTAGGCTCGGTAGCTACAGCACATGGGTCTAGCTGCCCCGTGGCATGTGGGATCTTAGCTCACAGTTCCGTGAACAGGGGTTTAACTTCCCTGTATTGGAAGGTGGATTCTCAGCCACTGGCCTGCCAGGGAAGTCCCCTGCTTGTTCTTTAAAGCCCTCACTGCTAGTGGAAATCCACTGCTTGTTTACTTGTTCACTTTTTTAATTGTCAGTTTCCACCCACCTTAGTTTGTTCCTGCTGCCATAGCAAAGTACCACACACTGGTACTCAGAGTTCTAGAGGGTAGAGGTCCAAGATCAAGCTGTCTGGCAGCACTGGCTCCTCCTGAGGGAGACTGTTTCATGGCGTATCCTGACTCCTGGGGGCTGGATGGCAGTCTTTGGTGGTCGTTGGCTTATAGCAACATCACCTCAATATCTTCCTTTATCTTCACAAGGTGTTATCACTTGTGCCACTGTATCTCTATGTCCAAATCTCCTCTTTGTAGGAGCACACAATTATATTAGACTATTCCTTAAAAAACTAAAATAGAGCTACCATACGATCCAGCAATCCCACTCTTGGGCCTGTATCTGGAGAAAAGCCATAATTTGAAAAGATACATGCATCCCAGTGTTCACTGCAGCACTGTTTATAACAGCCAAGACATGGAAGCAAACTGAATGTCCGTTGGCACAAGAATGGATAAAGAATGTATGGTACATATATGCAATGGAGTACTACTCAGTCATGAAAAAGATTAACACACACACAATGGAGTACTACTCAGTCATAAAAAAGATTCAGTTCAGTTCGGTTCAGTCGCTCAGTCGTGTCTGACTCTTTGCGACCCCATGAATCGCAGCACGCCAGGGCTCCCTGTCCATCACCAACTCCCGGAGTTCACTCAGACTCACGTCCATCAAGTCAGTGGTGCCATCCAGCCATCTCATCCTCTGTCGTCCTGCCCTTCTCCTCCTGCCCCCACCCCTCCCAGCGTCAGAGTCTTTTCCAATGAGTCAACTCTTCGCATGAGGTTGGAATAATGCTATTTGCAGTCACATGGATGGAATTAGAGTTTATCATACTAAGTAGATAAGTCAGACAGAGAAAGACAAATATTGTATGATATTGTTTATATGTGGAGTCTAAAAACATGGTACAAGTGAAGCTATTTCCAAAGCAGAAATAGAGTCACAGATGTAGAAAACAAGCTTATGGTTACCAGAGGTTAAGCAGGGGGTAAATTGGAAGGTTGGGGTTGACATACACATACCACTGTATATAAAATAGGTAACTAGTAAGGATCTACCACTGTATAGCACAGGTAACTCAACTCAGCACTCTGTAATGACCTATATGGGAATAGAATCTAAAAAAGAGCGAATATACGTATAATAGATTCACTTTGCTGTGCATCTGAAACTAACACAACATTGTAGATTAACTACTCTCCAGTAGAAATTAGTTAAAAAAAACCTTGGAATGAGACCTGCAATTTTTTTTATTAGACTAGGATCCACTCTAATGACCTCATCTTAAATTGATCATCTGTAAAAACTGTATGTCCAAATAAAGCCACATCCTGAGGTACTGGGGATTAGGACTTGAATATATAAATTTTTGGAGGGACACAATTTAATCCTTAGCTCCAACTCCTACTCAGTCCTTCTGGGGCATGGCTTTCTCTTACTCATTGCTGTATATTTTGCATCAGAGTTGAGTCAGGAAAGAAGTCCTGCTAACCAAGTGCCTAAGAACATTCTCTTCTTGCAAACATTCAACTGGACCTTTGCTTCGTGCTCTGTATCAGGCTGTGAAAACCCCAATCATGGGGGTTTCCATGACCGATGTCCACAAGCAAGATTCCTCCGTCTTGATCGTATAAATCATCCATCCTCACCTTTCCTCTCTGCCTCGCCTATCAGTGTTGCTACATGAGTGGCATTTACTGTTCTTGCTCAGCAACTCTCCCCCACCCCCCTTCTTGATCTCAGATTTATTACCAGCCCCAGCCTCGTGTGTCCTTGAGCATGGTTTCACTTTGACTTCCAATAGCTCTCTGCAAATGCCTGGATTACCATTGTCCTTCCTGGTCTTCAAGAAACTGGTCCTGTCCACCACAGCCAGACCTCTTATCCATGAGAGATGCCCTAGATGTGGCTTTGTGGCTGGCTGGACCTCAGAGGGGGTTAAGCGGCTGGTCGTTACACACCAATTATATGTCAGTCATGTCAGGAGCTTCATGTGCAAGGGTACTTTGAGAAACAAAGTTCAAGGTACCAACCTTTCTAATAAAACACATACCTTCCAAAACAGGAACAGTGGCATCTGGGCAATAGACCTCTCCAAGTGGCAGGGTCAGCCAGTTAAGCAGATGATGTAACCCTAGAAGGGGTTCCTGGGTGACTCAGTGGTAAAGAATCCGCCTGCCAGGCAGGAAACCTGGGTTCAGTCCCTGGGTCGGGAAGATCCCCTGGAGAAAGAAATGGCAACCCACTCCAGTATTCTTGCCTGGAGAATCCCGTGGACAGAGGAGCCTGGCTGGCTACAGTCCATGGGGTCGCAAAAGAGCTGGACACGACTGAGCGACTAAGCACACTGGA
>NW_011495078.1:8106702-8148640 GCF_000754665.1 Bison bison bison | reverse complement strand
TGATTGTGTCTTATTTCTCAGATTTTCTCCCTTGGTTTCCCTTCCGGGAGTATACCTACCCCATCTCTTTACCGTCTGCATGTACTCTGCTGCTGCTGCTGCTAAGTCGCTTCATTCGTGTCCGACTCTGTGCGACCCCATAGACGGCCTCCCACCAGGCTCCCCCATCCCTGGGATTCTCCAGGCAAGAACACTGGAGTGGGTTGCCGTTTCCTTCTCCAATGCATGAAAGTGAAAGTGAAGCCGCTCAGTCGTGTCTGACTCTTAGCGACCTCATGGACTGCAGCCTCCCAGGCTCCTCCATCCATGGGATTTTCCAGGCAAGAGTACTGGAGTGGGGTGCCATTGCCTTCTCCATCATGTACTCTAGCTCCTGTCAAACTTCTATATCGAGGGGAAAAAAGACAAAAAACCCAGACAGACAGAAATCTTTCCTTGTTTTCCTCTGTACTTGGAGACTTGTTAGATTTTTTGGATACTTGACTAAATACAAAGAGAGGAGAAAACAAAATTAATAAAATACAGGAAAGCCTAGATATAGGCAAATTTTCCAGGCTTTTATGAGTTCAAGAAGGGTGTCTAGGCTGGGGAGAGGCAGTGACTGAGGTTAAGGACAAATGATCAGATATTTGAGTGATGAATGAAGGATTTTGGACTACTTCCTATACAGGGTTTTTGATCACAGCAATGGGATTGAGGAGCCGAGATGGTTCTGACACTAAGTTATAAACAAAGAATGCTTGGTAACTAGGTGCCTTGTTAAGTCAGAAAGAGTCAAAGAGAGATTTAAATTTCAAGTTGCAATTTGATAAGCAGGCCTCATCCTCAGTGAAGCACAAGAAAACAAGCTTGGGGTAAATAGGATGAGGGTAGTCAATTTCTGTTTTGAGTACATGTTGAATATGAGCTGCTTTGGGGACATTTGGGTAGAGATACTTCATTAGGCAATAATTTATCTTTTAAATTTAACTTTATAATTTTTACCACTGATAAATATTTATTATAAATTAATGCAATTAATGCAAACAGGTTCAAAGAAGAAAGTAGGAAAAATGTTCAAATACTAGCCTCCAGAAATAACCTTTGTAATATTAAGTGAGTGTCAGGTCAGATATGTCCCTACGCAGATATGCTGAGCGAAGGATGATGTCTTTCTGTTGGCATAGAGAGAGATAAGCTTATAAAAATGAGATCATGTACGCACGTCCTTGTAAAAATAAGATGAATTAAAAATATTTCATATGAGCTTATCAGAAAAATAGAAAATGAAGGATTTCAGATAAATACTGAGACAGTCTTATGGAAAGCATGGGCTTCCCCAGTGGCTCTGAGATAAAGAATCCGCCTGCAATGCAGGAGCGGCAGGAGACCTAGGTTCGACCCCTGGGTGGGGAAGGTCCCCGGGAAGGAGGGCATGGCAACCCACTCGGGTATTTTTGCCTGGAGAATCCCCATGGACAGAGGAGCCTGGCGGGCATCAGTCCATAGGGTCGCAAAGAGTCAGATATGACTGAAGTGAATTCACAACACACACATGCACACACACATTATGGAAATCATAAGATGTTGTTGACTGTATTTAAAAACGCATAATGAATTTTATGCAATTTTGACTCCCTAGCATAAAAGACGGCAAAAATTAGCATTTTCACATTGCTTCTCTGCCTTCCAACTTCTGACTGTATTAATTAATATATATTTGAGTACTTACTATGAACCAGGAACTATTCTAGGTGTTTGGGATACACTCGGGGGGATAAAATGGGCAGATTCTTGTCTTTGTGGAGCTTGTAGTGTGGTCAGAGGGAGATGGAAGATAAATAATGAAAGTAAACATGATGATAATTTAATAAATATAAATAGAAAAACAAATGGTAAGGAGAAGGAGTGCCAGGTATGGTGTTGAGAGAAGGTTATACTCACAATTCATTTTGAAGGCAAGATCCTAGATGAAATCCCTCAGCCCTGCCTGGCAGTTATAGGACCAGAGAGGAGGCCAGCGGGCCTGGACTGGAGCGAGGAAAGAGAAGAGGAACGGAAGAGGCAGACGCTTACAGGATGGAAGGGCTGACCAAGCAGAGCCCTGCAAGCCGTAGTGAGGACGTTAGGTTGTGCATCAACTGGGAACCAGGATGAGTTCTCATTTCACTCATTATAATATTTATATCTTGCTTTATAACTATGTTTCATGGATTTCATATATATGAACAGATGACTTCTTTATCTGTTCATCCATTGAAGGGGTAATACATGGATACTGTATGTTGACATTCTTAGCTTTGGGTTATATATCCAACCTATTTGTTTCCAGATTTCTTGTGTCTTTTTCTTTTTGAGGCAGAGTGGTGGACTTCACTATTTTCTTGATACAGAATGTCACATTTTGAAGTCTTCTCTAGACATTATTTTTTTCGCTGGAGTATGGGTCACATTTTCCTGCTTCTTCACGTGCCTAGGTTTTATCCTCTCATAGGTACTGGATATTGTGCATTATTTGTTGCAGAGAACTTAATTATAGAATCTTCCTCTGAGGAGTGTTGCTTATTGATCCGGTGGACAGTTAAATTACTGGCTTACTACACTGAACTTGTATCGGCTTTTCATTTTATGAGTGAGACTGTTGATTTTGTACTTAGTCTAGTCTAATGTCTAGACAGCTTCGTCTTGACACATATATTTTATTTTTGAGGCATGGCCCTTCTTTGATTTTGATGGGAAGCCCAAAGTGTTTACAAATCGCCTCTAATTTGTTGGAACGCAAATCGAAGTTGTTCCTTCAGTGGTGGACAAAAATTTGAAATCTACGCCTTGTTCTTTCAGACTCTCAGCTCTGGCTTTATGGTTTGCTCCTTGAAATCTCCCCTGCACCTCAGCTGTTCAGAAGTCAGCCAAGGATTTAGGGAATAATATATGCAGACTTGGGGAGATCTGCCTATGTCTTCCTCGGGATTTTCCCTTAGTTTTTAGATCCTCTGGCAATTCCAAATTCTTTTTCTCAGGTATCTCAAGCTTCCGTGGCTTTCTGCTCTAATTCTCCCACACAGTGCTGCAGGGACTGATGTCCGCTTTCAGAGAAAAGCTTTGTCATCATAGATCTCATCCAGGTGGTTCATTTTTGTATCAAAAATCAAATATCTTTTAGTTTCTTCCTGTCTTTGGTGACTACTCATTACTTTCAAATAGTTCTTTTTAATATTTTTGCCAAAATTTATTATTGATGTCTGTAGGATATCATCATGAAACATCAATCACCATGAAACATTCTGGCAATACCAGAAACTGTAGTCTGTGATTTCATTTATTTAATATGCAAATAAGAAATAAAGCCATACTATGGCCTTTAGGGAGGCATGTTTTAGGGTGTAATTTCTTTTTCTAATTTTCATTTTAATTTCTTCTCTGATCCAAGGTTTACTTAGAAGTATATATTAATATTTGCCAAATATATAGATTCTCCTAATTGTCTTTTTTGGGGTGTCCCTCATGGCTCAGTGGTAAAGGATACTCCTGCCAATGCAGGAGACACAGATTCAATCCCTGGGTCAGAAAAATTCCCTGGAGAAGGAAATGGTAACTCACTCACTTCTTGCCTGAGAAATCCCATGGACAGAGGAGCTTGTTGGGCTATAGTCCATGGGGTCACAAAAGAGTTGGACATGACTGAGCGACTATACAATGACAACAGTTGATTAATATCTGTATGTGAATTTATCTCTGTCAATGAATTAGGTTATTTGAAATTAGTAATTCACATGTTAACCTTTATTCTGAAAATAACATGTTTTTCAGTCACTAAGTCGTGCTGACTCTTTGCGACCGCATGGACTGTAGCTTGCCAGGCTCCTTCATCCTCCACTTTCTTCCAGAATTTGCTCAAATTCGTGTCCAATAATGTGGCAGTTAGCTATACTGACCTCACACTTCACACTGTAGTTTATTGCTATTTACTTTCTGTTTTTACTCGTATCATGTTATTTTGCTCATGCTCATGAAGCCACTAAATATTATAGGCAAGATTGTACAATGCTTAGATCTTATTTTATCTTATACTTCCTCGTTGGCAGAACAGGAGGTTGCTATTACATAGCTTGAGGAATATTTCATTTCATCTTTTCAAACTACACTTCTCTCCTCCTCAAAGATGATCTCTTCCAGGAAGCTTAATTTCAACAAGGCAACTGACAAGAAAGAAGGGTTGGATATGGAACGTTCTCACTTTTGTTATGAGTTGATGTTCTGTCTTCATACTATGTGATCTACCAGGAAACCTGTCTTTAAAATATGTTGATATGTATCACCGACCATGCTGCTGCTGCTGCTGCTAAGTCGCTTCAGTCGTGTCCGACTCTGTGCGACCCCACAGACGGCAGCCCACCAGGCTCCCCCGTCCCTGGGATTCTCCAGGCAAGAACACTGGAGTGGGTTGCCATTTCCTTCTCCAACGCATGAAAGGGAAAAGTGAAAGTGAAGTTGCTCAGTCGTGTCCGACTCTTAGCGACCCCATGGACTGCAGCCCACCAGGCTCCTCCATCCACAGGATTTTCCAGGCAAGAGTACTGGAGTGGGGTGCCATTGCCTTCTCCGTCTTCTTCTTATGACTGACCATAAGAAACCATAATTCTCAAGCTTCCTAAGATGGAAAATTAGGGAGGTTAAGAGGCATATCATATGTAACTCAGTGCTATGGAGAGCAAACATTTTAATTTTTATGATCGACTGTACTAAATGCTGTCACTAATGCCAGCCCCTGTGGCACTTGGGACATGTTAATTGAATCCCATTTTAGAGTGATGGAAGCTGATGATACTCTATGAGAAAACCGTGTTTAAAAACATCCTTGAGTTCTGGTAAAGCGTGTGCTTTCAAAAAATCAATGGATGTCAATTCCCATAAAGCGATGTGAGGCACCACAATTTACTCACATATGAGCTTGATTTTCCTGCGGCATATCTTATTTCCACAAACAGAAGATCTCATTGATTTGGAAGTCATCCATCAGAATGCCCTTCTCTGTTCCTGAGGACCAAATAGAAATAGCAGATCTTCTCAGATGTGGTAATGACTCCCCCAGAATCTCTGCTGCATCGTGAGGAATATTACTCTGGGATTTCAGACTGTCTGGGAAGTTGCTGCAGCCCCAATAAATGTGTAAATATTTCACAGTGATTTATTCCATCTGTTTCACTGAAGATTATCTTAACATTTGATAATTATTGAGGAGGGCATTTTGAATTTTTGTTGCATGTGTGGCAAAATAATTTCTGAGGTATGATGTTTTGTTTGTTTCTACTGTAAGAGTTCCATCTTTATTCCTAGCAGCTGGCCACTTTTGGGGTTTCTGTAACTCAGGAAGTAGTAGAGGAATTGTACTCTCAAGTAGGAACCAGGGTGATGGCCATTGAGAGAGAAGGGTGGAATAGACGGCCTGGGCTGGTTTTTGTTTGTGACTCTAGCTTTTTACATTGTTTTCTCAAAGGTGGTCTTAGGACTGCATTCGTTCCTTCTTTTGGCATGCTTTCACCTTGGGTTTGTCCTTCTGTGGGTTTTTAAAAAACAATTGATTTATTTTCACTGGAGGATAACTGTTTTACAATATTGTGATGGTGTTTGCATACATCAACATGAATTGGCCACAGGCATACATAAGCCCCCTCCCTGGGCAACTCCCCCAACCTCTCTGGCCACCCCAACCCTCCAGGTCATCACAGAGCACCGGCTTTGGGTGCCTGCACCATCCATCAAACTCCCACTGGCGATCAGTTTTCCATATGGTAATCTGTATGCTTCAGTGCTGTTCTCTCAAGCCACCCCACCCTCTCCTTCTCCCACTGAGTCCAAAAATCTGTTCTTTATGTCTGTGTCTCCTTTGCTGCCCTGTACATCCCATCATTGGTTCCATCTTTCTAGATTCCATATTTATGTGTTAATACATGATATTTGTCTTTCTCTTTTTGACTTGTTTCACTCTGTATAATAGGCGCTGGGTTCACTCACCTCATTGGAACTGACTCAAATGTGTTTCTTTTCTATAGCTGGGTAATAGTCCATTGTGTATACGTACCAACTTTATGCAGATTTTTAAAGTAAGAGAGAACAGACATTGAAATAGGTGCATATAGGAGCAGGGCAGAGGTGGTGTACTGAGTTACCTTAGGTTAAGGGTTGTGAAGCAGAGTATTAAAGTCATACAATATAATTTTGTACATCCTTGCCCTTTGTGTGTATGACTACCCCAGGCCTTTTTGGAGGTGGCTATAGATACTCTAACAACTGGTGAAAACTAGGACTCAGAATCCTGGCCATCCCTGTCTATTTATCTTAGAGAATGAACAGTCCACTCTCTTCCTCATTCCAATCCCCACCAGCAACCATCAGGATGCCAGACACATCAAAACCGCAAACAGAAAAGAAAACAAACAAACAAGCAAACACCCAGGAAACAAAATAAAAGCTGTGTCAGTGACTGATGGCTTGCAAAATCCATCCAGACAGGTCAGAACTGTTTCTAATCTAAGCTTCTGACTTGCCTGGGTTTCTGATTCTGGACCTATTTAGCCTACCTGGGCCTGGGACACCTATTGATAACTGTATTGGTTCCTCTGTCAGCTGACCATTTAAATACCTTTATGATTATTTCCTGGTGGCTCAGTGGTAAAGAATCAACCTGTCAAGCAGGAGATGTGGGTTCAATCCCTGGGTTGGGAAGATCCCCTGGAGATGGAAATGACAACCCACTCCGGTATTCTTGCCTGGGAAATCCCATGGACAGAGGAGCCTGCTGGGCTACAGTCGATGGTGTTGCAAATTGTTGGACACCACTTAGCGGCTGAACAACAACCACGAAATGGTTTTTTCCAGGGACTCAACTTGCCGTGGTGCCTCATCATAGAAGGTGAGGCTTAATATCCAAGTAATCAATCCTCAGGGCCCACTGAGTAGAATATATTTCATGTTAAGGTGTAAATGATTGACTTTATATTTATTTCTGAGAATTTCATCTGAAAGGGGGCAGAGGAGAGGTTGACATCAAGGATAATGAGGTGAAGATGGCAGAGGGGTACTTTCGCCGATTGGAGAGGACTGAAGGTTGTCAAAGGCACATCGGTTCTGATTCTTGCTTTTGCTTCTTTTTGCCCTGCCTGTCATAGCTTGGGACTGTCCAGCTTATTTCTTCATTTTTATTGGATGTCCTGGTTTTCATGACTGCGTGCATTTCCAAACTTGAGCTTTTATGAGGTACTGTCCCAGGTTCTATCCTTTACCTCAGGTTGAAAGATTTGATCTTCACAACCTGTGGTAGATCTGCCCACTGAGATTCATTCCTCACTATTGCTAGGTAGATAGCTAGATATCTTTACCCCGACATGAAATTTAGACACCAAAGATGAGCCTGTGACAGAGTTCAGCTGCTCATGGAATGTGCTTTAAGTGGCAGAATTTTGGGGAGATCCTCCTATGACAGTCTTATCTTTTGGTTTGCTGGCTCAGAGAGGTTGGAGTTCATCAACTTTCCAAACACTGACACCTTAAAACAACTCACAAGACAGTAATGACTGAACCATGATGTTCAGTTCAGTCCAGAACTGGTAAAAACTAGAACTGGGAAATACTAGAGATCTCTTCAAGAAAATCAGAGATACTGAGGGAATATGTCATGCAAAGATGGGCACAATAAAATCCAGAAACGGTATGGACCACACAGAAGCAGCAGATATTGAGAAGAGGTGGCAAGAATACACAGGAGAACCATGATGATGAACTAGTGGTGGTTACGATGGTAAACGTTATGTGTGTTTTCCTACAGTTTTTAAAAAAGAAATGTCTCTGATCACATGGCCTCACCCCATCTCCAGGCCAAGGTGAGACACTTGATATTCTCCTTCAGGACTCCGCACTGTCTCCACTGACCTCATACTCATTCTTACCCTCACTCTCCTTACAACCATTGTAGGGAATATACTATGCACAGGCCTGTACTGTAATTAACAGGGCTTCTTTGAAAATATAAGAACGACTTTCTCATCACCCCCAGGCAAAGGGCTGGGAGCAGTAAAAAGTCACAAAAACATTTTGTTTTCAAGATATTTTTTCCACGATTACTTTTACTGCTCCCAGCCCTTCACCTGGGGGTGATGAGAAAGTCATTCTTATTTATCAAAGAAGCTCTGTTAATTACAGTACAGGCCTGTGCATAGCAATTCCCTATAAACCATGACTCCCAACTCACCCAGGCCTCCTCCAAGGGCCCAAGTTCTCTTTCGAAGAGTTGGAAGACAGAGTGGAAGTTGAAAGAGAGACAGAAATACTTGTTGTGGAATTGGTAGAAAACAGATGCGTTCAAAATCCTTTCCCAATCTTAGTCCCATTTTATTTCTCTGTCTCAGTAAGTCAATCTCTGGGATGGTTTTGAGTATACACAGGCTGCAAACTCCTGGGTGACACCACAGTCACTCATACTTAAGCCAGAACTGCCTAGATTTGGGAAAAGATACTGGAGAGTATTTTAAATCTCCAGTGAGTAAACTTGATAACCTTTAAAGTTCTTTCAGTCTCTGAGATTCTATTATTCCCCCAAACCTATTTATCTTTTATTGTGATAAACACAGGCTTTTGTGACATGTTCACTCTGGATGTCTCTGTTGACATTTTACGTTTTTCTAAAGGTCATACTCTGTATTATCAATTATATATGAAGTTCATACCAATGTGTATGTTGGAAAATTTACCCAAAATAAGAAGATGTTGTGTATTTTTGATATTTTTGAAATGTTATTTGTATGAGTATTAAAATGTGATATGATAGCTTTCCATTTCTGACTCTGAAATGAGAGATCATAGACTGTATTTCACAATTAATGTCAGTCTTAGCTTTGGTATCAGTATGCCATCTGGAGACAAACAGCTCTTCCCATTGGTTTTTTGCTTATTTTATGTATTTACTTCTAACTTTTTTATATTAATAAAATGTAATATTATTTTTATTAATATATAGCTGGTTAACAATGCTGTGATAGTTTCGTGTGAACAGCAAAGGGACTCAGCCATACCAACTTTGCTTATTTTAATACCTTAAAGTGAAAGAAAGTGTTAGTCGCTCAGTCGTGTTCGACTCTATGATCCCATGAACTCTAGCCACCAGGCTCCTCTGTCCATGGGATTTCCCAGGCAAGAATATTGGAGTGGGTGGCCATTCCCTTCTGCAGGGGATCTTCTTGACCTAGGGATCAAACCCATGTCTCCTGCATTGCAGGTGGATTCTTTATCGTCTGAGCCATCAGGGAAACCCTTAATTATTAGCAATGATTACACAGAGCTAACGTTCCTCTCTGTTTTACTGCATTAAACTAAGTGGAACATGAACACTGAGACCAGATCACAGCATCCTCTGTTTTTTCACAGACAAAGGTGATTTCCTGAAGCTGAAACTCTCTGAGGATTGTCAGTTTGGCTGTCTCTTTCCATGGGAAAAATGTTTGTTCTCTGGTTCCTATCAGTATCCAGGTAGCTGAAATTTAAATCATGACGCATTTGCTAGAAGCCTCAAGCATCAAAAAGTGGGAACATGCCGGCCCTTTGTTAGAGAATGGAGCTTTGGAGTGAATCCAAATTAATCTCTTATGTTTTAAGTATCCTCATTCTAGGCAAATGGAAAAATGGATATTTTTGACATTCATTACGTAGCCTTATAAGGTCACCTTTTGGAAGTCACTAAGACTTTAGAACATTCAGCCTACTTAGGTTTGTAATAAAGTTACAATACTCCATCCCAAGTATATCTCTCTTTACTATGTTTGGTTTTCTCTAATATTTTTTTTAACAAATGTGTAAGGATATTTTTATATTTTAATTACATGATAATTAACCTTAAGTTAAACAGTTACTTAAAAAGCTTTCATGACTCTAGTTTCTCAGAACAAGCAGATCTGCTGTTGTCTGGTAGTAACCAGGAATGTAAATAGTGTTTGGCCTTGGACAAGATACAGTTAGATAAGAGATTTTTAAAAAGGAATGGGCAGTCAGCTGTTCTACTGAGAGACTCACCTGGGGAATTCCCGTGGTACCCTGTGCGTCTCTTTCCATGGCACTTGTTCTCTTGTGTCATTATTCCCTGTCTTCTAGCCACTCTCTGCCTTTTAGCTACAGATCCTAACACAGTTCCTGGAGGAAAATAGGTATTCAATATATATTTGTTGATTGGCAGGGGGTGATGAATAAATGCATGAATCCCTTCGAAATAAGATAGGTATGAAGACATTTCCCTGAAGGTATGGGATTTGGTCTGGACTTGGATAATGGCAGATTTGACGTAAGAGCCAAGTTGACAGATTAAATGCAGGAGGTGCAGTTCAGTTTGAGCTTCAGATAAACAAAAATGACTTCTCAGTGTAGGTGTGTCCTGTGAAGTATTTGGAACATGCTTATACTCAAAACAATGATTCAGTGACTCTTTTTTTGTAAGTGTAAAATTTCCCAGTTTGCACGGAATGTACTTACACTAAAAAAATTTGTTTTTTGTCTGAAATTGAAGCCTAACTGGACATCCTGTGTATACATTCACAAAATCTGGCAATACTAAAAAGAGAAATACAGAATAGATGGAATATTAAGTTAAGGAAATGGCGAGAGAAAACTAGGGAGTATTTTTGCTTTTAAGAGAATTTGAGTCTTTGAGTAAGAACGTCTGAGTGGAGAATTGTGATGCAGGGCAGTGCTCGAAAAAGACCCTCTTTTTGCACGCTGATTTCCTTTACAAAAATGTGTATTCCAGTTTCTGAATACCCTCCACCCACCTTATTCTCTTTACGTCAGTACAAGTGCTATTGAAAGTGGAGGACAAAGGGTTTTCAACACGCAGCCTTTTGGTCATTGAACCTGGAAAGACATTAATACCTTGTGTGTCGCTGACTATACAACAGATAGTACATGACTGTGTGTTCCTGAAAAATGTGAGTCACAAGAAACAAACATTTAGACATTTCAGATGGCTTTATTGGAGCTCTTTACTATAAAAAACTGACCATATTGTTTCCTTTAGATAGATTCAACCCTGAACTTTGACAGGCACTGTGTAATTTAGTTGAAAGTCTTTGCTCTTTCAATGTACTTATTATAACAGAGAGCTTGAGTTATTTCTCCCATGTCAGCATCTTTTCTCTTCTTTCCCCTTCCTTCCTTCCTTCCTCTCTCTTTACTGGTTCAGTGAGTCAATGTCTTTTAAATAATTTGGAAACAAAAATATTGACAGTTTTTTTTTTTTTAATCAATCACACTATTTCTGTTCAATACCATAATAATATACTGTTTTTTCAGCATATGCTCTATTTTTCCATCATAATATGCTGGGCTAGGATGGGCCTTATAAAAAATCGATTGAAACAAAACCAATATATTCTTCCAGGTGCTCCTGTTGAAAAACAAGATGAAACATTTAAGCTAGCTCTGAAATTAGCATTCTTTTGCTTTGTGCTGAGAATATTGACTACAAAGTCACAGTACCCAATTGTCCTCATTAGCAGAAATTCTTCTCATCCTTTCTACTTTTCAACTTTCAGACCTTAAGGCATCGAAGAGACACAGATCCAGAAAGAAGAAACCATAGAAACTGAGAAGCAAAGCACAGGGAGGATAAAGAGAGATGAATTATCTTCTATCAACATTCATAACCTTCTCTTATTAAACCTAATTTCATTATTCAGCATTTGTGAAGTGAATTGTTTACAAAGGAAAAAGGGACAGAACGCTAAACTTCACAGGGATGAAAGATGATTTAGAGATAAATGAAAGGATAATTGAGAAGCATGATCTCAAAGAATAATAACCTTGCTTATAAATATTAGTTTATTTTAGTGGAGCCATAGCTGGTGTAGTATGCAAGTTATCTGAGAATGTCACAAGGCTTGGTTCACCATTTTCTTTCCTTCTTTAATTTTTTTCACTCTTTTTTCTCTTTTGAGTTTCATATATATACACTCTACAGAGAGTATTCTTCATTGCCAGTAAAAGGAACAAAAGGGGAAAATAAATACGAAGTTGATAGAGTCAGCAATGTTTGCAGAATAAAATTAAATAAACATAAACAAATATAAAGTAAATCAAAGGATATTTATCCAAAATACGATCTTCGATTCGACTTGGAAAATATTTACTCAAGGCTTTCCACATGCCAAGCTGTTTTAGGCATGGCAGGGAATACAATGATACAGTCAGTCTTTACTTTGAAGGTGAATATGGTTTGATGGTGGCAAGAGAAAAAAAGATTCAATATGTGAATGATTATAGCATTGGGCAGAAGAAATAAGGGCCCAAGGAGAGGTATACCCACAGTTTTAAAAGCGGTTTGATGGAGAGAGATTATATCTTGTGCTGAGAGTGGGAGGACATAGTGGTTGTGGTTAGCGGGGAAGTAAAATTTGATATGGAAAATGAGGGAGATGGGGGGAGAAAGGAGGGAAGAGCTTTCTGGTAGAAACATTATTATGTATCATTGAGAGAGATCACAGGGAACGTCAAATATTCCAGCCTTGCTTCAGGGTATCCTGTATGGAGGCAGTTGAAGTAGATGGAGCTGGGAAGGTGGGTGGGGGCTAACTTGGGAGGGCTTTGAAGAAGCCGGAAGGGAGTTGGTGGTCCTAGGGGTGGAGAGCTGAGAACCCAGTCAGGGGGCCTCCTGCCGGCTTTCAAGGGGGACTGGCGGGTCTGAGGCAGTCAGCTCATCACTGCTTCACATTTGGTGTGCCTCACTTCTCTTCCAGGGCTCCCCTGTGTGGCTCAGACAGTTAAGAATCTGCCTGCAATGTGGGAGATCCGGGTTCGATCCCTGGGTTGGGAAGATCCCCTGGAGAAGGGAATGGCTACCCACTCCAGTATTCTGGCCTGGAGAATTCCGTGGACAGAGGAGCCTGGTGGGCTACAGTCCCTGGGGTCGCAAAGAGTTAGATAGGACTGAGTGACTAACATGTTCACACTTCTCTTCCAAACACTTCCTCCTTCCTAGGAAGCCAGGAATCAGAACAGAAGTAGGGAATGTGCCAAGGTTGCTTCTACTTGATGGCTAGCTTTTTTCCTGCTTCTATGTAATGAAAGCAACATTTAAAAATGCTATGGATCACTCTTTCAACCACAAAGTGCCAGAGGAAAGACTGAGTTCCAACCAGCTCCAAAGGTGCATCTCTGCTGATTTTTCTGGTCCTGCTCAGGAGGCCCTTCCATCCTCCCAGCATGCACTTGAGCCAGTCCCTCCATTGCCCAAGTTCTTATTTCTCATTGGTTGGTTACCTTTGGTGAGGGTGTCCTGAGGGAGGCATTAGAGGACAGGTATCCACAACTGAAGACAGTTAGAAGAGATGGAGGCCAGAGGACAAGCACAAAAACGTCCCTGCTGGGAGTATGAAAAGTGGAAACACAGAAGATGAATTGTCATGAGGTTCCAGTACCAGAAGGGAGGAAAGTCTAAAGAGTCAGGAGTCAATGAATGATGGGAAGATAATGGGTGGAAAATGATTTACTGAAATTGGAATGTCAAATATTGTATATTAATGCATATATATGGAATCTAGAAAGATGGTACTGACGATCCTTCAGGCAGGGCAGCAAAGGAGACACAGATGTAAAGAACGGACTTTTTGGACATAGCAGGAGAAGCAGAGGGTGGGATGATTTGAGAGAACAGCACTGAAACATATACCTCGTGTGCACGCGTGCCGAGTTGCTTCAGTCATGTCCAATTCTTTGAGATCTGGAGGACTGTAACCCACAAGACTCCTTTATCCATGGGATTCTCCAGGCAAGAATCCTGGAGTGGGTTGCCTTACTCTCCTCCAGGGGATGTTCCTGACCCAAAGATTGAACCTGAGGCTTCTGAGACTCTTGAATTGGAGGCAGATTCTTTACTGCTGAGCCGCTGGGAAGCCCAAACATACACATTAGCATATATAAAATGGATAGGCAGTGGGGGTTTAATGTATGACTCAGGGAACCCAAAGCTGGTGCTCTGTGACAGCCTAGAGGGGTGGGGTGGGGAGGGAGGGGGAAGGGGGGTTCAGGAGGGAGGGCACACATGTATGCCTATGGCAGATTCATGTTCATGTAGGCCGGAGGTACATACATATTGTACTGTAAAAGAAAAGAAAATGAAGTCGCTCAGTCATGTCCGACTCTTTGCAACCCCACAGACTGTAGCCCACCAGCCTCCTCCATCCATGGGGTTTTCCAGGCAAGAGTACTGGAGTGGGTTGCCATTTCCTTCTCCAGGGGATGTTCCAGGGATTGAACCCAGGTCTCCCGCATTGCAGGCAGACGCTTTTCAGCCTGAGCCATCAGGGAAGCCTGATTTTACTGTAATTATCCTTCAATTAAAATAAATAAATTAAAAAGAAAAAGACTGTCTAGGACTGAGATGCCTGGAACATGGCCCTATTGGGTACAAGGCCCTTGCGTAATAAATAATGAGGGCTAATACTTCTTTAATATTCATTTTGTATTACTGAAGTTTCAGATATTGTCACCTGATGTTTTGATCTCTTCCTGAATGGATATTCAAACTGAAAATGTCCCTGGTCTCTGCCCACCTCAGTTCTTTGTGCTTCTCAGTGTATCAAGATGTTCTATCCTTTCATCAATCCTGTGGGTTTGGGGCTATTATATTCTCACTTCATAGATAAAGAACTTGAAGTAGAAGGAGGGGGAGCAACTTGCTCAAGCTTACACAGTCTGGGAGTGGTGGCATTGGAATTTAGCTTACAAAGGAAAACAGAAAAAAAGGCAATTATGCAGGTAAAGAGCCTAGGAACGTGAATAAGTAATAAAGGCAGTGTTCTGAGATTTACATCCTAGAAAAGGAGGCAAAAATCACACATGGATATTGTCAAGGATTTATCGATAACATAAATAGATGGTTACTGAGATTGGGAATTCACAACACGAAGAGTTAGTTTTTCACAAACTATCTGCACAAATATATTAAAACTGGTAAAGGAAATACATTTGTCTGGTTTCGTTACTTGGTTGGTCTTGGCACTTTGATGGAGATCATACACAGGACAGAGCGATGTAAAAAGATTGTTTTTCCTTTCCCTGGTTCTGAACTGCTGGACTTTGCCTGCAGCTCAGCAAGGGGAACAAATGCGTCTGTCTCAACAATAAATGGGCTTTCGGGTCCTGGGCTCTTGTTTGGAAGGACATTTGAGATCTCAGGCACTTCGGCACGAGGCCCTTTCACATCCATCTGAGTCAGCGTGGTGAGGGCAACACACTCATTAACGAAACGGATGCTCAGGGGACCCTGCGAATAAACACAGCTGGGGAGCTGTGTGCTGGGCCACAGAGGGGAGACTGCTCTTCTGGAATACGAAGTGATCCTTGTGGCTCAGAGAGAAGTAATTGTGGACAGTTTTCCCGCTTCTTTGAGAGACGTGTTGGGGTCCCTCTCTAATAAGCCAGACTGAGACTCTGAGCTAATCCCCAAAGGGTCGGGTGAAGTGTCAAGGCAGAGGTCTGTGCCAAAGTGTGGTCTGGTGGAGATGGTGATGATGATGATAGAAATAACAATATATATAAAGTTCTCTTTCATAAACTAGACACTCAGCAAACGTGTTTGCTGAATACATATTTATCTGGCACTGACCTTTACTTAATTTATTTTTAAAATATCTGTTTATTTATGTATTTGGCTGCGCCGTCTCGGTTGCACACTTGGGGTCATCCATCTTTGTTGTGACGTGTGGGATCTTAAGGTGCAGCATTTGAGGGCTTAGCTGAAGCTTGTGGGTTCTAGTTCCCTAAGCAGGGGTAGACACTTTCCACACAGCTTCTCTCGTGACAGCTGTCATCCTTCAGGAGTGAGTGCCATTTCCTGGGAAGCCACAGGGGCACCTGGTTTAGTGGAGATAGGCAGGAGGACACGGATGGTCAATGGGAACCTATATCCCAGAAATGGAAGGTAAGGTTGGCTCAGATGTGAACTTTATATGAATTAAATGAGCATGACGGATATGAAGGGCTTCCCAGGCAGCCCTATTGATAAAGAACCCACCTGCCAATGCAGAAGACATAAGAGATGCTGGTTCAATCCCTGGGTCAGGAAGATCCTCTGTGGGAGGACATAGCTGCCCACTCTAGTATTCTTGCCTGGGGAATCCCATGGACAGAGGAGACTGGTGGGCTACAGCCTATAGGGTCGAAAGAGTTGGACATGACTCAAGTGACTTAGCACACACGCATGACGGTTATGAAACAGTGCAAGCAATTAATTACGAACGTTGTGTCTGACTCTTTGTGACCACATGGGGTATACATTCCATTCCAGGCCAGAATACTGGAGTGGGTAGCCTTTCCCTTCTCCAGGGGATTTTTCCAACCTAGGGATTTAACCTGGGTATGCTGCATTGCAGGCAGATTCTTTACCGTCTGAGCTACCAGGGAAGCTGATCATTTATAACTACCAGAATGTAAAGTCTTTCCCCCACTCTATTCTTATAATAAGGAAACGCAGTTGAGTTTTTAAATTTGGGGGATAAATATTCTTTTTTTTTTGACTGTACTTACCTCTTTTATTCTCTATGTGATCTATTTGACTTTTGTCTGCTTACTGGCGTTTCATCTATACACACGGGTAGTAGAAATAGAAGGAGACCAAACTTAAGTTATTTAAGTGTGGCAAACATTGTGACAAAGACAAAATAAAAGGTTTTTGGAAAATAGAAGAGAGTTATCGGATCATTAATTTCAATTATGTTGTTACCTATTAGCTCAAACAATTAATAGTTGGCTGACAGAGGAACTTACCAAGAGGCATAAACATCTTTAGTGAGTGGCTACACACAAATCTTCCCTTGCTTATATGCAAAGCATTCTTTTTAGGTAACAATAGACCTAAAGGTCTAGTTGTGATCAGCAATTAAAGTTTATTATCAGTTAAAAGGTTAATTCTTTCAACAGCTAAAGACCATTAAAGAGATGTATTTTGAAGTAGGAAATTTATGACATAAGCCACTATCTCACTGGATATGCAGGGTACTCACCTCATCAGAATTGGTGTAGAGGAAATTCTGTTCATGTTTCCCCAAGGTCAAAGGCAAAGGGATAGACAAAGTATAAAAAGAAGGCAGTTAAGCAGAATGCTCAACTTGACATGTTATTATTTTTTATATGTTTTGTACCAATAAAATATCAAGCAAAAGAGACAAGTAACTTTTCACCATTTAGGACCAGAGGGAAAAAATCAGGTTATATGATTATATCTGGTGCCTACAAGATTATAGCTACAGTGACATAGGAAGCAATAAGCCAAAATATATCGATTCATTAGTGCTTAGTTTAGATTCTTTTTTCATTTTGATTTAGAAGGGACCATTTATTGAACATCTACTGTGCCAGACGCTACACTATGATGATTTTTCACCTACTAAGTTATTTCATTCTTCTAATAACCTTGTGATTACTGACAAATGAGAACATTTTTAAAAACATTCATTAGTAAATCTGCTCAATATTGATGGTAGATGTAGTCAGTATTGATCAAATTTTGGTTATTGATTATAATATGCAGATATAGATCTAAGGAAACAAAGAACAAAAAAAGGATGGACTGAAATGACTTCCGGATGCATTCTTGACATCAGATTTAAATCTAAAGACATGTGTAAATTGTTTTTGATAGTGCAATACAGTAAAACAGCTATTTGTTGATGGTCATTAGTTTAATTCTCTAATAGCATTATTAGCATCACTCTGTTTCATTTATAGACTCTTCTTGTAAATAAGTATTTTCAGCCACCAGAGAAACGAGGCCTGATGACTTTTATACCTGCCCACAAATTCCTTGATTCTTCCCTTCAAAAGGTAGAGCATCGACACTGCTAATTTTTAGAGGAATGTATATCAAAACTACAATGAAGTATTATCACAGAATGGTCACCATCAAAAAAATGTACAAATAATAAATGCTGGAGAGGGTGGAGAAAAAGGGACCCTTCTACAATGTTGGCTCATCTCCTGACTGCAACCTCCTTAGAGATCACCTAAGCCACTTCTGAATTGCCTCCCCACAGATACATGAGATTAAAAAAAACAAAAAAGCTTGTTGCTTTAAGCCAGTAAGCATTGGATAATTTGTTACACAAACAACAGTAACTAATTAATATGCAAAGAGAGAAGATATATGTGTCAGTACAAATTAATCTGTGTTATCAGAAGAAAACAAGTTGTTTTTGCTCAAGAAGACAGAGCCTAAAGTCAAAATTGCACACTTTTATTTTGTAGGAGAATGCAATCTGAGGGAAGCAAGGCAGGGGTCGGGGGGAAAGGAAAGTGAGGCAAGGATGACAGGGGAAAATTCAAAGCACAGCCCAACAAAGCCGGTTACAGTCTCTTAGACAATGCAGTTGGTTACTCAGTTGCAGGAGATGTCTTTAGAGAGGTGGTATAGAAGCACTCTGACTTGGAGGAGTCAAGTGGGGAGGAAGGGAGAGGAATTTACCTGGTGGTTTCTTCCAGTCTGTCTTAGGTCAAAGTGCTTGCCGTGAAGCATGAACTTTCCACACTCCTTGGTAGGATGTTTTGTCACCCTGGACAACCAGTCAAAAGCCCTTGCATGGGTCTCATACTGAATCTGGGTCCTGGGACTGTTGTAGTTCTTGCAGTGATGGATGGAATACAGCCATCATGAAGCCTGACTCTTACCCTCTAGAGAGGTGAAAAAAATTGATAGTGTCAGGAGATGAGAAGCAATGACTGCAGAAAAGCGTGTCTTTAGTGGAGCCATTCTGGCCAGGAGAGGAAGCAGAGCGAGTGGCTGAGAGCCAGGGGGCAGATGGGGCTGCGTATGTCTGGGATGATGCATGAACTGCCCTGGTGTCCAGTTCAACGCACACTGCATTTGTGTATGAAGACTAGTACACGGTGAAGGAACATGAGCTCATTTCTGCAAAAATAGCATCTTACAGCGAGCAGCCATGAAATTAAAAGACACTTACTCCTTGGAAGGAAAGTTATGACCAACCTAGACAATATATTAAAAAGCAGAGACATTACTTTGCCAACAAAGGTCCATCTAGTTAAAGCTATGGTTTTTCCAGTGGTCATGTATGGATGTGAGAGTTGGACTATAAAGAAAGCTGAGCACTGAAGAATTGATGCTTTTGAACTGTGGTGTTGGAGAAGACTCTTGAGAGTCCCTTGGACTTCAAAGAGGTCCAACCAGTCCATCCTAAAGGAAATCAGTCCTGAATATTCATTGGAAGGACTGATGTTGAACCTGAAACTCCAATACTTTGGCCACCTGATGCGAAGAGCCGAATCATTTGAAAAGACCCTAATGCTGGGAAAGATTGAAGGCAGGAGGAGAAGGGGATGACAGAGGATGAGATGGTTGGATGGCATCACCTACTCAATGGACATGAGTTTGGGTAAACTCCAGGAGTTGGTGATGGACAGGGAGGCCTGGCATGCTGCGGTCCTTGGGGTTGCAAAGAGTTGGACACGACTGAGTGACTGAACTGAACTGATGGTGAGCAGAAGTTCAGGCTCTGGAGGTGGAATCCCAGTATGTGACCCTAGGCATGTGGTATAACCCTTATGGGTCTCAGTTTTCTCATCTTTACAATACAGATAAAGTAGTAGGAGTTTGAGTTAATAGATTCACAATACTTCTGACAGAGTCTGACACAGAGTAAGTGCTAGATAAACATTAGCTCTGAGCTAGTATGACTGCCTACTAGGGGCTTGTGCTTATGAAGAAGAGACAAATACCAACATGAAACATGAACTTAGGACTCGCCTCCTGGTTCTGGGGTTCAGAATCTGCCTGCCAGTGCAGAGGACAAGGGTTCAGTCCCTGGTCTGGGAAGATCCCACATGCCTTGGGGCAACTAAGCCTGTACACCCCAACTTCTGAAGCCTGCGTGCCCTAGGGCCTGTGCTGTGCAACAAGAGAAGCCCCCACAGGGGGAAGCTTGCCCACCAAAACCCCAAAACTAGAGAGTAACCCCCTGCATGGCTGCAACTAGAGAAAACCTGCATGTGGCAATGAAGACCCAGTGCAGTCAAAAATAAAGAAAATTTAAAAACCCCTTGAAACTAAAAAGTGAGTGAACAAAAACACATTGAATGTAGGTCAAAGTCAGATGGAGAATTTTGCATGTTAAAAGGCAAATTAACCAGTGAGTGATTCTGTTAACTTGGAGTTGGGAACGCAAACATGGTAGATTCTTATCGTTATTTCTGTCTCTTCGATGGCTGATTAGTTGAGAATATAGAAACAATAGCATATTTATTCGCTACCATCCATGTGCCAGGGGCTGTTTAAGTTCTTTTACATGTTATCCGATTTGTACACACCACCCAAGGGGAAAGTTCACATCTCTCCTGCTCTCTAACTAAATTGGTTGGACTTGGGATAAAGTTTAGTTCAAAATCCCCAAATTAAAAATCGAGTAAAGAAATAAATAGAAATCAGGGTAGATTTACCAGATTGGCTTTAAACTGCACAACTTTCCCTCTGAAGGAAGCAAAGGCAATAATGAGGAAACGAGGCGATAGAAAAGAAAATGAAGTCGGCCTGCCAGTCACATCTGGAAAACTGGAGGCTGGAGTTAGGAAGGAGGGGGAAATCACACCTATCAGTTCAACAAATGTCTCATATCAGCGTTCATTACGTACCCTAGCTTTTGCTAGATTCAGGTTCTACAAACATGAGTGATGAGAATTTTGCAATATTCAGATTCTACAAACTTGAAAGACAAAGTCCTTGACCTCAGTCTTGTCAGGTGGGGGTGCTGATGATCGGTTTTTAAAATGGCTATGATTCAATGAGGAGTCGAATAATACATGTGTGTTGAAGGTTGTAGGGACTTCCAACCATGAAAGGATAACTGATATGGGTCTTATCTCCTCCTGTCATCAACTAAAATGCTGGTCAATGCAGAGAAATACTGTTTTCAGATCTTAGAGCAGACAGCACAGTCATGGAGGTTTGAACAAGGACACCGACAGTCCTGGAGCTGTCCCAGGTTCCCCTGAGAGCACCTTTTGGTCCTTGGTACAGGGAGAAGAAATGAAAGAGGAGCATGTTTGCACCGAGCTAAGATGGTGGAGGAGGGAACTGGAGTTTGCAGGGTAGAGGCTGGAGTGAGGCTGGGAAAAGGATAATAACCACGGGGCTGTGAAGCAGTAAGTCCCAGAGCTGGCTCTGCTGCTGCTCAATTGCTAGGTCGTGTCCGACTGTTTGTGACCCCATGGTCTGCAGCACGCCAGGCTCGTCTGTCCCAGCTGACGCCAGGAGACATCTAGTTTCTGACAAGGCAGATGGAGAGACCTTGTGGAATACCTAGGGCATTCAGTTGAGAGCCCAGAGGCCATGTCTTAGCAGAGACTCCCAAAGTTCATGCCTTAGAAATCAAGTCCCCCAATAAAGCCTACCCTAGACTTGCTGTAATAAACCCTAGAAACAAGTATCCAAAGGGTCAATCAAGCTGATATCTACCTTAAATACCTGCTCAAACCCGACACTCCTTAAGGAAGATAGCAAAATACAACATAATAGTCACAAAATCCACCATCCGATGAAAAAAAGTGTTGGACTTGAAAAGAAGGGGAGGGACTTCCTTGGCGTTCCAGAGGTTAAGCCTTGTCCTTTCAATGTAGGAAGTGGGGTCCGATCCTTGGTAAAGGAGCTGAAATCCCACATGCCTCGGGGCCAAAAAACCAAAACTAAAACAGAAGCAATATTGTAGCAAACTCAATAAAAATTTTTAAAATGGTGCATATCAAAAAGATCTTTAAAAACACCCAAACAAACAAAGGGGATAAAAATATGACCCATGGTTAGGGTAGAAATAAGTCAACTAGCAATAGGCCCCCAAATGACAAGAGACCAGTTAACAAAGAGTTTAAAAGCGCTGTTGTAATACGCTCAAAGATTTAAAAAGTTAACATAAATGTAATGAAGATGACAAAGGTATAAGAAGAACCAAGGGTTCTTCAGTTACAAAGCTGAAAAATACAATATCTGAAATAAAAAACTAGATGGGCTTACCAGATGATGAGACACTGCAGATGCAAAGGTCAAAGAGCTTGAAGACAGCAACACGAATTCTTCAAACTGAAGCACAGAAGACCATGATTTCAGTAGAGATCACAAATCTGCGAGATGAATTTCAACGCTATACCCATTTTGTAGGTGAGCAAGTTGAGGCATGGAGAGATAAAGAGCTTGCTAAAAGCTCACACAGTAGAATGTGTGTGTGTGTGTGTGTGTGTGTGTGATGGGGGAGTATATTGGGACAGAGGATGATCGAGTATAAAAGGTATTAATACTTAAGAGAAATTTGAGAGGAAGTAAGTGGTAAGTACCCTTGGTCTTCAAGATTTTTCTTTTTTTAATGTGGACCATTTCTTACAAGTCTTTATAGAACTTGTTACGATGTTGCTTCTCTTTTATGTTTATTTTGTTTTATAATTGGGAGGCAAGTGGGATCTTAACTCTCCAACCAGTGATCGACCCTGCACCTCCTGCCTGGAAGAAGTCTCAACCCCTGGACCCCCAGGGAAGCCCCTAAGTGCTCTTGGTCTTGAGGGACTATTTTTCCCACCAGGAAAGAAAGGAATACTGTTCAGACTGAAGGAATAAGCACAGGTGGAAATGCAGAGGGATTTTTTTGGGTCATATTTTAGTTTTTCCAAAGTTGTTTCTGTTCAGTTGCTAAGTTGTATCCAACTCTTCAAGACCCCACAGACTGCAGCATCCTGGACTTCCCTGTCTTTCACTATCTCCCAGAGTTTGCTCAAACTCATGTCCATTGAGTCGATGATGCCATCCAGCCATCTCATCCTCTGTCATCCCCTTCTCCTGCCCTCAGTCTTTCCCGACATCAGGGTCTTTTCCAATGAGTCATCTCTTTGCATCAGGTGGTTAAAATATTGGAGCTTCAACTTAACATCAGTCCTTCCAATGAATGTTCAGGGTTGATTTCCTTTAGGATTGACTGGTTTGAAGTCCTTTCTGTCCAAAGGACCCTCGAGAGTCTTCTCCAACACCACAGTTCAAAAGCATCAGTTTTTCAGTGCTCAGCCTTCTTTATGGTCCAACTCTTACATCGGTATGTGACTACTGGGAAAACCAGAGTTATTTAGTTAGAAGGCCATGATGCTTCAGTAGAGGGCATGGCAGGTTTTTCTCAATTCAGTGCATGAGAATTTGCCTCCTTGCCTCAATTTGCCTTCTTCCTCTCTCTCTGTGTGATGTGAACCTTACAATATTCTCTGTGGTTCCCATGCCCCTGTCCTGACAATGCCTGGTACAGCAGGAGCAGGAGGTGCAGGTCAGCCTCCTCTTTCTGCCTGGCTCCCTGCTGTGGGTGCCAAGTGTATGTTGTGTTGTATTTTTGTCTTTGTTACCCAAACTTCTACTTGTACAAATATCTTCACATGGTGGGTCAAAGTTGAAGGATTTCCATGCTTAACGCAGCTCCTTCTACACTCAGAGAAGGAGAAATAGATTTTATATGGAATTTTTTTTTTCTCAATTCGGAAGTTTTATTTTTCTCAGTTGAATGTTTATGACGTTTGTAAATCAGAGATAACATCATAGTTTTGATCTCACTATTTCAAATTACTCAGAACACGGAAAGTCTTTTGCCCCCTCAAATTCATATGTTGGAGCCCCTCACCCACAACATGACTGTATGTGGACATAGGGCCTTTGGGGGGGTAATTAAGGTTAAAGGAGGCCATAAGGATGGGGTCCTGGCCTGATAGGGTTAGTGCCCTGTAAGAAGAGACACTAGAGAGTTTTCCCTCTCTTCTCTCTCTTAACCCTGGAAAATGGAGATCTCCCCACCCCCACCCCACCCCCATCTTCAGTAAGAGAGACACGAGCGATCGGAGTGGGTCAGTAACTGGAGTACCAGTGGCACGAGGAAGTCAGATGGAGTCCAAGGCCAGCGCTTCGAGCCATCGCAGTGCACTGAGGCATAACCACAGGTCCCAGGTTTGGAAGCATCTTTTCATTGTCTGTTGTTTATTCGCAGCTGCCGCCGCAGGATATCCGTCGTGTCATGCTTTGTGTCTGCACATTCGGTGCAGCACTTGCAGGCCTGCAGAGACTGATGCTGTTGATATATGTCATCTCCTCTGAGTGCCAGTTGGCCGAGCTTCCTCGGATGCGAATGACGAACAGGCAGCCTCTGACAGTCCCGAGACGGAGTGGTGAGTAGCGTGAGACAGCCATTTGTTTTAAAACTGGTCTCAGAACCGCAAACACTTTGTCATCTGTCTGAAACTGGTGCTGCCTGGAAATCAGACTGTCATTTGTTTAAGGGCAGCATGGTGACACATACTTGTGTGTGTGTGTGGTGTGTGTGTGTGTGTGTGTATGTGTGTGTGTTAGTTGCTCAGTTGTGTCCGACTCTTTGCGACCCCATGAACTGTAGCCTGCCAGGTCCCTCTGTCCATGGAATTCTCCAGGCAAGAATACCAGAGTGGGTTGCCATTCCTTTCTCTGGGGGTTCTTCCCGACCCAGGGATCAAATCTGGGTCTGCTGCCTTGCAGGTAGATTCTTTACTGTCTGAGGCACCAGGGAAGCCCCTGTAATTACCTGTTAGTTTCAGTGATGCCCGTTTGAAACATGTGTTCTGCGTTCAGCAATGAAACAAAGAACTGCCAACCTGGAGGTAAAAGTGAAGGATGTGAGGACGTGAGACAAGGTGCTTCTAAAAATATTTCAAGAGCAGAATTAGTGCTTTAGTTAGCTAGGACCTAAGATCTTCCAAAAATCACGCATAAGCTTTTGTGGGTATATACTGATGTACCTTTCTTTCTTTGATTCTTAAAGCTGTCTACAACTCATGGAAGGTAAAACATTCCTGCTTTAGTAAGGACGGCCATGGATTCTTTACTCGTCACATCTGAATTCAGGTTTTATTTGCAAACTAGAGCAGGCTGGCAGCCGTTACTAGTTCTAACAACTGGTATTTAGAGGGGAGGCAGGCTCCATTTCCACTGGAGCAGTAAAAGCTAACATTTTAAGACTGGATGCAATGACGGACATGAGCCGGCATGGTTCCCGCCCTTGGATGGATTACAACCTGTGATGTCATGGCCTGTACAGAGGAAAATTTGAGATCCATTTCAAGACTTCTATCTTTATAACCTATGTAGTGGTATACTGTATACATAAAAATGCCATGTATCTACTTATATACGAGTACATATGTATATGTATGTACTGTATATATATGATACATGAATGTATATGTATGTACTTAGATACATGGCATTTTTATGTATACACTATACCGCTACATAGGTTATAAAGATAGGAGAAGTCTTGAAATGGATCTCAAATTTTCCTCTGTACAGGCCATGACATCATATGGGCTTCCCAGGCTGCTCAGTGGTAAAGAATCTGCCTGTCAATACAGGAGATACAGGTTTAATCCCTGGTTTGGAAGATCTCCTGGAGGAGGAAATGGCAACCCACTCCAGTATTCTTGCCTGGAAAATCCCATGGACAGAGGAACCTGTTGGGCTACAGTCCACATGGTTACAAAGAGTCGGACACAACTTAGTGACTGAACTGAACTGAACCGATGTATATACACACCCACACAAATACATACTTCGGGAACTGCAGTTTTATGGAGTCTCTTCTTTACCTTTTCTATTGGTTTCAAAACTGCAAAAATGTCCTGGAAACTCCACAGCCCTCATTATGAAACTCTTCCTTGGGAGCTGGCATGAGTGCCAGGCAAAGGGCACAACGGTGAAAGAACTGGTTCAAAGTCACCTCTCAGGTCTGGGATAGAGCCTTGGCTGCCTCTGTCACCGGCATTCTTCATTTATGAGACAGGGTCAGCCCTCTCGGAGCGGAACATTTCATGGGACAAATGCAAAATGACTCAGGAAACGACGGCCCTTCAGCTCTGCCGGTGCATGAACCTGTGCTATGAGCGGTATGAGGAGTTATTTCTCCTAAGGACCATCTTTAACTTAAGCAGTATGTCCTGAAGATGTCTTACAAGGGCAATGGAGATTTAGCCGGGGGCTAAGTGGGAGGAAGTGATGATGTACAAGGGGAATCTTCAGAGACTCTGAAAAACCCATTAACGGAGAAGTTATTAACGTCTTTTTTAATGCAGCTACAGTGCAGAGGCAGACCCGAAAGAAACCAATCCACATTATGAAACATTTCACAGAAATCCATTTTTTAAAATAGGAGAATGCTATAACTGAAGTCTTGAGGTAGGAACGGAGTACGTGCCTGGCCTCCTGGGCCGGCTGCGGATTTTCTAGAGAATAAAGGGAAAGTCTCCCTAAGCCTTTAGTTTGAGACAAAGAAATTGAATGAAATCTCCTACTAGTAACATTTGATTATCTTTTTTATTTTTCTTGTTCTCATGTTTAATTTTCTTCCTTTTTCTCTTGTATTTCCCCAACCCAACCCTAATACCTCCAGGCCTTTGTTAACTTGAATTTAACTTTAAAAATATCAAACTATTAAACCTTCATTAGGCATGGATGTGATATACAGTGAAGTGAATTCCTCAGAAGTAAATGGTAGAATATTCATCCGTGAAGATGATGTCTCAGAACTATTATCAGAGGGAATAAACTTAGAAACTTTTTTTCTCCCATAGTATTGCCAGATTTGCATTCATTTTCATTAGACTAAAAGGTCTTTGTAACAGAAACAGTGGCTTATTCAGCTTCTTTAAAAAATTTTTATTAGAGTATGGTTGATATCAGTTCAGTTCAGTTCAGTTCAGTTGCTCAGTTGTGTCCGACTCTTTGTGACCCCATGAATCACAGCACATCAGGCCTCCCTGTCCATCACCACCTCCCAGAGTTCACCCAGACTCACGTCCATCAAGTCAGTGATGCTGCATGAGCTTCAGGTATACAGAAAAGTGACTCAGTTATACATATACATGTATTCATTCTTTTCTGATTCTTTACCCATATAGGTTGTTACAGAATATTGAGTAGAGTTCTCTGTGCTATACAATAGGTCCTTGTCGGCTATCTATCTTATGCATAGTAGTGTTGTTTGTTAATCTCAAACTTCTAATTTATTCCTCCAGCTGTGTTTCCCCTTTGGTAACCATAAGTTTGTTTTCAAAATCTGTGAGTCTATTTCTGCTTTGGAAATAAGTTCATCTGTATCATTTTAAAAAATTGGATTTTACATATTAGTGACATTATGTGATGTTTGTCTTTCTTTTCTGACTGACCTTAGTTAGTATGATAAACTCTAGATCCATCAATGTTGCTACAGATGGCTGTATTTTGTTCCTTTTATGGCTGAGTAATATTCCATTGCATATGCATGTCACATCTTTGTCCAGTCGTCTATTGATGGACATTTAGGTCCACGTCTTGGCTATCATAAACAATGTTGCAATGAACATTGGAGTGCATGTATCTTTTCTTATTCAGTCTTATATCTCTTCCTCAGAGCTCAGACAGAGTTCACAGTAGGAGATAACAATATGCTTGTCAGATGAATAAATTCTAGATCCATTAAATTTTAGTTCAACAATTGCACAGTCAAGGACTTCCTTCTACAGACCAGACCTTCTGCCAACTGCTGGGCCTTCTGAGATGAGTTAAGATGCAGCTCTTACCTTCAACAGCCTTAGAGTGGGGTTGTGGGAAAGAGGAGGCCATTCTTCCAATGTGGGGTCAGGGAAAAAGAGGGCACAAGCAGATGCTCACCAGATGGGCAGAGGAGGAAGGGCATCTTGGAGAGAGGGACTAAAGGCAGGGAGGAGAAGGGGGCAGGGTGTTTGGACACTTGGTTGGCTGACATTCCCAGTGACCTTGGCAAAGACTAACATGGAGACATTGAGTATGTGGGGTGTAGGACCTGAAGAGCCTCAAACCATGGCCCTGACACCCCTCATGTTCATCTCAGGTCACTGAGTGCTCTTGAATATATAGTTTTAAATTAAGATTTTATTTTTAATGCTTTTCAGTTAGATATATATTTTATTTGGAGTATAATTGCTTTACAATGTTGTGTTATTTTCTGCTGAATAGCCAAGTGAATCAGCTATATGTGTGTGTATATATGTCAGTTCTATTCTCCCAATTTGTCTCACCCTCCCTTTCCTTCCCTGTATCTACATGTCCATTGAACAATATATTTTTAAACAGTAATATGCATACAGGTGCCAGAGAGGGGCATGAAACAACAGAATCAACTTCAAGAAAATGCAAATGTGTTTCTTAAATCCAGTTCTCTCAATTCCCTGGGCACAGTGATAGGTAGAAAGAAAAATGGTAAAACCAAATATCACCAAATAAAAGTTAAAAAAAATATTCACTTGAATTTGTCCAATGTCAGTCCAGTTGTCACTATACACTTTTGTGCCCCCATAACATCTTTGAAAGAGAACCCAGAGCGAAGTATGTTCTAGAAGGAATCTGTTGGAGACCCAGCAGGTGATGTTTTTGTGTAACGATTTATGACCCTCTCACGCTGGTCTTCACCTTGGACTTCCCTGGTGGCTCAGACGGTAAAACGTCTGCCTACAATGCAGGAGACCCAGGTTCAATCCCTCAGTCAGGAAGATCTCCTGGAGAAAGAAATGGCAACCCACTCCAGTATTCTTGCCTGGAAAATCCCATGCACAGAGGAGCCTGGTAGGCTACATTCCACGGGGTCACAGAGAGTCGGACACGACTAAGCGACTCCACTTTCTTTTTACTTTCACCCTTGTCAGTTATCTTGCTGCTTGTTTTAAAATGCATGGTGGCTTGCTCAGGCCATTGTTTAGTTGTTTGGTCTTTAATAAACTACTTAATATTTTCACTTGTTAAAAGGGAGCATAGGAATAAGTGATACTGCCAACTCTCGAATTCCTGGACAGCAGTGATTTCTTATTTGATCCTCTTTTTTCCTCTATCCTTTACTTTTCATCTTGATCTAGCTGGCTAATTCATCTTATATTCCAATTTTTGTTTTCTCCCTCCTTCGTTTCTCCTTTTCTTTCACTTTTATTTTCTTTCTTGGACACAGGAAAAAAAAAAATAAAAAAGAACCAGAAACTTTCTTCTGGTTATATATGAAGTTAAAACACAGAAATGAGAGAGATGATTTTTAATAGCTGTGCCAGAGAGTTTAAAGAGGATATTTCTGACTCAGTTGAATTTTAAACCTTGCTAAGATGGGTTTTCATGGGGTTCTCAAAGCAAGAGGTAAAGGCAGGAGGAGAAGGGAATGACAGAGGATGAGATGGTTGGATGGCATCACCAACCCAATGGAGATGAGTTTGAGCAAACTCTGGGAGTTGGTGATGGACAGGGAAGCCTGGAGTGTTGCAGTCTGTGGGGTCCCAGAGTCGGACAGGACAGTGACTGAACCGAAGATGGGTTTTCACCTTTTACTGAAAATCTGATTAAAATTGTTTTTACCTCCTCACCAACCCCCAACAATTTTACATCCAATAACAGGAAACCGTCTCCCACCCCCAGAGCCACTCAGGGATCTCAGGTTCGGAAGGCTTTGTGTATTCAGAAATCAAAGGTGAGCCAGAGATGGAGATTGTCCATGCACATTGTTGAGTTCATTTTAGGCTCAACCTGCTTTCTTTTACTTCTCTTTTTTGCTTTTTCTAACTCTCCTCCACAGCCTCCAACCCCACATGCGGACAGTTCCCGGTTGTGTCAGGTGGCTGGTTGGAAACAGCACCTGGGCCCTCCTGCGTGCACCTTGGAGAAGGGCCGGCGCCCCTGCCGTGGGTCGCTCAGCTGGGAAAGGCCTCCCGCAGATTTCAAGCTGCAGGGGACATGCAAACCAGGTTGCCAGGCTCTAAGAGAGAGAGACAGAATAGTAATAAAATGCGGCTAGGAGTGCAGCTGTGGGGAGAGCTCCCAAGTCACTCCTTTTTATTTTATAAGATGTATTAAATTGTTTGCTCTGCATTTTATAGAATGATAAGCCAGAAGTCTCAGAGTCTACCTACCGTGTGGAAAAGCTGGGATGGCTGAGGTGGACGCGTGGTGGTTGTCTGACCCAGCAATGATTTGTCAGATGGCCACGAGTGTTCTGGGCAGATTTTGCAACCTGTGGATTTAGATATGAAAGGCTGACCAGCAGGCTGTGCTGGGGTGATCTGCCATGATGGAAGTGGGTGTGTGCATGCGCACGCGTGTGTGTGTGTGTAACTGTCCATGTGCTTGTGACTCCTTCACAAGCTAGGCTGCTGAGTTTTCACTCGGCAAACCCTTTGCATCTTCATTTTTAAATCTTCAAGTTAAAAAAAAAAGAGAAATTAAGACATTACAATAGCATTTAAGATCATTCAAACATCTGGTTCACCAGGTTGACTTTAAGGAGATAAAGATTTCTTTCTTACGAACTAAAGGGTTTCATTTTGCGACTCCCAGATGTCAGCTATCACACCTCCTAATGCTCAGAATATTGCAAACAGGAGAACAAAGTCATTTTCTGTTGGAACAACATCCTTGCGAATACTGAATGTCATAAGGTTTGGGGCAGGGGGTACTCCTCCAGGGTTTCCAATATTATGATTGAGAGAAGATTCTTTTTCCACTTTTTCACCCTGGGAAATGGTGTGATTTGTATTCATTCCATAAGTTCTACTTTTTGACTTTTAAATGAAGTAAGAGTTCCCACATACAGACTTGTATTAGAAAAGAGGATTCTAACAGGTCCAGCGTGCTCTTGTCTGGGCTCTCGAGGGGTCTCCTGCAGTGATGATCTGGGTTCTGGGCCACTGAGGACTTTAAGATGGTTCTTTCAGACTTCCTGCTCTGCCACCTGCGAGTAAGGATGGAGGAATCATTGATTTGAGCCATCAGAGATCCTCACTTTGGTGGCCCCTTCAATCCCAAATGGTACACTTTTGCTCTGAGCACTGCCGTACTAGCATTGTGATAGAAATTACAGATGAGGGGCAAATGATGTTCTTATCTCCTGATATTGCCTTGTCCATTCTCCCAAGATGACTTTGGGTAGTAACACGCTATTAGCTGGGCTAGACAGATTTTTTTTATTGTCCCTGTGGCTTAAAAAATATTTATTTAGAACAGGAACAGAAAGGGGCTTAAGTTTCAACAATTTCCAGTTAATCTACCGTATTAGTTTCCGATTGCGGCTGACTAGATATTTACATTTTGTTGTTTAGTTGCTTATGTCATGTCCGACTCTTTTGTGACCCCACGGACTGTAGCCAGCTTCTCTGTTCCTGGGATTTCCCAGCCAAGAATACTGGAATGGATTACCATTTCCTACCCTAGGGGCTCTTCCTGACTCAGGGATCAAATCTGTGTCTCCTGCACTGGCAGGCAGATTCTTTACCACTGAGCCACCTGGGAAAGACTCCAGATACTTAGTGGGGTCAAATAAAAAACCTCAACTTTGTAAGGAGGCCCTTGATTTGAAAAGGTTATTTCAAGGGGGATTAAGGGACTGTTGCAATAGAGGGAGTCTCTGGCCATCAAGGTGCAAGCTTCCTGATCTTCCTCTGAGATCAGGAAGAACAAAGCCTTCTACTATAAAGAAGGAGGAGTGTGCGGGGCTAGAAAGAACCAGATATGGAAAGGGGGATGAGTGAGGAGGGTGGCAAGATATGATAGTGGATCTAGGGGTGTTCCTCCTTGAGGTCCTCCTATGTTTAGGCGGGAACATTAAGGAGGGGCTGTATGCAGGTTCTGGCAGTGGGTGGGTCAAAATTCAGGGGTCAGGAGGGAGAGAAACTTAAGCAATACTATTGTGGCAAGTGTTTTGTTCCATTTGACAGTGTGGACAAAACAGCTCAGCTAATCATTTAGGAGGCAAAGAGAGGAGATTTTGATGGTCGGTGTCTTGTGTTAGGTAAACAGAGGGTATCCATGAGTTGTATCTAAGCCCTAGGGGTCTTTGTGGTGAGTCATTTCTCCAAGCTCAGAATGGCAGGGCAACTTTTTAATGTTGGCCATTTTCCAGGATTATAGGGCTCAGGTAAAACTTGACATTTGGAAGTGGCTTAAAACAACACACACTAATTATCTGACTGTTCAGGACGCCAGAAGTTAGACATGGGTGCCGCTGGGTTAAAATCCAGATGTTGGCAGGGCTGTGTTCCTTGCTGGGGGTTCCAGGGAGAGATCTGTTCTCTCTGGTTTTGAAGTTTCTATGGGCTGCAGCCTTAGCTTGTGGCCCCTTCCAATCCTCAAAACCAGCCTTGGCCAGTGGAGTTTTTCTTACCCTGCATCACCCTGACACTGCCCTTCCGCCTCTCTCTTTCACCTGGATAATCTCCCTTTGTTAAAGTCAGCCAGTAGCATCTTGATTCATTTTACCTCATAAGCTAACATATTCCCAGGTTCCGGAAAGTAAGATTTGGACATCTTTGGGGCTATTTTTTTTTTTTTTTGCCTGGGACTGTGCATACCTGGACGAATTCTGGAAGGCACAAAAGGCTCATCTTTACAAACACTACTTGTTCAAGTGCTTATCATTTTTTTTGACTTCAGTCAGTAGCTCTCAAAGTTTTTCACCTGGGTCCTTTGTGTGTGCATGCTAAGTCCCTTCAGTTGTGTCCGCCTCTGTGTTCCCCTACAGCTCCTCTGTCCATGGGATCCTCTAGGCAAGAGTACTGGAGTGGGTTGCCACGCCCTCCACTCTTAAAATTTCTTGAGGATCTCAAAGGCCTTTTGTTTCTGTGGGTTATATCTACTGATATGAACTGCTTTAGGAATTAAAACTGACAAAATTTGAACATATTTATTTATTGATTCATTAAAACTGTCCATCATAAACTCATTAATATGATTAACATTCTGATTAAAAATAACCATATTTCCTAAAGCAAAATTTTTGTGAGAAAACTGACATTACTTCACAGTTTTACAGATCTCTTGAATGTCTGGTTTGATAGAAGACAGCTGAGTCTCATATCTGAGTCTGTGTTCAATCTGTTGCAACATGCAGATTGGTTGAAATATATCAAGAACATCCAGCTTCACATAGACATGTAGTTGAAAAATAAAGAAATGTTTTAATAGTCTTTATATAGATAATCGTGGGTGTACTTCTTTGATATCACACTTACATTTGACATTTAAAAGAGTGGTATTTTTTACAGGTTAGTTGCAATGTGGAATATGAAAACACAACAAGGTTCTGGAGAAGGGGACAACAGAGGATGAGATGGTTGGATGGCATCATCGACTCCATGGACGTGAGTTTGAGCCAACTCTGGGAGATAGTGAAAGGACAGAGAAGCCTGGCATGTTGCAGTCCATGGGGTCACAAAGACTTAGTGAGTGAATAACAGCAACGGTAAAATCCAGTGGTCTCACACTTTGAATAGCTCTTTTAGCCTCACGTTACTTTATAATACCATTCTTTGGTCATTTGAAAAAAATGACTTGCAGAGTTATGAAGACCTTCCAATTGTCACATTTTTTAGTACAACATCAAGAAATCCTTGGAGGTGGAGATGGCAGTCAACTCCAGAATTCTTGCCTAGAGAATTCCGTGGACAGAGAAGCCTGGCAGGCTGCAGTCCATGAGGACTGCAAAGAGTCACACACGACTGTGCGACTAACACAGGAAACCCTATTTGCTAATATCACAACTAAGTTCATCAGAAAAATCTTTAAGTGTTGGCAAGCTCCCATTGACAATGCGAGTTTTTGAGATCTCTATTTTTCTCTTGAAAGGTCAAATTTTATCACTGGCAACAAGCCTGCCTGTGTTGACATTTGCACTCACCATACAAAAGCCACGGTGGTGTCTGAGCAGAGTGTCTGACAGCCACCTGGACTGACAGTCACGACAGTGAAAGCAGAGACAAATTCAGTTTCACTTAAATAGGTTCATGATGAAGCAATACAAGCTACTGATGTTATTAAATATCAACATGGTTTTGGAGATATTATTTATAATGAAATGGCAAGTCTGTACGTTGTACGGCTGCTCCATCCTAAGCCAGCAGTGGTGAGGCAGGGGTCAGCTCTGGGTCCCACTGGGTGGGATGGCTCTTGACCAGGGTTCATGACAACAGGTGTCTCTGAGGGGCCATGTCTCAGGAAGAGCCATCTCCTAGGAAGGAAAGAAGGATTGTGTGGACACGCTCCTTGGTGGAGGTGAGTTTGAAAGCATTGCAGCCTGTTTCTACAAGGACGTGCCTCTGAAAGTTCAGGTTTTCCTAATAAACGATCACTCCTGGGCTGAGAGGGTCTTTTCTGATTTGCACTTTCACCCACGTCCAGTTAGCAGACTGACTAGATTTCAGGGCATCCCCAGGCTTATGCACACGTTGACGTGTCTGGCCAGTCCATTCAGCAGGCAAATGCTACTTGCTCCGAGCATCACGTACAGCGCAGCCCCGAGGGGGTTTATTTCTTCCAGCAGCCAGGTGTTCAGGCCTGAATCCCTCCTCACAAACCGGAAAACTAGCATTGTCCTATTTGTCTCTCTTCAGCTAATCGGAAATTCTTCAAGCATTATCTGTCGCCGCTGAGCCTTCACGCTGCCTTTCAAACTACCCAGCCGCACAGACAGAGGTGCTTGTCTCCCGCGGGTCCCTCGTCGTTTGCAAGTGCCAGTTGGTAGTTTCATATCATCGCAAATGTCAGAGCCCTGGCGGGATTCTAATTTTAGTCCCTTTCTATCCTTCTCCCTCTGTTTCTAGAAATGGCAGAAACACCCTGCTTTTCAATAAGGGTACGCTGAGGATTCCTTCATGTGTGTCTTAAAGCTCTGAGCTCATCTGGCTCTTGGAAGGCTTTATTTATTTATTTTTTAAATCTCAAGGGAGATTACATTATCAACAAGAGACATTTGACTGGTTCCTAATGAGCAGATGTTGGAAAAGCAGGATATGCTCTATTGTACAGGTTTTTCATGCTTTCCAATTCTTTACTATTGTGAAGCCATGAAGTCTTATTAAACTGTAATTAATGAGCTGTTTGGATTATTGAATGTTATAGTCTGCCTGTAATTTGCCTTAATCAAATAGGGCTTTACTTCCCCTTATAGCTCAAAGTCCAGGGTGGTCTGGAGCTTCTATGATGTCCCATATCCCAGCCTCCCTCCATCATTCGTTCTCCCACCCTTGCCTTCCAGTTTTTGTCTTTTTGTCTCATAGTTGCAAAATGGAGGCTGTAGCTCCAGCAATGTAGTCACATGCCAGGCTGGGGGAAAAAGAGGCATCAATAGCCTGCCTTCTTCAGGGGCTTTTGTATGTTCTGATTCGGGAGAGATTGGCATCTCCAGGGTTTAATGTCTGCATCACTTGGGCCAGAGCTATCTCATGACCCTGATCCCCACCCATGCACCCCTTGCTCAGGCAAGGGGTGAGACTGAGAATTTCTAGCAGGATGTATCACTGCCCTAAATGAACCTGGGATTCTGCAGTAAGCAACTGGAAGAATATTTGATGTACTATCCACAAAGATATCTATCTTAATTCTCTTAAGACTCATAACCGATCCTGCTTTCATCTGCCCCTGACTTTGAGTAGTCTGGTGTTCTAGTTTCTGATAGGCACTGCTCTGGACTCTCAATGTTTTCCCCATTAACCTTGTCATTTCTTCCTCAGAGTCCTTAACGCGTGGCACGCGACTGTGTACAGAAACCCTCAGGTATCTTCACTCCATCCTCAAGTCTGTGTGTGGCAGTGTGCAAACAAAGCCGTGGCGCTTCATTCTGGAGACTGAGACACAGTTCAGGTTTCTCATACCCACACGTCTGCAGCTTTCTAGGCCTTGTTTCCATGTTCATCCTTGGTAACTGGATTTTTATGAGACTTATCCCCTTAGGGCCTCAGCACTTCTACCCATTCCGAAGTCGGTTTTGTTCTCTGGACCGTTGGAAAGTTGTGCATCCCGTGACTGCTAAGTACCTCTTGGAAAGTCTCAGCGCTCTAAGCTGTGGTCCTCCCTAGAGATCCCAGAGAGAAGAACTCACGCCAGGTGTGTTCTGTATTATGTGTGTAACCCCTGAGTGCACTGCAACCACATTCCCTGGACTTAATGCACTTACATCGTCAGGGGAACCTGGGAGAGGCTCAAATTGAGGATTTTCCCTCCAGTCATTGTGGCTATTCTCACATGACCTGTGGTCAGGGGAGGACAGATGCAATGATTTGGACAGGAAATCTGATTTAGTACTTTTCTGTCCAGCGAGGATGACTGCTGGGGAGAAACTTAGGATTCTGGAGCCAGAGGGGATCTGGATACTGCTGGTCAAATGCCCACATGGACGAATGAGGACACCTCGCTTTGAGGAGAGTGAGTGATTATTAACAGAAGTCTTGCTGGTAGTCAGGGCAGATCTGGGCTTAGAATATAAGGTTTTTTTTCATACTGGTTATAGGGATTGACTTTACATTAATTTTCAAGGGAAAGGTTTTTATCTTCCTACGCCTGTCCCCTTTGCTTAGGAATGCTAGAACTACCAAAAGCCTCCTGGCTAAAAGGGCAGTGGGTTATCTCTGAGACGCCCAGGCCCCTGGTACCAACAGGTAGAACTGAAAGTTTGTGAGAAGACATTAAATGATCTCAATTAAATCTTATATTTTCCATCATGCTGAGCACTTAAGTCTTCCCTTTTCCTGCATGTAAAAAGTATTTCATGGTTGTTTACTTGTTAAGTTTTGTCTGATTCTTTTGTGACCCCATGGACTGTAGACTACCAGGCTCTTCTGTCCATGGGGTTTCCCAGGCAAGAATACTGGAGTGGGTTGCCGTTTCCTTCTCCAAGGGATCTTCCCGATCCAGGGATTGAACCCACGTCTCTTGCATCTCCTGAATTGGCAGGCGGGTTCTTTACTGTTGAACCACCAGGGAAGCCCCGAAGTATTTTGTTACTATGTATTATATCATTAGGATTGCTTTATATAATTAACCTGGAAGGAAAAGAAATGTTGGGTTTTAAAGGAAAGTCATCAGAGATGTGTTTAATTGACCGCAGTGACTTTTTTAGTGCAAAATAAAGTCCGATATACAGAGAGATCAATCACATCACAGATTTTCTTAATTGCACTTTTCTCTTGAGTGCAATCCAAAGCATCAGTGCCGCAATGTTTAATGCTTACATTCTAAGGCTCCATTAGCAGTTCCTGTGGATGGACTTCTATGCTTGAGGAGGTGCTTTCAAAACATCCAGAGACCTGGTCCCACTTCCTTTCTCTGTACCCTCCAGATCCTGGATTAATTGGTCTCGGGTGTGTGCTCAGCATAGGAATCACCAGACAATAAGGACGGAAACAACAGCAACTGCAACAAGACCAACTCCCCAGGTGATGCTAAAGTGCAGTTAGGGAAGAGAGGAACATTTTTATGTGTTTATCAAAACATTGCTTAAATAGAAGCAATCCGTTTTCGTGAACTTTGATGCGCATTTTATTCTCCTTTGTGAAATGTTATGCATAGGTCCTTTTGTCTGATTTACCTGAAGGCATACTTGAGGTATCTATGATGAATTTAGATATTGCGCTCAATGGTATCTCATTTACAATCATGGTTTTGTTATAACCATTCCTTATGGCAAAATCATCCATCGCTTCCTACTCAGTAGAAGAGGTGGTCAGATTTCATGTGTCATCAAAGTATTCCAATCATTATTTAACAATTAGTTCTCTGGCAGATAATGATAATTTCCCCTCAATATCTGTTCTCTCTTCTTCTTTAATAATAAATCTTTGGAATGGCTATCTGGGCACATAATTTCCCAGGAAAAAAATGAAATTCCTCAATTTCTTTCACTGCTGGCATGGCCATATCATTCAATTCTACCTAACATGATGTATACATGGTGGCTCAGATGATAGAGTCTGCTTGCAATGCAGGTGATCTGGGTTTGATCCCTGGGTCGGGAAGATCCCCTGGAGAAGGAAATGGCAACCCACTCCAGTATTCTTGCCTGGAGAATTCCATGGACAGAGGAGCCTGGTGAGCTGTATATTCTACAGGGTTGCAAAGAGTCAGACACTTTCAGACTGAGTGACTCACTTTAAAATGATGTGAGCAGAACCTGAGCAGATGTTGTGTGAGCACCTTCCGGAAACATCTTTAGAGCAGATGTTGTGTGAGCACCTTCCGGAAACATCCTTAGAGCAGATGTTGTGTGAGCACCTTCCGGAAACATCCTTAGAGCAGATGTTGTGTGAGCACCTTCCGGAAACATCCTTAGAGCAGATGTTGTGTGAGCACCTTCCGGAAACATCCTTAGAGCAGATGTTGTGTGAGCACCTTCCGGAAACATCCTTAGAGCAGATGTTGTGTGAGCACCTTCCGGAAACATCCTTAGAGCAGATGTTGTGTGAGCACCTTCCGGAAACATCCTTAGAGCAGATGTTGTGTGAGCACCTTCCGGAAACATCCTTAGAGCAGATGTTGTGTGAGCACCTTCCGGAAACATCCTTAGAGCAGATGTTGTGTGAGCACCTTCCGGAAACATCCTTAGAGCAGATGTTGTGTGAGCACCTTCCGGAAACATCCTTAGAGGGAGGAAGCATGCACTCTTGCCCTTTCCTCTTCCCCTCGGGCTCCTTCCTTCTGGATGTGATTCTAGAGCAGAGGCCTCCGCCTTGGTCAGCAAGGTCACCGCCATGTGGTAGGGATGGCTGAGATCCTAGTCACGGTGGGGCCATCACACCTTGTCTACAGGAGAAATAAACCAGGTATTTCTTACTTCAGCCACTGTTATTCTGTGTTTTCTGTTTCATTATCCTCAAAATGAACTCATCACCCATTCTGAATTACAGCTGGATGTACTACTACTGATCAGGGGAGGAGCATATTGAGCAGAGTCCGAGTTCACAGATGTGTTTTGAAAATATCAGAGCTCTAAGAAAGCCCATTTGATGCCCCTGATACTTTTTCAGAGTCCCTGTGCTTCATCCACTCTCCAGTCTTAATTATATTTTGGCTTCCCTGGTTGTCTAAATTTTTCCTCTTTCCATCTTGATGAATTATAATCAAAGTTGGCAAAACCAAGAGGCAGATGAGGTGATAAAACCTGCTGTCTCGGGGACATGAAATTGCTTCTTGATGGGCCTCCAATTTCACTTCCTCAAGGTCCATACCTGTCACATGGGTTCTGAGCACAATATGTCTCAAAAATAAAATTATTACCTAAAAGGACTAGGGTTGAAGATGAACAGAAATTCTTTCTCAGGCTAGATTCATCACATGAGTCCTTAAATGGAAGCAAACCACTGAGATTTTAGTGTGTGACATTAGTTATTGGACAGTGGTTTTGATAAATCAGGAAAATTGTGTATTGAAAGCAAAAATACAGACATAGGAACCAATATCTAACGCTGCTAAAGGATGTTGAAATTGTATACAACTGTGGCAGGAAAATGGTCAAATCCCAGTGCATTATCAAATCATTTACTATCATTGAACAGAAATCAACTGTTTTTGATGTGGCAATGGTTAGAGCAACAGCAGAGAGAGGACCAAGAAGTGGTCTTCTGTACCATTTGGGTAGTTATTCAAGCTTTTCACCTCCTAATCTCCTACTGGACCCCATGGAATTTGGTACATGTGATATAGTGTATACTGGTATAGAAATACTAGATGACTTAATGTATTACAGAAAGTATCTCAGAATTTATAAAAAGATTGAAACCAACAGAGTGTTCAAGATGAATAAGAAATCTGTTAAGGCATAAAAAGTGACTTATATAAGAGATCATAAAGATTTTATACTCAGTTTGGACAAGAAAGCTCAAGACATGATAATGATTTCAGAGCATCTTTTGACATGAAGACCTAAACAAAATATTATGAATTAAGATGCACCACAGATTTCTTGATTTACAACAGATAAAGGTAAATTAGAAGACTGTATATGGTGGAAGAAAAAAAAGGAAAGCATTTTACTTTGAATTGAATTTTAAAATTTTAAAGTGATTAATCAAATTATTTAGACAGTGAGTGATTCACAGTATTTTGATTGACTCAGCCCTGAGGCTGAGGTAAACAGTTCATTACAGAGAATAGAAGACAGCAGAAACAATTTCATTGAATCAGCTGGATATGTGCCCAAGTTTTGCAAATACATGAGGAACAGCAGAATTCTTCTAATTTTAGGAAAGTTGGAGTAATGATTAATTAGATCGGGAATTTGTCTCTGTAGTAAAAGGTGAACTTGACAATAGATGGAAATAATGGAGTTTCTATTCTAAGAAACATTTTCCCCAAAGCAATCTTGCCTTTACCGGGACTAGGTAAGCAAATTTTGAAGTTATTCCCTTCAGATTCCCAAAGAATGGTGAAGTTGTGAAAATGAAGACTCTTAGTGTTAAACTCTCAAATAAGGAAAGGAACAGGGTAATGGGCTTGATGAAATGCAAACCCATCAATTGCACCTCTGATTTTACTCAACTGAAGAGAGTGGAACTATTTTTCTGCCTGTGTCTGCTCAGGCACAGAGAATGTAGACATGGAGTCAATTATTTAAGTCATATATGTTTGAAAGTCTGATTTGGGGCCACAGTTTAACTTGACTGCTCTTAAGCAGGTCCTCTGCATGTTTTTTTCCTGTTACATTTTATTCTGCTGTATAACTGAAGGCTGTGTATAATGACAACAAATTCATTTATAACAATGATTGATTTGTTTTTCAAAAGAAACAAAATCAATGATCACATTCTGCAATGAGAGATGTGAACTGTTGAATAACTAGCTGCTTAATTTCTTCCATATGAGCAATTGAATAGCTCTCCCGTCTCATTTTTAAACCCAAATGATAGGAGTCTTTCTCAAATCTAAGCATAGACACTACTTTCGTCTCGTTTTTTTTTTTAACTCAAATTCTATGATTCTTTGTTTACTCATCATAATACTTTGCCGATATAGTCAGGCTCATTTCAAAGAAACTCTATAGAAAGTTTTCTTTAACAGATATTTCAAGCTTGTTCTTTAAAGATAACTTGTATGGCTCACTTACCTAATTGAACAGTCTAAATAATTTGTAGAATTTTCAGATGTGTTGTTGGCAATCAATTATTTCTTTGTTTTTACATATTAATGTAATTTTAGAGTAAGCAAGGGAATTTTCTTCCTAGTCCACAGAAACAAGAAAAGTAAAAATATGCCATTAAGCTTGACTACAGATACAAAGTTTTAAAATTCATGGTAGGTCATCAATAGTCTTAAATGTGGTTTAACTCCATATGGTTTCATTGTATGTAAACAATAGTGGAAAAAGGATGGTGATGTTCTTACAGTAATGGAATTATTCATAACTGGAAGTCACTAAGAGATTATCTATTTCAACTTCATATTCTAATTTTAGATTAACTAAATTAATATTTGATTTTCCCTCGTGGCTGAGTGGTAAAGTATCTACCTGCCAGTGCAGGAGACACAAGTTTGATCCCTGACCCCTGAAGACCCACTGGAGAAGGAACTGGCAACCTGCTACAATATTCCTGCCTGGGAAATCCACGGACAGAGGAGCCTGGCAGCTACAGACCCAATATTACTGCAGCTGCACCTCCATCTCAGCAGGATGTACTGTTCTGTTTTAGAGAACAACACATATTTAGACCAGCAGTTTTATTGGTCTATCTCCATCCTATTATCCCTAATTTCTTAGAGTATGGCCTATTACAATTTTTCCATATTTTTTACAACTATTTCAATAGCAAAAACTTGGAGCTTACCAGGGATTTAATATGACCAACCTAGACGGCATATTAAAAAGTGGAGATATTACTTTGTCATTAAAGGTCCATCTAGTCAAGGCTATGGTTTTTCCAGCGGTCATGTATGGATGTGAGAGTTGGACTATAAAGAAAACTGAGCACCGAAGAATTGATGCTTTTGAACTGTGGTGTTGGAGAAGACTCTTGAGAGTCCCTTGGACTGCAAGGAGATCCAACCAGTCCATCCTAAAGGAGATCAGTCCTGGGTGTTCATTGGAAGGACTGATGTTGAAGCTGAAACTCCAATATTTTGGCCACCTGATGT
>NW_011495078.1:8103029-8106602 GCF_000754665.1 Bison bison bison | reverse complement strand
TGATGTTGAAGCTGAAACTCCAATATTTTGGCCACCTGATGTGAAGAGTTGACTCATTGGAAAAGACCCTGATGCTGGGAGGGATTGGGGGCAGGAGGAGAAGGGGACGACAGAGGATGAGATGGCTGGCTGGCATCACCGACTCGATGGACATGAGTTTGGGTAAACTCTGGGAGTTGGTGATGGACAGGGGGGCCTGGCGTGCTGCAGTCCATGGGGTTGCAAAGAGTTGGATACAACCGAGCGACTGAACTGAACTGAACTACCAGGGATTGCAAAGAAGTATCATATTAACCTGGAAATCAACCCTGAATATTCATTGGAAGGACTGATGCTGAAGCTTAAACTCCTATACTTTGTCCATCTGATGCAGAGAGTCTATTCACTGGAAAAGATCCCGATGTTGAGAAAGATTGAAGGCAGGAGGAGAAAAGGGCAGTAGAGGATGAGATGGTTGGATGGCACCACCGACTGAATGGACATGAGTTTGAGCACATTCTGGGAGATGGTGAAGGACAGGGAAGCCTGGCGTGCTACAGTCCATGGGGTCACAAAGAGTCAGATACGACTTAGCCACCGAGCATGCACACAAGGATTCAAACTGAAATTGGTGTGACACCAAGAGAGGTCATGTCATTGCCTTGTCCTCTCTCTTGCAGTTTAAATAGTCTCTACCTAAGAGATCTTATTAAGTCTCTAAGTCTCTTGTTGTTTAGTCACTCAGTCATGTCCAGCTCTTTTGTGGCCCATGGACTATAGCCTGCCAGGGTCCTCTGTCTATGGGATTTTCCATGCAAGTATACTGGAGTTGGTTGCCATGTCCTTCTCCAGGGGATCTTCCCAACCCAGGGATTGAACCCGTGGCTCCTGCATTGGCAGGCTGATCCTTTACCACTGCTCTAAGTCTCTACGTGTTCCTAATTCAACAGTAAGATGAATGGGAAGGGATGAAAGTATATTGGACTAGGAAGATTCTAGAATACAAATTACTCTGTATGCCTTTCTATCGGAGTGGAGAAGTTGTATTTGCTACATAAATCTGGAAGGTCTTTGCTATCTTGTCTGAAATGGTAGAGCACAGTTTTCCATGGAAGGAGTGAAATGATGAGATTAAGCTATTATCAGGTGAAACCACCTGCAGTCCCGATTTCAAAATATTTCTGCTTTCAAATGACTTCTCTGGAAGGAAAGGGGCTATAAATCCCCTAAATAAATAATAATAAATGTTCTGGTCTGTGTATGTATCACAGAAAGATTACTTTGGCATGCTGGCACTTAGCAAATGAGAAATGTCAGAACAAATAAACTGCTTAATCCATATTGGATCCTGACAAATTGATTTGGAAATTCTGTTTTTTCCTATCAGGTGCTGCTTCTGAGATGGATTGTTTCACATTTTTTTATGTCGGCTTTGAGGCCTTTGACTCATGCTATTGAGACTAGAAAGGCAATTTAGCAGTTCAGGGAGGTATCTGACAAAATGCTTTAAAAAAAGTTTTTATCACCTTTTTTATCAATTCAGATATTTTATATCACCCCTGTACAGAGTCATGGTAACATCAACTTTTCGTGCTGGGACAAATAGTCTCTTTAAGTATCTATCACCATTTCCATCATTTTCCATTTACTGTTATTTCTTTCCGAATAGCTATAAAGCACCAGATTTTAAATTATGCAGAATCCTAGTGACTTTGCTAGTTATCATCATTTGATTCTTAACAAATTATTTTGTTGAAAACAAACTTGTGAGAAACTACTTCCTGCTCTATCAAATAAAGACTTTCAGGTTATTTATGGCCATACTTTTAGTTATTTTTTATATTTTTCTTAAGGAATCACTGTCTTATAAAGTTAATATATAAGGTGCATAAGTATGTAAAACATATCCCGTTTATCAATAAATCCAAACCAGAATCTCACAACAACACACTAAGGTTGCTGCTATTATTATCTGTATATTAGCATCAAGGAAACATACACACAAGTTTAATAAACTTGCCCCAAAGTCATAGGTGGTTAGTGATAGCACCTAGATTTGAACCAAGGTCATTCAATTAGAGACTTTGTGCTATGTTTCCTTAATACACAAAGGAAGGAAGCTCTAAATTCTTTCTTGCAAGGAAGACACAATTTAAACCATTATATTCCTTTTTTTTTGTAAATTTAATCCATTATGAGGGCTTTCCAGGTGGCACCAGTGGTAAAGAGTCCGCCTGCCAATGCAGGAAATGTGAGAAATGAAGTTTCGATCCCTGGGTTGGGAAGATCCCCTATAGTTAGGAAGTAGCTACTCGCTCCTGATTTCTTGCCTGGAAAATCCCGTGGACAGAGGAGCCTGGCGGGCTACAGTCCCTGGGTTGGCAAAGAGTCAGACACGACTGAGCATGCGTACAATCAGTTATAAAGCGCCAAGAATCCTGTTAACCTATTGGGCTCTCACTCCAACTTCAGAGAAGGCTCCGCTCCCTCCGCTTCCTAACTGGGAGGAGTCCTGGGATGGATACGCCCCCAGGCAAAGCCCTCACAGCAACATCCCATGGGAAGAGAGGACCATGTGAGGAATAGTAAGAAAGATACTCTCTGCCAGAAGTTGTAAATTGCTGACCACAAGCCAAATAGGGTGTGCAAATATATCTCGGCAGCTGAGCATTTTACTTTAAAAAAAAATTATTTATTTATTTTTATTTAATCATTTATTTAAAATTAATTTAATTTAAATTATTTAATAAATAAATGTATTTATTATAATTGCTTTATAATATTGTGATGGTTTTTGCCATACACCAGTACCAATTGGTTAAGGAGTATTTTCTGTATCAGTGGCCGCTGAGCCCTAATTCAACCTGCTAAAAATACCTAACAAATTATTAACCGTTGCAGCAAATATATTTTCCTAGACACTTTGCTAATTTTCTTCCTAAGGGATTTGAGGGGCTTATAACATTGAACATCATGGAAAGAGGGACAACTGGGTTGAATAATAGGATCAGAGGGAGTAGCTCTTTCCAGACAGTAAAAATGTGTTCTTATTTATAACTAATTATTGACTTTAGCTTCATGTTTCCTGGCAGCTAAAGACAAAAGGAAAAGTTTGGGGTTTTAAAGTTATTTTTTCCTGACAAAATAAGTCCTAGAAGTTCATCCAAAGACAAAATTGAATCTGAAACTAGAGCGGACAGGTATATAGTACTGAAGGCCATCTACCTAGCTCACTGGGTTGTGTTACATACACGGACTGTGTACAGTGTTCATCAGAAACTTAAAACTATTCATACAAAACCTGCACACTGATGCATACAGCGGCTTTATTATAGTGGCCAAAACTCGGAAGCAGCCATGTCCTCCCATAGGTGAATGGACAAGTAAACTGGAAGAGACTAAACAGAAGCCTCCAACAGGGTCTTTAAATTCAAAGATATGGAAAATTTAAAAAAAATTATTAATTTACTTTAATTGGAGGCTAGCTGCTGCTGCTGCTAACTTTCTTCACTCATGTCCGACTCTGTGCGACCCCATAGACAGCAGCCCACCAGGCTCCCCCGTCCCTGGGATTCTCCAGGCAGGAACACTGGA
>NW_011495078.1:8098302-8102807 GCF_000754665.1 Bison bison bison | reverse complement strand
CAATTACTTTACAATATTGTAGTGGTTTTTGCCTGGAAAATGTTTCTTAATTGTCCCAAGATAAAAACAAAAAAATATGTACTTGTTTGGCTACTGGGGAATTTGGGTCACTCATGCTTGTTTGGTGACTCAGTCATCTCTGACTGTTTTGCAAACCCACGGACTGTAGCCTGCCAGGCTCCTCTGTCCGTGGAATTTTCCAGGACATTTCCTCCTCCATGGGCTCTTCCTGACCCAGTGATCGAACTCAAGTCTTCTGTGTCTTCTGCATTGTAGGCAGGTTTTTACCATTGAGCCACCTGGGAAGCCCAGTCTACTCGCAGTGTGAGGCTGACTGAGGCTGTAGAATCCTCCTTGGTTGTCCCTGGGCAATTTTCTCTCTGTCTCTTATGCAATGTGTTCACTCCACAGGGCCTTTCCCTTGCATCAGATGGGCTAAGAAGCCTGCTGAGAACGAGGCGGGCCAGGCAGCTCCTTACTTTCCCGATCAAAGCAGATGGGGGAGCGGTAAGCAGCAGTTGAATTCCTCTAAGACCTGCCTTGCTAAGAGGAAAGTTGGTTTGTTCTGGTTTGTACTCAGCTGGCATAAAAGGAATTGCATGAATTGAAGTAATGATATCCTATTGTGCTTTGTCCAAAGCAATCTCAGGAAATAATTTACGACCTTTGCTATTTTTTCCCCCCATAAAAGTAAACTTGTGGATGATCGGCCATTAGGCTCTAACCTAAACCTGGCTTCCTGCCACTTTCTTTTCTCAAACTTGGAAACTCAAAAGATGATGTCAATTTATTGGTTGTCTCTTGGATGTCTTCTCACGCGGATTGGGCGGGCTTGGAAGAAAGGCAACGACCGAGTTTTAGGTGATATTTTGAGCTCTTGTTCAGGCTGGGCGTTTTGTCTTCATAAGATGGAATTTTAGTTGAAGGTTTTGCTTGATTCCTAGGGACTGTTCTTGAATGTGGAGCTGCCAGTGGGCTAGAGAGGCAATTCTGTTTGGGAGTACTTGGCACACTCTTGATGAGCTGAGAAAGAAGTAATGAGGCATCCTTACACACTTGTCGGGTTGTACCGACTCCATAGGCTGATGTCGCAAATGAAAGTTACATAAAGCAGTGCCCTCTGGCAGAGGGGGAAGCACCCTTAAGTGCTAACCAAAGGCCACCAGCTAAACTGAAAGACAGAGAAACGCAGAGGTTAATCTATGGTGCCCTTGTTGTGTGTGGAGCCAGGCTGTTTTATCTGTTGGCCAAGGAAGTCAGTGGGTGGAGTGGCTCAAGAAGGGAGGTGACAAGGAGCTGGAGGAAGTTCCCGGGCTGTTGTGGCAGCAGAAACTGCTGAGTTTATGCCAGACCCTTGAGCCTCTGGCAGAGCTTAGTGGTCGGAGTCTGAGAAGAAAAACGTGCTGATTGTGGAGGGGGGATTGGCGGGGCAGGGCTCAGCTGTCAGAAAACGCCACAAACCAGCTCTCTCTCCTTCTCTCTTCCAATGGAGGGAAAATTAAAAGACAACAACCAAACTTTACTATTACCTGTGTGTTTCATAGTCAACTTGTAGCTGTGGAAATATTTACTGCTGGTTGCTTTTACTGGAGATGGCCCTGCACCAATCGTATGCTTAATATCACCAATTAATTCTTCTTGCTTTATTTCTGGGCAGGGCCTAGTTCAATCCATGAAACTTTAGTTAAGATAACACGGAACAGTGCTGTGCAAGTGTTCTTTCTTTCAGTCCCACAGTTTGGGTTTAAGGATGTGGATCTCTATTTTAATGCAATATCAAGAATTTAAAACTTGGACATTTGCCGACATGGATGCTCATTCATTTTGTGTAGCTGTGAGATGAGAACTTAAATTTCCAAATGGAGGAAAGTTATGTACCCCTCCCCTTCCCTGCCCCTCGAACTATAACTTATTTATCACGTGTGCGTGTGTGCGAATTCGCTTCAGTCATGTCTGACTCCTTGAGACCCCATGGACTGTAGACCCATCGGGCTCCTCTGTCCATAAAATTCTCCAGGCAAGAATACTGGAGTGTTTTGTCATTTTCTTCTCAGCAAAATAGAATGACTCCTTGCTGCCCTTCAACTGGCTCAGTTGGGTAAATGCATCGTTTCCTTCTCAGCAAAATAGAACAACTCCTTGCTGCCCTTCAACTGGCTCAGTTGGGTATATGTCTGTATGTGTGTGTGTTGTTTCTCTTTCAGTTTCTTTTCCTTATAGATTATTATAAAAAACTGAGTATAGTTCCCTGTGGTATACAGTAGGTCTTTATTAGTTAACTATTTTATACATAGTAAATAGTGTATATATGCTAATCCCAAACTCTTAATTTGTCCCTCTCACCCCTTTCCCATTTGGTAACCATAAAGTTGTTTTCTGTATCTGTGAATTTATTTGTTTTATAAATAAGTTCTTTGTAGCTTTGTTTGTTTGTTTCCACATATCAGTTGAGTTCAGTTCAGTTGCTCAGTCATGTCTGACTCTTGGCAATCCCATGAATCACAGCACACCAGGCCTCCATGTCCCTCAACAACTCCCAGAGTTCACTCAGACTCACGTCCATCGAGTCAGTGATGCCATCCAGCCATCTCATCCTCTGTCGTCCCCTTCTCCTCCTGCCTTCAATCCCTCCCAGCATCAGAGTCTTTTCCAATGAGTCAACTCTTCACATGAGGTGGCCAAAGTACTGGAGTTTCAGCTTCAGCATCATTCCTTCCAATGAACAACCAGGACTGATCTCCTTTAGGATGGACTGGTTGGATCTCCTTGCAGTCCAAGGGACTCTCAAGAGTCTTCTCCAACACCAATTCAAAAGCATCAATTCTTCAGTGCTCAGCTTTCTTCACAGTCCAACTCTCACATCCATACATGACCACTGGAAAAACCATAGCCTTGACTAGGCGGACCTTTGTTGGCAAAGTAATATCTCTGCTTTTCAATATGCTATCTAGGTTGGTCATAACTTTCCTTCCAAGGAGTAAGCGTCTTTTAACTTCATGACTGCAATCACCATCTGCAGTGATTTTGGAGCCCCCCAAAATAAAGTCTGACACTATTTCCACTGTTTCCCCGTCTACTTCCCATGAAGTGATGGGACCAGATGCCATGATCTTCGTTTTCTGAATGTTGAGCTTTAAGCCAACTTTTTCACTCTCCACTTTCACTTTCATCAAGAGGCTTTTTAGTTCCTCTTCACTTTCTGCCATAAGGGTGGTGTCATCTGCATATCTGAGGTTATTGATATTTCTCCTGGCAATCTTGATTCCAGCTTGTGCTTCTTCCAGCCCAACGTTTCTCATGATGTACTCTGCATGTAAGTTAAATAAGCAGGGTGACAATATACAGCCTTGACGTACTCCTTTTCCTATTTGGAACCAGTCTGTTGTTCCATGTCCAGTTCTAACTGTTGCTTCCTGACCTGCATACAGATTTCTCAAGAGGTAGGTCAGGTGGTCTGGTATTCTCATCTCTTTCAGAATTTTCCACAGTTTATTCTGATCCACACAGTCAAAGGCTTTGGCATCGTCAATAAAGCAGAAGTAGATGTTTTTCTGGAACTCTTTTGCTTTTTCGATGATCCAGCGGATGTTGGCAATTTGATCTCTGGTTCCTCTGCCTTTTCTAAAACCAGCTTGAACATCAGGAAGTTCACGGTTCACATATTGCTGAAGCCTGGCTTGGAGAATTTTGAGCATTACTTTACTAGCATGTGAGATGAGTGCAATTGTGCGGTAGTTTGAGCATTCTTTGGCAATGCCTTTCTTTGGGATTTGAATGAAAACTCACCTTTTCCAGTCCTGTGGCCACTGCTGAGTTTTCCAAATTTGCTGGCATATTGAGTGCAGCACTTTCACAGCATCATCCTTCAGGATTTGAAATAGCTCATCTGGAATTCCATCACCTCCACTAGCTTTGTTCGTAGTGATGCTTTCTAAGGCCTACTTGACTTCAAATTCCAGGATGTCTGGGCTCTAGGTGAGTGATCACACCATCGTGATTATCTTGGTCTGAAGATCTTTTTTTGTACAGTTCTTCTGTGTATTCTTGCCACCTCTTCTTAATAGCTTCTGCTTCTGTTAGGTCCATACCATTTCTGTCCTTTATGGAGCCCATTTTGCATGAAATGTTTCCTTCGTATCTTTAATTTTCTTGAAGAGATCTCTAGTCTTTCCCATTCTGTTGTTTTCCTCTATTTCTTTGCACTGATCAGAGGAAGGCTTTCTCATCTCTCCTTGCTATTCTTTGGAACTCTGCATTCAAATGAGAATATCTTTCCTTTTCTCCTTTGTTTTTTGCTTATTTTCTTTTCACAGCTATTTGTAAGGCCTCCTCAGACAGCCATTTTGCTTTTTTGCATTTCCATGGGAATGGTCTTGATCTCTGTCTCCTGTACAATATCACGAACCTCCGTCCATAGTTCATCAGGCACTCTATCAATCAGATCTAGGCCCTTAAATCTATTTCTCACTTCTACTGTATAATCATAAGGGATTTGATTTAGGTCA
>NW_011495078.1:8097587-8098202 GCF_000754665.1 Bison bison bison | reverse complement strand
CAATCTGATTTTGGTGTTGACCATCTGGTGATGTCCATGTGTAGAGTCTTCTTTTGTGTTGTTGGAAGAGGGTGTTTGCTGTGACCAGTGCGTTCTCTTGGCAAAACTCTATTAGTCTTTTCCCTGCTTCATTCCATACTCCAAGGCCAAATTTGCCTGTTAACCCAGGTGTTTCTTGACTTCCTACTTTTGCATTCCAGTCCCCTATAATGAAAAGGACATCTTTTTTGAGTGTTAGTTCTAAAAGGTCTTGTAGGTCTTCATAGAATCATTCAGCTTCTTCAGCATTACTGGTTGGGGCATAGGCTTGGATCACCATGATATTGAATGGTTTTCCTTGGAAATGAACAGAGATCATTCTGTTGTTTTTGAGATTGCATCCAAGTGCTGCATTTTGAACTCTTTTATTGACCATGATCGCTACTCCATTTCTTCTAAGGGATTCCTGCCTGCAGTAGTATATATAATGGTCATCTGAGTTAAATTCACTCATTCCAGTCCATTTTAGTTCGCTGATTCCTAGAATGTCAATGTTCACTCTTGCCATCTCCTGTTTGACCACTTCCAATTTGCCTTGATTCACGGACCTAATATTCCAGGTTCCTATGCAATATT
>NW_011495078.1:8082828-8097487 GCF_000754665.1 Bison bison bison | reverse complement strand
TGTTAGTTCTAAAAGGTCTTGTAGGTCTTCATAGAATCATTCAGCTTCTTCAGCATTACTGGTTGGGGCATAGGCTTGGATCACCATCATCATCCATTTCTTCTAAGGGATTCCTGCCTGCAGTAGTATATATAATGGTCATCTGAGTTAAATTCACTCATTCCAGTCCATTTTAGTTCGCTGATTCCTAGAATGTCAATGTTCACTCTTGCCATCTCCTGTTTGACCACTTCCAATTTGCCTTGATTCACGGACCTAATATTCCAGGTTCCTATGCAATATTGCTCTTTACAGCATCAGACCTTGCTTCTATCACCAGTCACATCCACAACTGGGTATTCTTTTTGCTTTGGCTCCATCCCTTCCTTCTTTCTGGACTTATTTCTCCACTGATCTCCTGTAGCATATTGGGCACCTACTGACCTGGGGAGTTTCTCTTTCAGTATCCTATCATTTTACCTTTTCAGACTGTTCATGGGGTTCTCAAGGGAAGAATACTGAAGTGGTTTGCCATTCCCTTCTCCAGTGGATCATATTCTGTCAGACATCTCAACCATGACCCAGCCGTCTTGGGTGGCCCCACATGGCATGGCTTAGTTTCACTGAGTTAGACAAGGCTGTGGTCCGTGTGATCAGATTGGCTAGTTTCCACATATAAGCAATAACATGTGACACCTGTCTTTCTCTGTCTGACTTCACTTATTATGAGAAACTCTAGATCCATCCTTGTTGCTGCAAAGGGCATTGTTTCATTTTAATCAAAACCAAACTGGATTTGTCATCCTCCCCATCAGCCTTCCCTGGTGGCTCAGGCGGTAAACTGTCTGCCTGCAATGAAGGAGACCTGGGTTCAATCCCTGGGATGGGAAGATCTCCTAGAGAAGGAAATGACAATCCACTCCAGTAGTCTCACCTAGGAAATCCCATCAATGGAGGAGCCTGGTGGGCTACAGTCTGTGGGGTCGCAAAGAGTCGGACATGAGTGAGCGACTTCACTTTCTTTCTTTTCTTCCACTTTCAAACTCTGCCATGCCTCTTTCAATCTTCAAGGTAATTTCAATCTTCCTCTTTGCAGTTGTCCATAAGAAATGAAGGACTTATGAGCTCTGTCAGGATACAGCAGTGGCACCCCACTCCAGTCCTCTTGCCTGGAAAATCCCAGGGATGGAGGAGCCTGGTGGGCTGCAGTCCATGGGGTTGCGAAGAGTTGGACACAACTGAGCGACTTACTTTCACTTCCATGCATTGGAGAAGGAAATGGCAACCCACTCCAGTGTTCTTGCCTGGAGAATCCCAGGGATGGGGGAGCCTGGTGGGCTGCCGTCTATAGGGTTGCACAGAGTCGGACACGACTGAAGTGACTTAGCAGCGGCAGCAGCAGCAGCAGCAGCAACATGAGCTCTGTCCCTTACCTCTGATGTCTACTAGTTCCTTGCATCTCTCAAATTCATCTACACCTCTCTTTCCTTCTCTCTTTCCTGTTTGAACTTCTGCAAGAGTGGCACTACGTGGTTCTTTCACGTCTAGTCATGAACTCATGTTTCTCTCTCTACCACCGACCTCTTTAGTCCCCTTTCTTGTTCTACCTGCACAAACACCAGCTGTAAATTAACCGAACAACTTGCCTCTCAATGACTTGTTTAGACGCCCATCTTCCTGACTGACATGTTCTTAAAATGCTCTTTATTTCTAATTAATTTGTTAATCAGTCCATGCATCAATTAATTAAATCATCTGCCTCTTAAATTTGTACTATTTTACCCTTATGTTCCTTTATTTTTCAGGGCCGAGGCACTGTTCTCAGGCACCAATGAGAGGGAGCCACCCAAACCCTCACTTTTCCTTTAAAATTCAGCTCAGAGTAGGATTCTCGGTGACACCTCCCTGGCCTGCATCTGACTTAGGCTCAGCTGGGTGCTCCTGGTCTGTGCTCTCACATCACTGCTATGAATTGTCACCAGACTGCTCTGCCCTGTTCATTATTGGTGGTTTGCTTATATTATCGGAGAAGCCTGAGACTTCAGATTCGGGCAGGCTGTTCCAGCCGGACAGATGGCTGAGGGTTAGAATTAAATTCTGAATTTGTGAGGACAGGAATGGATGAAGAAGTGTTTGGACAATTTTTTACAGCCACCCTTTTTTAGTGGCTCAAAAACTGCAGTGTTCTTAATGACCCATTTATATAGGTTTCCAGATAACCAGCTATAAAAGTGCTGCTATTTGATCATGGGTCGGGGCGGGGGCGGGGGCAGATTAGATGCTCTGTTAAAACTTCCTCTCAATTCCCTTCTGCTAATACATCCATGGACATGAAGGGTTATCCAAGGTGATGAGGCCACCGAAAGATCTAATGCAATCTTCGGCTGTGTTAATCGAAGAATGGTACCCTGTTCACAGAAGATAATAGGCTCCTTGCACTCAGCACAACTAAACCCACACCAGCAAACTCTGATTCATTCTCGGTGTCTCGTTGAAACAGGAGAGTCTCTCTCCGACATCTTTGTGAGAGGTCAGTGGGTAATAATCCTGGTCTTACATAAGCAATGACTGAAGGTGCGTGGATGTTCAGTGGGGAAAAAGAGACACAAGCCTTCCTATGTTTGAGGTCTGTTATATGGAGGAGGAAATAAAACTTACTCCATTCAGCTTTCAGATCTAGGCTTTGAAAGCAGAAATTACCCACAGAGAAGATTTCAGCTAATTAAAAGAAAGAATGTATTAACAATTGGAACGGGCTCCCTTTTGTATTACTAGGCTCCTCAAATGCTCACGGTGTGCAAGAAGAATGATTTCTACAGGGTAGGTAGCTGATCTTTCCAACCTCTTTCACATCTAAGAGTCTACTTTTTCAAGATGGTGACCTTATTTTTTTCTCATCTCCAAAGAGGATTCAAGAAGAAATGGAATTTAAGTACATTAGGACAATTTAGGTAGCAAGGCAAAAGAAATTCCTGCAAGACAATGATATTCATGAGTAGGACCATCACAAGTTTTATGAAATCTCAATTGTAGATTAACTTGAAAAATAATTTGCCCGGTCATTGATGAACACAATTTAGTTACTTGTGTTCAAAATCAAGGAAAAATAAATAGACAGACTCTTATTACCTCTGACTCATGGTTTATTTGACCTATATAATGTCTTTCCTCATAGCAAGGCATTTTTGAGTATGGGAATATTTTAAATAAGAAAAACAAGACCAACAATAAACAAACAAACAAACAAAAAACCCAGAAAGGGTAGTGGTGAGTTTCCTGGGTTATTCATTCATCAATTGTATTGGTATTTAAATAAGTTGAAAAGCTTGACTAACAACTCACAGAATCCAAAACTACTCCCCCCACCACCCCGCTTTTTTTTTGGAAAATTATCCTTGTTCTGAAAAACTCAGGTAGTTTTTCATTTTTTGTCTTAATTTTTTATTGCCAAACACTTAAATTTTTTTCAGTGTCTGAAGGTTATCTCTTTTAACAAATTTTTATCCCATGTGTGACATTTATGCAGAGAGTTTTATTTTAACAAATCAGCAAGTATATCTTTTATTTTGGTCTTGAGATATGAAGTTCTAATTGCTATTACTTTTTATAGTTTATCTATGCTGTCTTTGCTTACTGCATGCATATAAATTCCATTATCATTAATAAGGATGATACAGTGAAAGCATACACTCATTAGTGTCTAATGTGCTTCTCAAGGTTATTCTAAGGTGCAGGAATTTAATGAGTACTTAATGAGAATTCTAGTATCACTGATTAAGAATATCTATCATGTTTGTGATATAGATACCACCATCTAACACTGGGAGGCTAGTAAAAAGAATAAGTCCCAAATAGCTTCTTTTATTAATCACATATGTGAAAGGCACTTTGTGATCACAAAGTTATGACCTTTAATTTAGTCCATTAATACTTGAAATCTGCTAATCTCATAAGTAATTCATCACAATTTAAATTTTCATGCAGTTTATGACTCTTTTGTGATAAATAACATCATACAAGACTGGAAAAAGCTAGGGTCACGTTTTAAAATAGAACTTTTGCATCTTAAAATAACTGCCTGCTTAAAACTGAGTTGAATTTTTTATTATTGCTTTGAAAAATAGCCTAAAATGGAGGAATTAATAGTCTGTAAATATAGTGTGAATGAGGTTAATCTAGATAATTCAGACCAACCTTGTCATCTCTCTATGAACATAGATTCTTAGTTGTAAAGACAAGAACAAAATTTCTAATTGTGGAAGATACTCTGGAAAATGATTGATTTGAAACTTTGAGTCTACAGTTGACCCTTGAACAAAGAAGGGGGTTAGGGATTCCCACCCTGTGAGCAGTCAGAAATCTGCATGTAACTCGTAGTCTATTGAACTGGTCACCCCTCTGTAAGCATGGTTCCACATCCAGGTATTCAACCAACCACGGGATTGGGTAGTGCCATAGTATTTACTTTTGGGGAAAAAAAATCCACGTATAAGTGGACCCATGTGATTCAAAGCCATTTGTTCAAGGGTCAACTCTATTTCATTTGCAAGGTTTACAAAAGTCAGATACAATATAAGGAGGAATTATTTAAACAGGCTTCTCAGCAACTTATATATTTTCAGTTAAACAATGTTTTTGACATTTCCACAGACTCTGTACCACAAATAATGCTTCCCATGGTAACTGTTTTTTTTTTTTGAAGAACTTAGGGAAAAGTTTCTTTCCAATGGAGTTGATAGGTTAATGAGTGTCCTTCTACATTTATGGAATGGTGGTTGTAATGATCACACGAGGTAATATATATAAACGTGCCTTAAAGCCATAAAAGGCTTTATAGGTTTGTAATTTGTTTTTGTTGGATATCAGTGAAAATGGTCTGTAAAGTCAATAGCTTCTGGATGGGAATTCAGTAGGTGTAACAGACGTGTGAAATGATCAGCGTCCAAGAAATGGGGTTCCAGGGCTTGCTCTGGCTGTCTCTGCTTCTCTGCTTAACTCTCTGTCTTCTCTCTCTCTCTCACACACACATACACACATTTCAACTGATTGCATTTTTTGCACACACTTCCTGCAAGTAAATCTAAATCCCATGTAGATTAAATTCCTTAGTTAGAAGAATATAATGCTGTCTCTCAAACTGACACCTGGTAGATTTTTTAACCCATAACGATAAAGAGAGACATACATGGGACCTTATAACAGGTTCCTTGGGAAGTGGAATCTGGGAAATCAAACTAAAAATCAGTGACTATCGTGGTAAAAACTGAATAGCTCTGCTATATCTGTTCCAGAGCCCAAAGAGAAGAACAAATCAAGGAGGGGAGTTCTCTGCTCCAACATTCAGGATAGGAAAAGCAAAATCTAAAGGAACTGATGGGACATCCAAATATGAAACAAATTATTAACAGATCTGTACAGTCATCACAGTTTTATTTATGAAAACTTAAGTATCACACAAATGAGTGAGCCATAGAATGAATCATGGAATCCCACTGATAATCATCTAATTTATCTTTGGTAAATATATTTTACCTCCTTTATAAGAATGAGAGACTTTTGGTACATCCATTATGGTGGTAAAACTTTAGGTTATTTTGGTCCCATCTTTCCTTCTCTTGTCCTCTGTCTGGAAGAGGATATGCTATGCTAAGTCACTACAGTTGTTTCCGACTCTGTGCGACCCCATAGACGGCAGCCCACCAGGCTCCCCCGTCCCTGGGATTCTCCAGGCAGGAACACTGGAGTGGGTTGCCATTTCCTTCTCCAATGCATGAAAGTGAAAAGTGAAAGTGAGGTCGCTCAGTCGTGTCCGACTCTTAGCGACCCCATGGATTGCAGCCTACCAGGCTCCTCCATCCATGGGATTTTCCAGGCAACAGTACTGGAGTGGGGTGCCACTGCCTTCTCCGAGGAAGAGGATATACTAAGTAGCAAATACTTTAAAGATGGAAAACAGAGGAAGAGAAGCAAGGAGCCTAAGTGAACTATACACTAGAGCATTACCACCTGTAATGGATTTGGTATGAATTTCAAAATACATAGGATTCAGTACATCTCTCAGGTTGATGTAAACCTAAAACATTCCTATCTGTAGCCTATTTTACCATCTGTTCAATGTAATGGATGAATACTGCTTTACTTGGTAAATATCAATGTGTTGGAGAAATAAAGTTACTTTTGAGCCTGATATCATCCTTGCTTATTTAAAAAAAGCGCTTAATAGTGGTTCTTTTTTGCTATAACTTATATACCAAAAGCATACAGAGCATGAGCAAATGGCTCAGTAAATGTTCCCAAAGCTTACCCACCACCTAAATAGGCAAATAGCAACCCGATAAATCCAAGTGGAGATGCCTTAAATAAAGTCACAGGACCTTCTTGCCCACAACAAGGGTAACACCACTCTTCTCTCCAAATAACACCATGATTCCTTTTAAAATCAAAGAATAATCAGATTTATTGAGAAAGTTGATGTAGATAAGTGCATGGCTGAAGAAATGCAAGAGTTAACTGTGAAACTTTCCCAGTCAGTGACTTTCATAGCTGATAGTATTTTCTGTTCCCCTGCTTGGTCATTTACACTATCTTCAATAGTTCTGAGTGTTTGGCATCTTGCCCTCAAAATGTTATGGAAATCATATCCAGATTTTTTGAAAGCAAATCTGTTAGGATCAGCGTTTTTCTGAAAATGTCTCAAAGAAATGACTCAGTCACAATTTTAAAACTTAATGTGTTTGGAGGAGGCTGAGGACTTTAAAAACACTAATTTGTGGGCCAGGTGCAGCGGGGTCTCTTCTGTGAAGAAAGAGGTGTGGGTCAAAATTTTGACCTCTGTGACTTGCAGGGTTATTTCCCTGCGAGCAAGACTGGACGGTCCAAGCTGCTAAGAGAATTCATGAAGTGGAGGGGGTAAGATGAAAATCTCAGTCTTTGCAGGAATTTTGGTTTCCTGTTAAACTCAGTGAAATGAGAAAATCATGATATTCGTGGAAGATGCATGGCACAGAGAAGACTAGTGAAAATCATTCATTACGGCCTTTTCTTAACTCTTTGCAGTTATATATCCCTATTCTACATCAATGCTTTTGTAAGATCCTGTTTGCTTTCTTTTGTAAGCCACTGCCAGAATTACATGATTTCTGCTTAATGACATAATAATCAACTCATAAGTGAAAAAAACTATATAACTGAATCATTTCGGTGTATACCTGAAACTATATATAGATCTGTGGGTTGAGAAGATCCCCTGGAGAAGGAAATGGCAACCCACTCCAGTATTCTTGCCTGGGAAATCCCATGGACAGAGGAGCCTGGTGGACCACAGTACAGAGGGTCGCAAGAGTCAGACATGACTTAGCGACTAAAACCACTACCACCACCACCACCCTACACACACACACACACACACACACACACACACAAGCTATATATGTGTATATATATATATATATACACATATATGTGTGTGTGTTTGTGTATATATATATATATATATATATAAACTATCAGTTCAGTTCAGTCGCTCAGTTGTGTCCAACTCTTTTCGACCCCATGAATCGCAGCACGCCAGGCCTCCCTGTCCATCACCAACTCCCGGAGTTCACTCAGACTCACGTCCATCGAGTCAGTGATGCCATCCAGCCATCTCATCCTCTGTCGACCCCTCCTCCTCCTGCCCCCAATCCCTCCCAGCATCAGAGTCTTTTCCAATGAGTCAACTCTTCGCATGAGGTGGCCAAAGTACTGGAGTTTCAGCTTTAGCATCATTCCTTCCAAAGAACACCCAGGACTGATCTCCTTCAGAATGGACTGGGTGGATCTCCTTGCAGTCCAAGGGACTCTCAAGAGTCTTCTCCAACACCACAGTTCAAAAGCATCAATTCTTCGGCACTCAGCTTTCTTAAGAGTCCAACTCTCACATCCATATATGACCACTGGAAAAACCATAGCCTTGACTAGACGGACCTTTGTTGGCAAAGTAATATCTCTGCTTTTCAATATGCTATCTAGGTTGGTCATAGCTTTCCTTCCAAGGAGTAAGCGTCTTTTAACTTCATGACTGCAATCACCATCTGCAGTGATTTTGGAGCCCCCCCAAAATAAAGTCTGACACTATTTCCACTGTTTCCCCATCTATTTCCCATGAAGTGATGGGACCAGATGCCATGATCTTTGTTTTCTGAATGTTGAGCTTTAAGCCAACTTTTTCACTCTCCTCTTTCACTTTCATCAAGAGGCTGTTTAGTTCCTCTTCACTTTCTGCCATCAGGGTGGTGTCATCCGCATATCTGAGATTATTGATATTTTTCCCCGCAATCTTGATTCCAGCTTGTGCTTCTTCCAGCCCAACGTTTCTCATGACGAACTCTGCATCTAAGTTAAATAAGCGGGTGCCTTGACGTACTCCTTTTCCTGTTTGGAACCAGTCTGTTGTTTCATGTCCAGTTCTAACTGTTGCTTCCTGACCTGCACATAGGTTTCTCAAGGCTATATATGTATATATAACCGAGTCACTTTACAGTACACCTGAAACTAAAAGAACACTGTGAAGCTATACTTCAATTAAAAAAATAAAATTGAAAACCAAAATCAGTTGACTTCTTGCATTTAACTTTTCTTCTCTTGCTTATTGATTAAAAAACAATATTCGGACTGGGTAATTTTTAAAGAAATTTGTCAGTGTCCAACATTTAGCTAATGTGGTTTGTTCCTGTACTTGGATAACTTCTTAAACATTTTGCAGCTGCGTAAACGCACACATGTAATAAAACAAAATATAAATAGAAGCATAGTGAGAGTAGAGCAGAGGAGGATGAGTAGGAGTTGGTCCACAGAAATGCATGCAGAGGAGTTTGTTTAACAAACTAACAAAACTGGGCTAAATGCTCTGTTTGCTTTGAAAAAATTAGACAAGAAAATACTCTCAGTTACAAGACTTTCCTGTCCCTGAGACCATCTAGCTAATGACAGACGTTCTCTGCAGGTGTTCAGTGAGGGCCCTAGTAAATATGAACAGTTTCTTGGCATTCTGTCTTATCCATGTGTGTTTTAAGTGTGTTCGTTGAATATTCACACTAATTTTTGAAGGAGATACTATCATTTGCTTTACACAGAGGAGGAAATGGAACTTTCAATAGCTTTTGCAATTTACACAAAGTCACAGAAGCTATAGGCAGAGCGCCAGAAAATTGAACCCAAGGTTTCCTGAGGTCAAAGTGCATGCTTTGCCCTCTACATCTTTCTGCTTTTCAATCTACAGCCTTTTTTTTTCTTTTTTAAAAAAAATTTTTTTAATTTTATTTTATTTTTAAACTTTACAATATTGTATTAGTTTTGCCAAATATTGAAATGAATCCACCACAGGTATACATGTGTTCCCTGTCCTTAACCCACCTCCCTCCTCCATCACCATACCATCCCTCTGGGTCGTCTCAGTGTACCAGCCCCAAGCATCCAGTATCGTGCATTGAACCTGGACTGGCGACTCTTTTCATATATGATATTATATGTATTTCAATGCCATTCTCCCAAATTATCCCACCCTCTCCCTCTCCCACAGAGTCCAAAAGACTGTTCCATACATCAGTGTCTCTTTTGCTGTCTCGTATACAGGGTTATTGTTACCATCTTTCTAAATTCCATATATATGCGTTAGTATACTGTATTGGTGTTTTTCTTTCTGGCTTACTTCACTCTGTATAATAGGCTCCAGTTTCATCCACCTCTTTAGAACTGATTCAAATGTATTCTTTTTAATGGCTGAGTAATACTCCATTGTGTATATGTACCACTGCTTTCTTATCCATTCATCTGCTGATGGACATCTAGGTTGCTTCCATGTCCTGGCTATTATAGACAGTGCTGCGATGAACATTGGGGTACACGTGTCTTTTTCAATTCTGGTTTCCTCAGTGTGTATGCCCAGCAGTGGGATTGCTGGATCATAAGGCAGTTCTATTTCCAGTTTTTTAAGGAATCTCCACACTGTTCTCCATAGTGGCTGTACTAGTTTGCATTCCCACCAACAGTGTAAGAGGGTTCCCTTTCCTCCACACCCTCTCCAGCATTTATTATTTGTAGACTTTTGGATCGCAGCCATTCTGACTGGCGTGAAATGGTACCTCATAGTGGTTTTGATTTGCATTTCTCTGATAATGAGTGATGTTGAGCATCTTTTCATGTGTTTGTTAGCCATCCGTATGTCTTCTTTGGAGAAATGTCTATTTAGTTCTTTGGCCCATTTTTTTATTGGGTCATTTATTTTTCTTGAATTGAGCTGTAGGAGTTGCTTGTATATTTTTGAGATTAGTTGTTTGTCAGTTGCTTCATTTGCTATTATTTTCTCCCATTCTGAAGGCTGTCTTTTCACCTTGCTTATAGTTTCCTTTGTTGTGCAGAAGCTTTTAAGTTTAATTAGGTCCCATTTGTTTATTTTTGCTTTTATTTCGAATATTCTGGGAGGTGGGTCATAGAGAATCCTGCTGTGATATATGTTGGAGAGTGTTTAGCCAATGTTCTCCTCTAGGAGTTTTATAGTTTCTGGTCTTACGTTTAGATCTTTAATCCATTTTGAGTTTATTTTTGTGTATGGTGTTAGAAAGTGTTCTAGTTTCATTCTTTTACAAGTGGTTGACCAGTTTTCCCAGCACCACTTGTTAAAGAGATTGTCTTTAATCTATTGTATATTCTTGCCTCCTTTGTCAAAGATAAGGTGTCCATATGTGCGTGGATTTATCTCTGGGCTTTCTATTTTGTTCCATTGATCTATATTTCTCTCTTTGTGCCAGTACCATACTGTCTTGATGACTGTGGCTTTGTAGTAGAACCTGAAGTCAGGTAGGTTGATTCCTTTTCTTTTTTTTTTTAAGAGAAAAATTCTTAACCATTTTTAACTGAACCATTGTGTAGTTTAGTGGTGTTAAATTCATTCGCAATGTTGTGTGACCATCACCACCATCCATTTACGTAGCTTCATTTTGTGGAACTGAAGCTCTATACCCGTTCAACAATAACCCCTAGTCCCTGAGGAACCACTATTTTACTTTCTGTCTCTATAACTTTGACTACTCTAAGCATCTCATATAAATAGAATCGTGCAATATTTGTCCCTTTGTGACTGACTTCTTTCACTTAGCACAGTACCCTCAAGGTTCATCCATGTCATAGCATATGTCAGAATTTCCTCTGGGAGCTGTCTAATATTTACAGTATACATACACTGCATTTTCATCTGTTGATGAATACTCGGGCAGCTCCCACATTTTAACTATTGTGAATAATGCTGTTAAGAACATGAGTGTAGAGAGATCTCCTTGAGATCCTGCTTTAAATTCTCTTGGGTATATATCCAGAAACAGAATCACTGGATTACACAGTATTTCTATTTTTAATTTTTTGAAGAACTGCCATACCATTTTTCTTAGCTGTACATTTTATATTCCCCTCAATAGGGCACGAGGGTTCTGATTCTCTACATCCTCACCAAACACTTATTTTCTGTTTTGTTTTTGGTAGTAGCTATCCTAATTGTTATGCGATGATATCTCATGGTAGCTTTTGATATGCATTTTTCTGATAATTAGGGATCTGAAGCTTCTTTTCATCTGTTTATTGACCATTTGTATATCTTCTTTAGAGAAATGCCTGTTCAAGTCGTTTGCCTGATTTTTAATTGGCTTGTTTGTTTTTCTGGTGTGTTGTGTTTAGAAAATCTCATTTTATTCTGGGATTAATCCCTTATTAGACATGCAGCTTGCAATATTTTCTTCTATTCTGTGGGTTGCTTTTTCTACTCTAATAGTGTCTTTTGAAGCATACAAATTTTAAAATTTGCATGAAGTTCAGTTTGTCTTTGTTTGTTATTATTGCATGTTCCTGTGGTATCAATATCCAAGAAGTCATGGCTAAATCCATTGTTGTGAAACTTTTGTCTCATTTGTTCTTTTAACAGTTTTATAGCTTTAGGTCTTACGTTAGTTTCATGCTTTTGCATGTTGATATCCAGTTTTCCCAGCATTGTTTATTGAAAAGACTGTCCTTTCCCCATTGAATGATGGTGGCACCCTTGTCAAAACTCATTCTTCCTGGGCTGTCTATTCTAATCCACTGTTCTCTACTTCTGTCTTTATGCAAGTAACTCCTTGTTTTGATGACTGTAGCTTTGCAGTAAGTTTTGAAACCAGAAAATCTGAGCCCTCCAGCATTGTTCTTTTCCAAGATTGTTTTGGCTATTCAGGGTCGCTTGAGATTCCATATGAATTTTAGGGTGGGTGTTGCTGTTTCTGCAAAAAAAGTCTCTGAAATTTTGATAAGCGTTATACTGAATCTGTAGCTTGCTTAAAGGTAGTATTGACATCTTAATACTGAGTCATCTAATCCATGAGCATGGGATGTGCTTCTTTATTTATGTTTTCATTGATTTTTTCAAAACAATGTTTCATAGTTTTCATTGCATAAGTCTTTCACCTCCTTGGTTAAGTTCATTCCTAAGTATTTTATTATTTTTTATGCTCTTAGAATGGAATCATCTCTATGATTTCTTTTTCATATTTTGTGTTGTTAGTGTTCAGACATGTGGGTGATTTGTGAATGTTAACTTTGCATGCTGGTACTTTGCTTTGTGAGTTCGATCCCTGGGTCAGGAAGAGCCTCTGGAGGAGGGTAGTGCAACCCATTCCGGTATTCTTGCCTGGGGAATCCCATGAACAGAGGAACCTACAGGACTCCAGTCGATGGGGTTGCAAAGAGTCAGACACGACTGAAGTGGCTTGGTGTGCACGCACTTTGTTGAGCTAGTTCTAACAGTTTTTGTGTGTGTGTATGTGATCTTTAAGGTTTTCCCCTCATAAGATCATATGATCTGCATACAGAGATAATTTTATTTTTTCCTTTCCAAACTGGATGTCTTCTATTGCTTCACCATGGAATTTTCAAGCCTTTAATAGACTCCAGAGTTCCAAAATAGTTATTGTGGACAGATTCGGCCAGAACAATCGTCATTTAGGTGGGGAGATAAATTTCAGGTGGTTCCTACTCTGCTGTTTTCTAGAATCCTCCTCAATGTACAGCTTTTATATCTTCAGTTGTGTGAAAGTTGTGGTTATTCTCATAGGTTGACTTATTCAGGCTGTAGTGAATATTTTTGGAAGGTGTAGTTGCTTTAATATCATTAGCTATGTCAGCTATGGACTTTTTTCCAACAATGGATCTGTGATCAAAAAATCTAGTCAATGTGTTTTTGGAAGGAATAGCTGCAATATTCCAGATAGTTCTTGGAACACATAGGCGGACAAGGAATTCCATAGATGTTACATTTTAGTCATTTATCTTGTAAAGGTTAAAAATCTGGTCAAACAAGTTGAAAGTATGGAGAAATATAACAATGAAATATTAAAATAATACTTAAATAGAAAGACTAGAAGAACTATCAAAAAAGCAGTATAAAATAAATTGATAAATGAATAATACAGGTGTTAACTGCTAGAAGATTTCAAAGGAGGGAGACATCACTTTTATGTAACTAATTGGGAAAGGCTTCATGAAGGTAGCAGAATTTTTAGTTTTTAATTTTTCAAATCTTTGCTCAGATTTTTTTGTTTTTTTTTGCTTTTTCCATTTATATAAATTCTGACAGAAAAATCCATGATGAATCCCAGATTTTATGGAATGATATTCAGAACACTGAGCTATGCATTCAGGTGACCTTTTAGGAGAGTTATAAATGAAACTAAGATTCATTGATTTTTGTGTGTGCACGTGTATGAGAGAAAGACTTGGAAGTTTCAAATATTATGAGATTATAGACACAGTAAAAAGTGAAAACTGTCAGTTGCTCTGCGTGTCTGACTCTTTGCAGCCCCATGCCTGCCATACTCCTCTATCCTTGGGATTCTCCAGGCAAGAATACTGGAGTGGGTTGCTATTTCCTTCTCCAGGGGATCTTTCCCATCCAGGAATCGAACCCAGGTCTCCTGCATTGCAGGTGAGTTCTTTACTATCTGAGCCACCAGGGAAGTCCCAGACACACCGAAAAAAAAATCATAATGTTTAGCAGCTTGAAGCCACGAATAAATCCAAAAGCTACCCCTTGGGAAGTAGTGGAATAGAATTTTCCTCAGCGAATAGCTGAGAAAATTGAAGAATAGAAGCAGAAACCAATTTCTCACGTATGCGCACGAAGGCTGAAAAAAGCAGTCTGAAATTTAGTTCTTGATTTAGTACCTTGAACTTGAAATGGGCTGGACACTCAGTAGGCATGTTGTTCCTATAAAATCCACCTCAGCCTTTGCTTAGTTGCCTTTGGTATGATGTATTTCATTTTTCTGTTATAATGAGAGTAGCACATTTTGATCCACTTTGCTTAATAAAGTGAGCAGCTATTTCATAGGTTAATTCCCATGCTGTTAACACCTCATAAATTAAAGTATATTTAGAATGAGATCACCTTGCTTGATTAGTTCTCACCTTTTTTCCAAACCATGCTTGAACGCCTTCATCAGACAGGCGTCTGAAAATTCACCTTCTTACCTTTTTAAAGTTTCTGCTACTCTAAACTGGTAGCAGATTGAGGCCACCATGGATTAAAAAAAAAAAAAATCAATCAGACATTTAAATAGTTTTTTCAGAAGTTTTCCTTTCACATGGAGCCACATGTGACTTGTTTGTGCATTTTTCTTTTGGC
>NW_011495078.1:8068605-8082728 GCF_000754665.1 Bison bison bison | reverse complement strand
TCTTTTGGCAGGGTGTGGGATGGGGGCAGGGTGCGGATTTCCAGAATAAAGTGAAGAAAATTAGAAACCCGGTGGATTGGCCAGATGAATTCAATGGTCCCCAAGATGTCCTGGTGGGGAAAAAAAATGACCAGCAATGGAAGATTCATTTTTTTTTAAGTCTTTATTGAATTTGTTATAATGTTGATTCTGCTTTATGCTTTGGTGTTTCGGCTATGAGGTATACGGGATCTCAGTTCCCTGACCAGGGATGGAACCCGCACCCTCTGTGCTGAAAGTCGAAGTCTTAACTACTGAACCACCAAGCAAATCCCAGAAGACTCGTTTTGAATGAAAGTCTAAACAGAAGCATTGGTGCTTCTTTTAATGTTGTCAGAAATACCAGAAAGAAGACAGAGAATAGATGTAAGTATGAATTTCAAATTTACTTCCTTTCCTTCAGGTTAGACAAACCTCATTTATCCCTGATGGCTCAGTGTCTCCAATGCTGGAGACTCGAGGTCAATCCCTGGGTACTGGAAGATCCCCTGGAGGAGGAAATGGCAACCCACTCCAGTATTCTTGTCTGGAGAATCCCACGGACAGAGGAGCCTGGTGGGCTACAGTCCATGGGGTCACAAAGAGTTGGACACGACTGAGCAATTAAAACTGGGCATTCATGACGATGCTGTTCGCCATTTCTCTTCTTTCTGTGTCACTTCTGAGAGTCACTTCATTGCTGTGTTACTCCCTCCAACACCAGAGGGCTTCAGGGACATCCTGATAACTTAGCATCCATGAGGTCCTCTGGATGGATATCTTTGTCATGAACATCAAGGATCTACCCTGTAATTACATGTTCAGGCATCATCATTCTTATTTTAATTCAAAATTGAATTGTAAGTTCTGTAAGGGACTGTGTTTTACATACTCTTATGTGCATCGTCTTCCTACAGTGTCTTTAGCAGAGGCTGGGCCCATAATAGAAGTATTTGACTAAATGAATTATTTTAGAAAAACTGTTTATGTTTTTAATTTTGCAAAATAAGTACATATTTGGAGAGTTGTAAATGCCTTCAGTTTCTAAAAAGCTTTAATGTGAATTTTTCAGAGTCATGTTTTAACACAGTATTTCACACAGAATAATGCAGAGGAAGACATCCTACAAATATAAGAATTTATGATAATATTGGAGGTGAAATTCTGTAACACATTCTTGCTCATTCTGCTGACCTTTTTGTGACAATGCAAAAAGAAGAAAATAGGAGATTATCTCAATTTAAAGCACTTCTGGCTTCCTAATATTCACTTTGACAAACCCAAAGCATGCATTTATGGTAACCATATCATAATTTAGCAAGCTCATAATAGTCAAAGACATTTTTAGTTTCTTCCTGATTTAATAAAAAAAGTCATTTTCATAGAATGTGTTTTAGATTTACTAAGTTACACATTTTGCTGTTCATGCTATTTTTTTTAAGTGGAAACTTATACTTTAACTAAAATCAATGACTTTACCAGATAGGAGCACACTACATTTTTAGACCTCTTCTGCATCTTTGTATGTGCAGCTCAATGCAGTAAAAACAGTTCACTCAATTGTTAAGCATTCCTTTACCTCTGTGGAAAGTGGCATCTTGTTATTCAAATTCTGTAAAGAGGGAGTGAAGTTGCATTTGGGTCAAGGGTGCCAAAGACCCAAGATATGTTGAATAGTAATCTTGAGGGTGCTGGGTTTTGAGGTGCATCGGGAAAGCTTGCTTACTCCATGGGGCCTATAATTCCTTCCTTAGGCCTTATACCTGCATTAAAGGAGAGAATTCTCACCATGAAATAAATTGACAGTGTTAGTTGCTCAGTAATGTCCTACTCTTTGTGACCCCATGGACTCTAGCCCACTGTGCTCCTCTGTCCATGGAATGCTCCAGGCAAGAATACTGGAGAGGGTTATCATTCCTTTCTCCAGGGACCTCTCAACCCAGGGATTGAACCTGGTCTTCTGCATTGCAGGCAGATTCTTCACCATCTTAGTCACCAGGGAATTTGCAAATACTACTAGAGCGAGTAGCCAATTAGGCCACAACAATTTACTGCAAATTCTTTGAAACAGTTGAGAGTCTGAGAACATTAAACAGCCAAGAGGGGAAATGTCACCTTATACTAGATCCAGGTCCCTTCCTCGAGGCTTGAGTGCCCTTGCCGTACTGTACGGTTTCCATTTTCTAGTAATGTGTTCAATTTATCCACACTGGGAAGATTAGTGTAGTTCATTGGCCCTTCAATGTCTAATTGTAGAAAGATGAGAAGATCCTGTGGTCAAATTAATTTGAAAAATGATGGAGTAAATAAAACCAAATTGAGTGGTTTCCCACTGATTGTTGGGAAACTGTGAGATCATCAGAAATGTGTGACATTGGGAAAATCAAATTGTATTTACTGCAAGTTTAGTTATCAGAAATTGGGTGAGTTACTGTGATATGCCTAGATTTGCACGTGTAAGAGTATCCCATGCAGTTCCCCTTGCAGTGAAATCACTTGATATAAAGGACAAGCACTGTTTTTTTACTTGCTAAGTCATAGAAGACTTTCTTGTGACCCCACGGGCTATAGCCCTCCAGGCTTTTCTGTCCAAAAGATTTTCCAGGCAAGAATACTGGAGTGGTTTGTCATTTCATTCCCCAGGGGATCTCCTCAACCCAGGGATCAAACCCAGGTCTCTCGCTTTGGCAGGTGGATTCTTTACTACTGAGTCACCAGAAAAGCCCAAGGGACCGAGCACAGGACCATGCATAAAGGACTGGAACATGGTGGGTGCTTCTGAAATATTGGTTTTCTCCTCCTTTACTTTTTCTCCTTTTGCTTTCTGGAAAATCAAGAACTTCAGATCAGTACTAAATAGAAATTAGCATATTGTAATTTTGACTTTTTATCAATTGGCCTGTAGACCTTTCCAAAGAATTTTTGTTAGATTTTTTGTTAGGAAATATATTAATCCTTTTCTATTACACATTTGATTAATATAGTACTTCTGTTCATTCCTAAAGGTTTTTATATATGAATTTATTTATGTGAAGATTAATATTTAAAGGATATGGTAATACTTCTATATAAAAGTGCATGGCAGATTTGAAGTGTTTTAAGATAATTATTGTTGGTCTTTTGCTAGTTACTTAGATCATATGCAAATTTGAAATAGACTATTAAATAGATGATATTAAAATTTATTGAGTATATGTTATAGGCTGGGTATAATTTTTCCATTTAAAATCATTTTTTTTTTAGTTTCAGATTGCAACAAGTGTTAAAATTTTTGTAGGTTTTGTCTGGTCATCTGAAATGAAAACTGAGTTCCCAAGGCATCTTTTTGTTTACTTGCTAAGTTGTGTCCAACTCTTTTGCAACCCATGGACTGTAGCCCTCCAGGCCTCTCTGTCCATAGGATTTCTCAGCAAGAATACTGGAGTGGATTGCTATTTCCTTCTTCAGAGGATCTTCCAGACCCAGGGATCAAGCCCATACCTCCTGCATGGCAAGCGGATTCTTTACCACTGAGCCGTCTGGGAAGCCCATCCCAAGGCATACTTATGTGCATTTCTTAGAATTTGTTTTTAAAAGAAAATTGAGGTTAATGATTTATAAGAAGTGACATTCAAGAGTATTTGATGAAAACTAAGAAATTCTTCAAAAAAATAGCAGCTTTTCAGTTATTGAAAAGACTATGACAGAAACTGAAATTCTATGTATATGCGTTTTTGAAGCAGCCATCTTTTATTTTAGTGTAATTTTTTAGGATCTCTGGGTCAGTATGGCATTTACTGGTGGTTCAATCCAAATGAACATCCAGGTAAATAGATTTGGAAGGATGATGACAGCCTACAGGTGCTATAGCCTTACTAAATGCCATACTCCTTCATGTTTAATTCACTTATTGAGATGTCATTTCCAAGTTGATTTTTCAATTGTTCCAGCCATTGTAATGGAAGAAAAGAGCCCTTTATAGCTCTTAAGGACAGTATTGCAAGAAGATTGGCTCAGATTTAGGATAACTAGACATCTATGCTCTTCTGATAAAGAGCAGTTTTCAGAAACATTTCTCAGTTCATTGCGCAAAGTTGTTGACATTTTGCCATTGTAATCTTTTTAATGTTGTAGCCCTTTGAAATTTGTGTAAAGGCTTTGCCTCACATCAAAGTAGATGAGAATATAGGGAGCGACCAAAAATAACATCTCGGAGAGCACGCCTGATATTGTAGGGATTTATGATGCTATCACAACATCTATGGATCAGTGAACATGAATTTGTTAAAAACAAAACAAAAAAGCATAGTTACCCAGAGAGTTTCAGAGAGACTGTTTAAAGCCTGATAAACAAAATCCACCAGTGGGACACACTGCTGCTACTGCTAAGTCGCTTCAATCGTGTCCGACTCTGTGCGACCCCGGAGACGGCAGCGCACCAGGCCCCCCAGTCCCTGGGATTCTCCAGGCAAGAACACTGGAGTGGGTTGCCATTTCCTTCTCCAATGCAGGAAAGTGAAAAGTGAAAGTGAAGTGAACTAAATACTGTATCTTCTTTATCCATTCCTCCGTTGAGGGTCATTTAGGTTGCTTCCATGTCTTGGCTATTTTAAATGGTGCTGCTATAGGGTTGGGAAGATCCCTGGAGAAGGGAACAGCTATCCAGTCCAGTATTCTGGCCTGGAGAACTCCATGGACTGTATAGTACACGGAGTCACAAAGACTCAGACACGACTGTGTGACTTTCACTTGGAAGGAGGTGAGCTCAGAGTCTTCCTACTCTGTCATCTTAGCCAAGCTCCCTCATGTATTATTATTATTAATGAACATTGGGGTGCATGTATCTTTTTGAATTAGAGTTTTCTACAGATACATGCAAAGGAGTGGGAATGCTGGATCATATGGTAACTCTATTTTTAGTTTTCTAAGGAAGCTCCATATTGTTCTTCTTAGTGGCCACACCAATTTACACTCCCCCCGCAGCATAGGAGGATTCCCTTTCCTCCACACCCTCTCCAGTATTTGTTCTGTAGACTTTTTAATGATGGCCATTCTGACTGGTTTGAGGGGATACCTCACGGAGGCGTTTTTAATTCAGTTAGCTGCTGTCTTCTCCCTAGCAGTCTGTCTTATGTGACTTACACAGCGGTTCAGGCCAGTGCCTTCATTCTACACTATTTGCGTATCTTAGTTCATAAGTGAACTAAGTCATTAGTTCATTAGTCATATCCAACTCTTTGCGACCTCATGGACTGTAGCCCACCAGGCTCCTCTGTCCATGGGATTTTCCAGGCAAGAATACTGGAGTGGGTTGCCATTGCCTTCTCCAGGGGATCTTCCTGACCCAGGGATCGAATCCAGGTCTCCTGCACTGCAGGCAGACGTCTTACCTTCTGAGCCACCAGGAAGCCCAGCTTAGTTCATAAGAAATCTCAAATGCCCAGTACAACCCTGTGCAACTCATTAAGAATCGAGTAGAGGACATCGAATGACTCTTCTTATGTGTCCTGTTCCCAGGCCACCATCTTCTTTTCCTCTCAGAACGTAACTGCCTGTCCCGCCCTTCAGAAGCTAGGCTGATGATGAGCTTTGTGGTTTCTCTGTCATCCTCTGCTGCTTAATAGAAATCCTTCTGCTGCAAGTTGAGCCCTTTTCACTCTTCAGCAGTGTTTTCCTTTCTTGGTCTACACTATGGCTTTTCCGTCTCAGGCTTAGGGACATTTGGGGCCTGATGAATCTGTGGTGGAGGCTGTGTCTCGTGCGCTGTCGGATGCCTAGTCACTGAAAGTCGGTGTCACCCTCCTCCTGTGTGACTAAAGTGTCTGCAGATATCACCAGTTGTCCCCTGGGGGATCAGAGCTCCGATGCTGAGAATCACTGGGCTCCACATGCTCTCCAGAACTCCGTGGACATCTAGGTGCCTGATGTGGCCGAGCCGGTGCCTTGTTCAGCATCTGTATCCTTCCTACTGGTCACGCCAGCTCCCTGGGTACCGCCCTGCCCCAAATCAGAAAAACATTCAAGGCGCCAGCCGTGAGGTCATCTTTTGCCCTTTGTAGCTGTTGAAACTGTGGAGAGTTTTCTCTGGGGCTCACTGACTTTCACTTGTAGCATCCTTGAAATTCAGATGTGGTGATGTGTTGGGCAATGATCAAAACTCATGTCCACACTTCTATGGGTTTCTCTCTAACATGGACAGGACATGAGCTGAAAAAAGACCAGCGAGAATCTTGATTTCAATTTAATTTCTTGGAAAATAAATCATTTTTATACGTCTATTCATGTTATATACTTTGTAAACAGTTTTACTTTTTTTCATGCACTGGGTGGGATCTTAGTTCCCTGACCAAAAATCAAACCTGTGCCCTCTGTAGTGGAAGCTTGGAGTCTTAGCCACTGGAACACCAGGGAGGTCGCACGCTGTATCTTCTTAAGCCTGCTGTTCTTCTGAATGTATAACTTTGCTTCTGAAGGGAATTTAATAGAAACAAAAGAACGAGGCTCAGAATCTGGCAAGTGTTTCCTTCCTCTCCTTGCGTTCCACTCATTGCACACCCCGGATGCCTTTCACTGAATACCTTCAGCATCTGTGGGCTTGTTTCCTTCTTGCCCTTCTGCTTACACGCTGAATTCCCTTACAGATCTCTGTTTGTCCTGTTCTCCTAGCCTGGTTACAGCTGAGAATCTATTTTCCACCTGCATTTGACTGTCTTTGCTTTTGCCACTTAATAATATTTGTTGTGCGAGGATTGTGTTTCAAGAGTCGTTCCCCCTCAGGAGACAGGCTTCCTGCCGTCTGCTGTGTTTGAATGACCGTGCCTTTAACTCTTCTGATGTCCCTTTGGTCTCTCTGACAAATTCAGAGCAGCGGTTTGGAATATTTAGCACCGGGTTTCTCTCACTGAAGTTAAAAGGGAAGTGCCTCTGTGAACCTTCCTTCTGAGGTTCACGGTGCAGCCTTGTTTTCCAAACAACATCTCTCCTGGGTGGCAGCGGCCGTGGGTGGTGCTCCACTTTCTCTGAGGTAAAAATGTCTTTGAGAGGCGTCTTAATTTTTCTGGGCTGATTTTCCCTTGATACCATTTCTCCAGTGGGTCTGAAAATGTTAGCACAGTTCTTCACGCACACACACACACACACACACACGCTGACACAGGCCTCCTATATTTCCAAATGCAAAACCAGGCAACCTCAGCTGAGCGTCTGAAGCCAGGGCCCTGTGTCCTGGCCTCTGTGGGACGGTAGGAAGGGGCCTAGTCCAGGTGGCTCTCACCTCCTTGCCCACACTGTCGTTGTTCCCACTTCCCTTGCTCCTCTCAAGCCCCTATGGGTCCCCCACCCTAATCTCCTTTTCCCTCTAGAACGCCCCATTGCGGGGAGAGATAGTTAGGGAGTGTGGGATGGACAGATACACTCTGCTGCATTTAAAACGGAGAACCAACAAGGACCTGCTGTAGAGCACAGGGAACTCTGCTCAACGTTATGCGGCAGCCTGGATGGGAGGGGAGTTTGGGGGAGAATGCTGCTAAGTCGCTTCAGTCGTATCCGACTCTGTGCGACCCCATAGACGGCAGCCCACCAGGCTCCCCTGTCCCTGGGATTCTCCAGGCGAGAACACTGGAGTGGGTTGCCATTTCCTTCTCCACTGGGGGAGAATGGATGCATGTATATTTAGGGCCGTGTCCCTGTGCTGTCCATCTGAAACTATGACAATATTGGCTATGATCCAATACAAAGGGAAAAGTTTAAGAAAAAAAATAAAGAAAATGCTCCATTGCTGTGTACGAACTGGAGTTAACTCCACACTGATGTCTGTCTCTTCCTTAAAGCAGCAGTATATTATAGCTTAAAATCTATCCTTACCACTTTAACTAGCAGCCAGCATTGTTTATCACTGATGATGGCTATTTAGACCCTAATATCCTTGGGTCAGTCTGAGGCCTCCGTATTTGGTAACAACAGGTGGGCGATGAAAACAAAGTTAACAGAGCTTCTGAAAATAGCAGATCGAAATACAAGGATCAGATAGGCCCCACCTAGCGTGGCAGATGGGTTATCCTTCAGTTTTCTAGCTCCTTGCTGGCCAAACTCTCTGAAGTTTTACAGGTGATGTCATGGACTGATTCCTTCTTCACCTGCCACCTTCAAACCCTGTCACAGGAGTTCTAATTTTCCAGCAAGCAAGAGATGGCTCTGGTTTCCATTCTCCAATTAAGTTCTATGCAGGTGACCTAGAAATGATGGAAATGTCCTTGTGAGATGCTTTATGCAATCTAGTTTAAGAGAACATTCTAATTCTGCAGATATCATTCCCAAGAGCTGCAGCTTTTGGTTGAAAGGACTCTGCTGTTTTTCTCCTGCAGCTCTGTTGAGGTATGGTTGACAAATAAAAATTATACATACTTAAGGTGTGCGGCCTGGTGTTTCGATCTATGTACATATTGTGAGATGATTACCACCACCAAGCTAATTAACATATCCATCACTTCACATAGCTACCACGGCGTGTAGGTGTGTGTGACGACAGTATCAGAGATCTACTATCTTAGAGAACTTCAAACACACAGCACAGTATTGTTAATTACAGTCGCTGTGCTGTTCATGTTGATTCCGGAGCTTGTTTGTCTCATAACTCAGTGTGGGTTCCCGCCGACTGACATCCCTTTTTCCCACCCCCTCAGTCCCTGGAAACAACCATTCGACTCTATTACTGTGTTGTTTTTGTTGTTGTTCAGTGCGTTTGACTTTTTCAGATTTCCCCCTGTAAGTGAAGGGGGATTGTTTTTCTGTGTCTCGCTTATTTCAGACGCGTAATGTTCTCCAGGTTTATCCATGATGTTGCAAGAGGCAGGATTCAAGTCTGAAAGAGTTCTATCATCTTTCAAGTTTGAGTGTCTTAAGGGATCAAAAGCTAAAATTCTGAGACTCTTAGCTCCTCAAACTTTACTCCACTGCTTAATTGTTTTATCCACCAACCGCTAACTGATTTAGTGACATCTTCAAAATTCATTATATTCTTCACTCTTCTGTGCCATTGGTTCTCAAAACTGAAAGTGCAGAATCACCAAGAGGGATCGTTAAAAACACCAATTCTAAAAGATATATGCACCCCAATATTCACTGTGGCATTATTCACAATAACCAGGACATTGAAGCAACCCAAATGTCCATTAACAGATGAATGGAAAAAGATGTGGTACATGTATACAATGGAATATTACTCAGCCATGCAAAAGAACAAAATACTTGGACCTAGAGATTACTGTACTAAGTGAAGTACGTCAGACAGAGAAAGACAAACATCATATGCTATCACTCAGTGTGGGCTCTAAAAAATAACACAAATGAACTTATTTGTAAAACAGAAATAGACTCACAGGTACAAAAAGCAAACATAAGGTTACCAAAGGGGATAGCAGGGGGTGGGAGTGGAGAAATAAATTAGGAGCTTGGGATTAACAGATACACAGTATTACATATAAAACAGATAACCAACAAAGTCCTACTGTATAGCACAGGGAACTCTACTCAATATCCTATAATAGCCTATAATGGAAAAGAATCTGGAAAAGAATATAAATATATGTGTATAACTGAATCACTGTTATGTACACCTGAAACTAATATAACATTGAAAATTAACTACACGTTGAAAGAAAATCAAAGCAAACAAACAAACAGAAAACCCGTTGCTGGGACACACCATCAGAGTTCCTGATTGGTGGGTCTGGGGTGGGGCTAGGAATATGCATTTCTAATCAGTTTCCAGGTCATCCTGATGCTGCTGGGTCAGGGACCACACTTTGAGAACCACCGCTCTGCACAGATCTTAGTAGTAAGAAGGCTATGTTTTCAAGGTTATATTTTGGGGAAGAGAAGAAACTGAGCTATGGTCTGTGGAGTAAGGGAAGTAATTGAGAAAATTGGATCTCAAGGTGAGAAGCCGGGAGACTTGAACCTGGGTATGGACAGTCAGGGGACTGGAAGGACTGGCTGAGGTTAGAACATTCTGACTTCAAATGAAGTCACCAGCAGGCTGGGGGTGTGGGCCAGGGCAGAGGTAGGGGGTCTCCTCCCCAAGCAATTTCAGGTGATGGCGTGATTGATGGACCCCAGGAGTCGCATGAATCTACTCTGCCTACTTAGAAACTCTACGCTGATGTTCACAGTCTTGCCTGCTCTTTAGTATCACCTGGAGAACTTTAAAAACTACCCATGCCCAGGCCACCGCAAAGCAATTAAATCCACTCCCAAGGCTGCCATGTGGGCAGTGGAAGGTTTCAAAAGCAAATCGATTTGGCAGCAAAGATGTGGCTCAGAAGGTAAAGAATCTGCCTGCAATGCAGGACATGCATGTTCCAGCCCTAGGTTGGGAAGGTCCCTGGAGGGAGAAATGGCCACCAACGCCAGTACTCTTTCCTGGAACCTTCCATGGAGAGAGGAGCCTGGTGGGCTACAGTCCACGGGGTCACAAAGAGTCAGACATGACTGAGCAATTATCACTTTCTTTATGGCTGTGCCTCACCCCAGAGATGCTGGTTTAATTGATCTGGGGGTGGGGGAGGAGCATTTGAGAAATATCCAGTATTTTTGGTTTTGAGAGCCTCATTGGCGACTCTAATGCTCACTTTGGTGAAAGGACAGCAGTGTGCAGTAGACTCCATGAGGCTGAGGGTTTGGGCCTCTGCCATCTGTGTGCTCAGCCTCTTGTGCTGTATCTGGCTCAGAGGCCCTCAGTCAACACATGTTGAGTGTGTTCATTAATGATTTCTATAGTGCTAAGCCCTTAGGAGGCAGGAACACTGATAAAAAAACATCTTAGGACCTGCCTCTCTTTCTCTTTTTGTCAACATGGTTCTTAGGACATTTCCCTTATGAGTGGCTCATGTTTTTATGAGAAGTAAGAAAATGAGATGCTCTGGGCATAGGTGGGATTTGCAATTCTTTTTTCATTTAGCCAGGGGTTTAAATCTACAGCCTGAGGGCCACATCTGGCCCATTGCTTTTTTTTTTTTTTTGGCAGACAGATTCTTTACCACTGAGTCACAAGGGAAGCCCTGGCTCACTGCCTGCTTTTGGACAGCTTGCAAGCTCAGAACAGATTTTACATTTTTAAGTGATTGGAAAAAAAGCAAAAAGAGAGATAATATTGCATATGAAAGTCAAACATCAGTGTCAGTAAATTTCATCGGGACAATCATGTCCATTCATTGTCATGTTGTTGATGGAGATTTTTGTGTGACAACAACAGATTGAGTACTGGCTGCTGAGACCACGGGGCCTTGCAAGACCAACAGTGCTTACTCTAAGGCTCTTCCTGTAAAAGTCTGCTAACCCTTCACTGAAAGCCTTAGCCCTCCCTAGAAACACACTGGTTACAATGGAACATTGCCCAGCTTGCTGTCTCTAGGTCTTCTATGATGCTTCCCAGTAGAGTTCTTTTTCAAGCAGAAAAGGACAAGAGGATTGTTTTATTCATTCAGGTCCCAGTGGACCTCTTTGCCAAGTGTATAGCATCGCTTTTTTTAAATTGAGGAAGATTAAAATCTGTGGACCAAAGACAACATGTGGTCACGAATGCACGGTCCCTGGGGCGTCCTGAGTTTATCTAAAGCGGCTGAAGATGTCTGTGAGCGCGTGATGCTCTTTAATCTGGAAAGACAGCCACTCTGGTTGTCATTTAGGGACAGGCGGCCATCTTTCCTTTTTTCCTTTTCCCAGCCCTGCTTGCTCGCTCTCTTGCTCTGCACGTGGACAGTGAAAGGGAGAGGTGACTGTGGTTTTCAAGCTGTGGGTGGACACTTCCCAAGGCATCTGTCTCAACCCCTCAAAGAATTGGAAAGTGACGGGCCTTTGTCTCCAGAGCAGTTCAAGGCCACAGGGGACCAGATCAAATCAACCTCATTTTTGAGACCATTTCAGGCACTTTAGAAGTGCTTTGGACTTCTTCTCTTGTCTCCTCTAACGTTGCTTTTGAATATTCCAGCTCTTAAAAAAAAAAAATAAATAAAGAAGAGCAATTAAATGTTTGGGAAGTCTCTGGAGGTCCAGTGGTTAGGACTCAGGGCTCTCACTGCTAGGACCCGTTTCTTCCCTTTCAGGGAACTAAGATCCCACAAGCTGCTCGGTGGGGCCAAAAAAATAAAAAGCAATGGAATGTTCCAGCGCCTCATAAATATCTGTTTTGCCTTTATTTCCATCCCCTTATAAACTAACCTTCACCCTGTCTTTAGAATTTCTCCCAAATTTCTTGCAGGTTCTAACAGCTACATAAAGACTTGGGTGTCAGCAGACAGTGAAAGGCAAAGAAAGGGCTGCTCAAGGGCTGAGGCTGGTACGGGGAGGGGGTCTCTACTGGACGCACCTGTAAAATTGTACATCGTTGACGCTTTCACCTCTGGGACTAACCAGTGACCAGGATCGCCTTGCTTCCCTGGTGGCTCAGTGCATAAAGAATCCGCCTGCCAACCAGGAGACATAGATTTGATCCCTGGGTTGGGAAGATCCCCTGGAAGAGGAAATGGCAACCCACTGCAGTATTCTTTCCTGGGAAATCCCATGAACAGAGGAGCCTTGTGAGCCACAGTCCATGTGGTTGCAAAGAGTCAGACACGACTGAGTAACTAAACCACCACCACCAAGAAGATTGCCTTAACATTCTCCTTAGCTTACTTCTTGCTGACTTCAGGCTCCTGACCTCCTTTTTCTCATAGCATTTCCTGGAGAACATTGCAGTTGTTCATTCTGTCTTGCCCCTTTGGGATGTAAATCTTCTACAACCCAGCAATGTCTTTCACAAGGACCTGGGAGCCATCCCTTGGAATACAATTATTAAGAAAGCTAGTGCCCCATCTACTGGTCTCTGTGGGCGGGTATGAGCCTAAGTGCCATCAGCAACAATCGGCCAGCACAGATGCTTCATCACATGAGCCAAACTCCTTAATAATGTCCTTCAGTATTTTTCCACCAGCTTACTCCTGTGCTTAAAACATCCCTTGTGTTTCAGTGGAGCTAAGCTTGATCTCTCCCACCTATTTCAATAGTCTTGATCTCCTCTCTCTTGCAAAATCTTGTCTAACTTGTCCATGCAATTTTCCTTACACTGGTTACCTTGTGAGTTGTTATTTTTGTTGTTGAGTCGCTTAGCCGTGTCCAACTCTTTGCTAACCCATGGACTGCAGCACACCAGGCTCCTCTGTCCATGGGATTCTCCAGGCAAGAATACTGGAGTGGGTTGCCATTTCCTTCTCCAGAGGATATTCCTGACCCAGGGGTTGAACCTGAGTCTCCTTCATTGGCAGGCGGATTCTTCAACCACTGACCCACCTGGGAAGCCCTATAGTGAGTTGAATGGTCCTCATCAAAGGTATGGTTCCTATGAATGTGACCTTATTTGGAACTAAGTCAATGTAGACATCATGAAAATATAAGTGAAGATGGAGTCATCTTGGAGGGCAGGGGACCCTTGATCCAGTGTGGCTGTTGTCCTTATGAGAAGAGGCAGAGGTAAACACAGATGAAAGAAGGCCCTGTGGAGATGAGACAGAGATAAGAAGGATGTGGCTACCAGCCAAGGAACATCCAGGATTCCTGGCAAACATCGGAAAGCAGGAGAGAAGCATGGAAGAGCTTCTCTGTCAGCGCCTCTGACAGGGACCAACATAATACCCTTTTTTTTTTTTTTCCAAACAAAAGTTTTCACATATTTATTATTGAGCCACAAGAACACTAGTGAGGAAACACCAAGAGTCAAACATTCCATTTCTCCCATGAGCTGTTCAGACAGCAGTGATGCTCTGTGATTCAGTGAAGATGCAAGGAACCTTGACGCAGCAAAAGTGTGTGCCACTTTGTATACGAGGTTCCTGATAGACCCAGTTTGGTTCTCCAGTGTCTTCTCTTGGAGTTATTCAGTCACCAAGTCGTGTCTGACTCTTTGTGACCCCATGGACTGCATGCAGCACACCAGGCTTCCCTGTCCTTCAGTATCTCCCGGAGTTTGCTCACACTCATGTGCATTGAGTTGGTGATGCCATCCAAACATCTCATCCTTGGAATTGGGCCTGATTTTATGACCGGTTTTCTTTCGAATACATTGGGAAATAGAACAACTCTGCTTTTGTTTC
>NW_011495078.1:8055600-8068505 GCF_000754665.1 Bison bison bison | reverse complement strand
TGTTTCTTGGCCAGGGATCACTTAACTCTGAAAGTTTTGTGAGAAGACACGGAGAGGAGCAAATTCAGCTGCACACAGGAGAGCAGAGAAGTGAAAAGAGGGGCAGCCAGCACCTTGATTTCAGACTTCTAGCCTCCAGGATTGTGAGAGAATAAACTTTTGTTGCTTTAAGCCACCTCGCTTGTGGTACTGTGCTACAGCCATCCTGGGAGACGAACGCGCCTAGAACACAGAGACTTTCACCAGCCACTTTGGACCCCCAACACTTTCCGTCAGCACCTGGTGCTCACGTCCTAACTTCCACACTATGGTCTCTCCCATGTCCATGGTCTTTCCCATTTAGATACATCTGCCTGGAGGACCTCACCCCCTATCCCTGTTCCCCCTCCCCATGGCTGCTAGGCAAAGTCCTATTTGTCCTTGAAGACACAGCATAAAGAGAGCCTCCTCTGGGGGTCCTGTCCATCTATGGGACAGTTTGCTGCCCTGTCATCTGAGCTGATGTGTGCAAGGTCACACATCTATACACCTCCCCTTGTATCAAAATTGACTGATGGTTCTGACTCTCTTTCCCCAGATTTTTCAGCCTTGTCTCCTTTGTTGTTAGGGAAAAAAATATATATATATATATTTAAGGGAACGCCCCTGCCCTCTCTGATTTCCTGGTAGAATAGTGGTAAAGGATCAACTTGCCAATACGAGAGACATAGGAGATTCAGGTTTGATCCCTATGTGGGGAAGATCCCCTGGAGAAGGAAATGGCAGCCCACTCTAGTATTCTCGTCTGGGAAATCCCATGGACAGAGGTGCCTGGACAGTCCGTGGGGTGGCACATGACTGAGGGACTGAGCGCATGCACACATGCCGTTCCGTCTCAGAAAGCATTGGTGGATGAATGCACGTAGGTGAGGAGGGGGCCACAGAGAAGGGTCTTTTTTTTCTCCTCTGTGTAGGATGGAAAGGCCAGGGTGCCTCTTACATCAGGTCTGGAGGGGAGACTCATCAGGTATCACTCCTTAAATACACAGTCAGCACGAAAGAGGACTAATTGTTTAAGAAAAGCAAGCCCCATAAATCAGAAAGGAGCACTATCTATTCCCACAAACACGTCCGGTGGTCTTTCATCTTGTTTGCTAAAGGACCACGCGGTGATACAGACATGCTCAGTAGATTTTGAATTTTTATTGAAAAGGCTAAAGGAACTAGAATAAAATGAGGTTTGTTTGTTCTGGTGGCTGTTTATTTAATTTGTTTTTCGTGAGCCGAGGAAACGATCCTTGAAAGGAGTTGGTCCTTTCCCCCAGGTTTCCAGCCTTGGGGAGGCTATCTCACCCTCCACTGCCTCCAGGCCTCAGATCTTTGTTTCCTCTTCTGCGATTGAAGAGGAAGGAATGACATAACAAGTCTTTTTCTTTAATTGCATTTTATCTGGCTTCCCAGGTGGGCTCAGTGGGAAAAGAATCTGCCTGCAACGCAGGAGACGCAGGAGATGTGGGTTCATCCCTGCATCGGGAAGATCCCCTGGAGGAGGGCATGGCAGCCCACTCCAGTACTCTTGCCTGAAGAATCCCATGGGCAGAGGAGCCTGGCGGGCTACACTCCATGAGGTCATGACGGAAGCCACTGAGCCTGCAGCGTGCACATTCCTGGAGTATAGCTGACTTACGATATTGTGTTAATTTCAGGTGAATCAGTTAGGCATATACTAGAGTATATGCGGTTGTTCATATACTAAAGAAAAATCTCAAAGATTCTTTTCCTATATAGGCCATTACAGACTGCTGAATAGAGCTCCCTCTGCTAGACAACAGGTCCTTATCATTATCTACTTTATGTATAGTAGAGTATATGTGTCAATCCCAATCTACCAGTTTATCCCTCCCTCCTTCCCTCTTGGTAACCATAAGTTTGTTTTCTATGTCTGTGCCTCTCTTCTTGTTTAGTAAATAAGTTCATTTCTACCATTTATTTTTTTTAGACTCCCCATGGAAGTGTAACTCCTTTTGTGGACGATACAAGGCCTCTCTGCTCTCAGAGCATCTCTTCTCAGCTCTCATCCCTCTCTGCCTCCCTGAGCTCCCAGAGAACTTCGATGCCTCTGTCTGGGGAGGAAGTGCTTACAGGCCTTGTGGGGTTAGAAGCCCCAGGGACCTCTCCTGATCTTGACCCCCGCCCCGTTCTCCTTCCGGCCAGTCTCCTTGGAACAACCCCTTCCTTGAGGCTCACCCACTGTGCCCACCGTAGACAACCACATGTTGGTCACCCAGGACTCCCCCCCTCACGCCTCAGGGATGGACAGGACCATGATAAGTGAGAAAAAAAGACTGATACACACAGAACAAGGCCTCTTGAGGGTGTGCAGGACAACAGATGATGTTATTCATGTGAGTTTTGTTGTTCGCGAGACCCGAACATCTCCAATCACTTCCTTTTCTGCTTTGTCCAGAACCACGTGGGTTGTGTTCACTGGCATCTGAAGGGTCCAGCCTTCAACGGGGCCACGGGGACCACTGTCCTGTGCTTGGGTCTCTCCTGTTCCAGCAGAACTTGCCTTTGTGGCCTCAAGAGACGAGGCAGCTACAGAAATCCCCTGACAGATTTTTTCACTGGGATTGCTATTAATACTCAGATCATCCTGGGGTTTCATTTCACGTTTTCTTCCTCTGGGGTGACATGCACCCAATACATCATGTCGATATATCCTTTTATTTATATCTTAATATACCATCAGTTGCGTGATGAGATCATTTGGAATTTAATAGAACTTTCCCGAGAGAATCAGCTGAGATAGATCGCGGTGAAATCTCGGAGCCTGGAGAAGGGAGAGGGAGGGTGCTCACACATTCCTGAGTCAGCACAAAATAGCAATTTTCTGCATCCTCATCACAGATACTCGAGAATAATTACTGACAGCCTGTGGAGAATTCATCGGCCTCGGCTCACCAATAATAAGTCATACGATCACGGTAACCGTGTGAATGAAGTTAGAAATTCCAAGAATACTGATGATGTCTTATTAGTTTTCTACCTCCAGAAAAGCGAATCTGCATAATTGATGCAGTAGGTAGGAAAACATTTTTTCTTTTTCTTTTTTTTAATATTAGATTCTAAATCAAAGAGTCTTTAATAAATGAGAAGTACAGGATCACCAGAAACGAATAGTGACCACAGGGGACAGCAATTACAGCATTCGTAATTGCCGGGCAGGTGAAAAAGTAAAAAATGCTGGTATTTATTTTCTAAACCTCAGCATGCCGTGTTCCAAAGAGAACCCTCAATTGACTAGGAGAGATGGACTGGGCAAGTTCAATGTTTAGCGAGAGAGCTTATTAATGAGTTCGTGCAGGGAACTTGTAAACGGGCTGCCCAGAGAGTGGCTGGCCCGACAGCATGATGGTCCGGCTGCCAAAACCCTGATTTTTCCATTTGGCTGAAATGAGGGCTCTGTAACTCATGGTGGTGAAAACACATTAGAGCTTTTATTTATTTTATTGTGTGACTACTAATTAAGGAGCTGAATTTTTTGCTGGGTGATATTTTGATGCTTTCCTTAACAGGTTCATTAAAGTCTATTCTGGGTGTCAATATTCTTTATAACAGACACCAAAAGCAAATGACATGCATCTGTTTGGAGGAGTAGATGATTGCTAAGTGAAATCAGTTTGCCATGCTTCCATACAGGACTATTTTTAAAATATATCTTTTAAGGATTTTTTTTTTTTTTTAATGGGGACTGTTTTTAAGGTCTTTATTGAGTCTGTTACAATATTGCTCCTGTTTTATGTTTTGGGCCTTTTTGGTCATGAGGCATGTGGGATCTTAGTTCCCTGACCAGGAATCGAACCCACACCCCTTGCAATAGAAGGTGAAGTCTTAACCACTGGACCACCCAGGGAAGTCCCCACACAGAGCTTTGAAATGTAGCTAGTCCTTCCGTGTTCTCTTGGCACTCAGATGTCACAGTGGGATGTCACAGCTGGGGGCTCTTTGGTTTCTCTGAACCAAGGTTAGCCTGGATCTGAGGCGTTGATTTTGACCCCTGTGGGGGCATCTTCCACTTGTACCTTTGCGCCCTTCTCTCCTTAGCCTGCGGCTGACTTGTATGAAGCACACCAGCGGCACCTTCAGTGTCTCGCTCTGCTTGGTTGGTCCAACGGGCAGCCCCAGGAAGAGATCAGACAGCAGAGAAGGGGGTGTGGTTGGGGTCTTGAGTCCCCAGAACTCTCCCTGCAGGGTAACCTCAATCAGAGGTCATGGCTCCACCAAGGCAGTCTCTGTAAGTCTTGCCTTCCAGGATCTGGTCTGTATTCTCTGCTCATATCCCTTCAGACCGTGGCGGTGATGACAGCACCTTAGCTTGTATCTGTCTTGGGATTCCGCACTCGTGTGATTTCCCAGTGCCCTGCCTCCCTGCTTGTAAGAACTCTTTGAATAAACCCTCCTTGAAGAGTTTAATCGGAGAAGGCAATGGCACCCCACTCCAGTACTCTTGCCTGGAAAATCCCATGGATGGAGGAACCTGGTAGGTTGCAGTCCATGGGGTCGCTAAGAGTTGGGCACGACTGAGCGACTTCCCTTTCACTTTTCACTTTCATGCACTGGAGAAGGAAATGGCAACCCACTCCAGTGTTCTTGCCTGGAGAATCCCAGGGACGGGGGAGCCTGGTGGGCTGCCGTCTATGGGGTCGCAGGGTCGGACACAACTGAAGCGACTTAGCAGCAGCAGCAGCAGAAGAGTTTGATAAACCCTTCTCCCAGTGTCAGCGTGCCATTCGTTTCCTTCTGGGATTCCAACTGATTTAGGTTTTAAACGAAAGATGCTTGGTTTGGATTTGTTTCTCCATTTCTTTAGTTGCTTTGTCCTGTTACTCTTCATTTTTTTTTTTCTTTTTCTTTTTTTTTTCCTCCTTGCTCACTGATCATTCACATATTCTCTCTGAATTTGACCCTTTCTTATTTTTCTGACTTCACTTTTGCTCCTTTTTTTCCATGTAAGTTACCGCCCACATGTCAATGTTCTCACGTTGATGTTTCCGGAAAACTCTGGGTTGTCCCCACTTGAGCTGACATGGACTCCAATGCTCCCATGTGTTGCTGGCAACAACCCTGCTTCTCTGGTTATGAGTCTTGTGTCCTGGCTGATGTGGGTGTCCACGTTTATAGGATTTTTGCTTCATTCTCAACCTATCTCCATCTTCAAATTCTGCCCTCCACCCCTCCCCTTTTAAGAGTTTAGTATCTTAGGTCTGACATTTCTTATCCATTTCCTGTAATGTAAAACAGCAACAACAGAACTTAGAACACAGGGTGTTTTCTAAGCTCACAAATTATATTGCCTTTGGGGATTGGTATTTCTTGATTTTTTACTCTCACGTGCATCCATTATCACTAATTAAATCCCTCCCATATCAGCAATACTCAGAATAGAAGAAGAAGCCATAATATCAGATGCAAAGTTGGTGGTGGTTCAGTAGGAGGAGTGGACAACACCCCTGGTAGCACATTTAACAACCTTGCTTGCCTAGAAATGTTTGCTAATAGCGTCTGAATATCCATTCTGATATCCATTCTGAAGCTCCAATACTTTGGCCACCTGATGCAAAGAACTGACTCATTGGGAAAGGACCCTGATGCTGGGAAAGACTGAAGGTAGGAGGCAAAGGGGACGACAGAGGATGAGACGGTTGGATGGCATCACCGACTCAGTGGACATGAGTTTGAGCAAGCTTGGAGAGATGGTGAAGGACAGGGAAGCCTGGTGTGCTGAAGTCCATGGGGTCGCAAAGAGTTGGACATGACTGAGTGACTCAGCATCCATTCTGAACTTTCCTCTATAAGAATCACTTAAGAGTTCAAACTACAAAGGGTAGGTCACAACATTTCCATTTTTCATCTCCTCTTCTCTTCTCAAAACGTTGGCCTCAAATATGAGTCATAGAGCAGGAATGCATCACCGGGGCCAGTTAGACTCCAGGCCACAATTTGGAGCGGAGGAGGAGTGTAGGAAGGTCAACCTACAACCAGGATACAGGGCTGGGTTTTGAGGTGAGCGTCTGGATTTTAGTTCTGGTGGTTGCTACTTCATAATTCTGTGAACTTGGGCACGGCACATAAATTCTCTGAGCCTTTGTTTCCTTTTCTGAAAAACGAAGCTAATACCCACTCCAGAGAGGTTTCTGGAAGGATTAAACAAGATGGAGCCTGTGGCAGCTCCCGGGAAAGTTCAACGCAGGACTCACGCGTGGCATACTGTGCTTTCTGCATAACTCTTCTCTTTCCCCTCTAGGGCTGTAACATTCTAGGTGCGCCTGAGGAAGGCAGCCACGGAGGCTGGCTGCCGCCTGGCCTTTTGATTTGTTATCACAAACCTTCATTATGTTTTCATATAAACCTGTTCTGGTTGAACACTTTATCGGGGCCTTTGTTTCTGCTTAATTGTTTTATTTTTCGTGACACTTTGGCTTGATTCGGAGAGAGAGGCTCTGCTTTGTTTATCTCATTCTTTAATTAAGTTGCCCTACAGTGTGGTGCGAGCCAGTCCCTCGGGTGCTGGAGAACAGAAGCTAATCACCAGCCCAGAGCCCATGGCAGAAGCTGCTTTGGGTCTGAGACGGGTTCTGATGCCCATGAGGATGCTCTCTGTCCAAATCAGCTGGCACTTGGAGCCTGTGCCGTGGACGGGCCAAGCATGGGGTGTGTTTTTCAGGCTGATGAGATAGGAGCTTGGATTTCATTTCTCTTTCTTTTTAAAATTTTTGTTTATTTTTGTTTATTTTTTTTTTATTCAGAGGATAATTGCTTTACAATGTTGTGCTGCCATACAACAACTCTAATCAGCCATAATTATATGTATGTATATATCCCCTCTCTCTCTGCCTCCCTCCCCACTCCCATCCCACCCCTCTCGGTCATCACAGTGCCAGGCTGGGCTTCCTGGGCTATAGGCAGCTCCCCACTTGCGAGCTGTTTTACACATGATAGTGTATATATGTCAATGCCACCTTTTCAATTTGTCCTACCTTCTTTCCTTTTAACCAGGGTCCCGCTTCCATCTTCTGCACTTTCTACCTGAAGGCCATACTTTCCATTAAAATGGGCGCTTTATATATTATTTAGGACTCCAGTCTTTTCAAAGAGCTTTTACGTCCATCTTCTTTTACCTCCTGAAAATCCTGGGGATGTAGCTGTCAACATCACTGTGTCTGGATGAAGACGTGGAGTGGGCACCTGGCTGGTCTGAGGCCAACCGGCTGGAAACCAGTAGAGGCAGATGAGAGCTCAGCTGTTCCAGAAACCAGGGCGAAGGCCCTTCTTGCCCCACGGGGCAGGTAAACAGAAGGGGAAGACTGTACTTCTGCTCTCGTTTCTTGGACCTTTGGCCTATGGATCTTACTCTCTTTGCTGAACAACTGCTGTGTTGTCTCAGCTCTAAAAAGGCGCACAGTATCCATCAATTGCTACTTGTCCCTCTCCTTAATGTTTACACGTGAATCCCCTACGTGTGAGGTGGTTATCAGTGTCCTTGTGGTGTCTGCTGTTTACTTGGGCAGCCATTCTGTCAATCAGCACCAACCAAGTGAACCCTCTATGTCCTGGGTAGGCATGGAGGGAAATTAAAAGCAAAATTATAAAGAAAAGGAGTTGATGAAGTCATAGTACTTGCTGGAAGGAGCGTGGAGTCAAGTAGTGGCCAGGGGATGTGCTCAGTTTAGAACCTCAGTACCTCTTTTTTTTTTTTTTTATATTGATTTATTTATTTTAATTGGAGGCTAATTACTTTACAATACTGTTGTGGTTTTTGCCATACATTGACATGAATCAGCCACAGGTGGACATGTGTCTCCATCCTGAGCCCCTCTCCCACCTCCCTCCCCATCCCATCCCTCAGGGTCATCCCAGTGCACCAGCTTTGAGTGCCCTGTTTCATGCATCGAACTTGGACTGGTGATCTATTTCTCATGTGGTAATATGCATGTTTCAATGCTGTTCTCTCATATCATCCCACCCTCGCCTTCTCTTGACTGCATCCTTGAAACAGTCTTCCTCTGCTTCTGCCTGCTGTGTGCAGATCCTTTCACACCCTGTGCTGTGACATTCACAACCCTGCTCCCTGACTTTTCAAACTTTACCTCATCACGTGAATTACACGCCAGCCACACTGGGGTCCCCGGCATCTATTAAATATTTCCTTTTCTCAGGCTCTTTCTCCACCTTGAACTCTTTTCTTCATATTTACTTGTAAAAGTGCATCTCTTCCTTCACTGCATTTTTTTCTACAATATGCTTCAGGGGCTCCATATTTCCAGAGCTCAGACCCTTGGTAACATCGTGTGTCAGCTATATCTCTGATCAGTTACATGTGTGTATATTTGTCCTCATTGATTGGACTGGAAGCTCCTGGAAGGGGCTTGGGGAAGGGAATGCATCCATGTGCAGCAGTCTGCAAACGGTAGGCCTGCCAAACGTCCTTTGTGTGTTCTCTGAATCCCACTCTAACTTGTTTTCTTCTTGGGCATCTAGGAAAATGACATTTTTAGCCTCCCTTGCAGTCAAGTTGGGGTGCTATGACTGGCTTCAGCTAGTGGGGTGCAGGTAGAGTGTTGAAATCCACTCCCAGACTGGGCTACTGACCACCAGTTGCTGTTCTCCCTTCCTCTCTTTATTAAAATGTGGCTGATTTACAATGTTGGCTGTGCAGCACAGTGACTCAGTGATTCAGTTCCGTTAGTACTTTTTTCTATATTCTTTTCCATGTGGTTCATCACAGGATAGAGTACAGTTCTCTGTAGCGTACAGCAGTGCCTTGTTGATGCATTCTCTGTATAGTGCTTTGCATCTCCTAACCCCGACCTCCCAATCCACCCTCCGCCTTGGCAACCGCAAGTCCATTCTCTACGCCTGTGAGTCCGTTTCTGTTCCGAAGATAGGTTCATTTTTGTCATAGTTTAGATTCCACATACAATGATGTCATAGCGTATTTGTCTTTCTCTTTCTGATTTACTTCACTAGTAGGATAATCTCTAGGTCCATCCACGTTGCTGCAAATGGCAACATTCCATGCTTTTTATGGTTGTGTGGTATTCCATTATATATACAGTAAACAACGCTGCCACAAACCTAAGGGTTGCATGTATCTTTTTGAATTTACACTTTTGTCCAGATATATGCCCAAGAGTGGGATTGTGGGTCATATGGTAATTGTATCTTTTAGTTTTTTAAGATGCCTGTATACTGTTTTCCATATGGCTGTACCAATTTATATTTCTACCAGCAGCGTAGGAGGGTTCCCTTTATCCACACCCTCTTGAGCATTCATTATTTGTAGACTTTTTAATGATGGCCATTCTGACTGGTGTGAGGTGGAACCTTATCATAGTTTTGATTTTCATTTCTCCAATAGTTAGTGATGTTGAGCATCTTTTCATGTGCCTCTTGGCCATCTGTACGTCTTCTTTGAAGACTGGCCATCTGTATGTCTTCTTTGAATCAAAAACGTCCATTTTTGATTGGGTTGTTTTCTTTGTCATTGTCGAGTTACATGGACTGTTTCTATATTTTTGAAATTGTCACTTCTCTTCCTTTAAAGACCCTGGAATCTGCGTGCTTAAGATAAAGGCATAAAAAGATGGAAGGAACTTGGATCCATGTGTTAACCACTGGAAAGGGGGCCATCAAGCATGGAAAGCTGCCAGATACTGACTGACTGAGAAATACATCTTGATCTTGTGAACTTTCTGAAACATTAAAGTTTATTTATCATGCAGCCTAGACAAAGTTCATTTAAAATGCAGGCTACCCTGGTTAAACAGCCTGCAACCTCTCCGAGGGCAGCACAACATCTATCTGTTCCAATGCTGGGTCCTGAGCTTTTAACTGAATGCTTGGCATACAGTAGGAGCTCAATAAACATTTGCTGAATAAGTTAATAAATTAATATATATTTGTCAACTTATGATTTCTTTGCATTTCACCTGTAAAGGCCAATCTCAAGATTTCACATTCTGGAAAAAAAAATCGTTTTTAGTACTAGTTCGTGGGGAAGCGTCTATTTTTTGGCATCAATATCGAGGCATATTTAGTGAGCATGAGGCAGGTTGTTTGCTGGTATCGAAGCTGACTGCTGAGGGGTCTAGTCAATCTTTTCCCAGCATCCTGTGCTGTTCTCTGTGAACGGAATCAGAGGTTACGGTGATCATGGTTTATGTCAGAATCAGGTATTGAAATAAGGCTAAAAGAAAACTGAAGTCTAATCTTTTTCCAAAAGCATTTACCGACTAAAAACTTGATGAGGCTACTAAGTTGCTAATAAAAAATACGTAGCCAAGAGAGAAGTCCAGAAATGAGCAGCAGGAGGAAGTCAATGTTTGCCGTGTGCTTGCCACCCGTTGTTTCAGACCTTTGGTGACTCTTGATTTTATTTAATCCCCACAAAAGCACTGTGAGGAAGGACTTAATATCCTAATTTTATGGGGGGATAGAAATTGATACTCTCAAGGGTTGGGGACCCTACACAAGGTCACACGTCTAGTAAATTTCAGAACTGGATCTGAACTTGGTTCTGTCTGGCTGAAAACCCATCCGTGTCCTTTCAAATGCATTGTGTTCAGCCCTGCAAATAACGTCAAATAGTAATTAACCAGCAATCTGTCTTGATCCTGGGACTTTAACTCAGGTTGAATCACACGGGTCTCGGGGCGTCATCCCACCTGGGGTGAGGGTCCCCTGGGCATCCTCTGTAACAATTCCGGTCTCGTTCCTATGCTCTTCTTTCCCTCTCAGTGCCTGTGCTGTTCACTCGTGGATGTTTGGATACGGCCTTGAGGTGCAGGTGCTGCCCTGTCCGCTGGGGCCAGATGACAGGTTTTGTCCCAGCTGTTGGACCCTCTCCACTCACCCTCTGACATGGGTTTGTTCTCACCGGTGGCTCTATTTTGGATAATTGCCATTTTTGGCTTGGCTTTGAACACTGAAGTCTGGGTCTACTTGGCTGGCAGTCTTCTGGAGCCAGTTCTAACGGCCATGACAGGATCAGACAACACTTAAATAATTAACCTACTAATTAAATAAGTGATGTGTTATTGAGTGCATTGGAAAGGATGGTGCTTGGTCACTCAGTCGTGCCCGTGGAATTCTCTAGGCCAGAATACTGGAGTGGGTAGCCTTTCCCTCCGCCAGGGGATCTTCCCAACCCAGGGATCAAGAATACTGGGATGGGTCACCGTTCCATTCTCCAGGGGATCTTCCCAACCCAGGGATCAAATCCAGGTCTCCTGCGTTGCAGGCTGGATTCTTTACCAGCTGAGCCACCAGGGAAGCCTAAGAACACTGGAGTGGGTAGTCTATCCCTTCTCCAGCGGATCTTCCTGAGGCAGGAATCAAACCAGGGCCTCCTGCATTGCAGGCAGATTGTTTACCAACTGAGCTATGAGGGAAGCCCTAATCAGGGAAGCTATCATTGGAAAGGATGGGAAGACACAATTCCTAATGTTAGGACACTTGGAGTCCAGTGACATGTATGAAAACTTATTACCCTTAAAGAATTTTTATGGACTTTAACTGATATCCAAACTTCTGAAGGATCCTTGTAACAGGGGGAAATGGAAACCCCTATTGGTTTTACAGACTTGCTCCCCTAACAGAGCACTTAAATGGGAGGATGGATATTTGAACCCAGGCCTTATTGCAGTGGCTCAGATGGTAAAGAATCTGCCTGCAATGCGCGAGACCTGGATTTGATCCCTGGGTCGGGAAGATCCCCTGGAGAATGAAACTGTGACCCATTCCAGTATTCTTGCCTGGAGAATCCCACGGACAGAGGAGCCTAGGGGGCTACAGTCCACGGGGTCGCAAAAGAGTCAGGCATGACTGAGTGACTAACACTTTCACTTTCTTTCCTCCTCTTATTACAAACATCCTGCTTTCTCAAAAATATCACTGCTGTCTTCATGAGAAAGCAGTTTCTTGCAATATCTGAACAATTCATCTGTTTCTTGTTGCTGCTTGCATGGTTGGAGAGTAGACACATACATTTACAATGATAAGGCTAAAAAATTAATTTGGCAAAATCCAAACGTTGTCTTGATAAAGGCTCCGTGATGTATGAAGTTGCTGGGGAAACCTGCTATGTCCAGCAGTTACACAATGCAGGCTGTTAATGATGGCATGTTTTGTGTCTGTGGATTTTTATTTTCAGAAACCTCAGAGGAAGAGGGTGGAAATTTGAGGCTGCTGCCATAATTATAATCGTTGTTCTAGGAATGTTAATGTGCTTGTAGATATTTTTATTTTCGCTCAGCAAGATAAAGGGGGAAGAGACTGACAGTTCTTCAGCCCAATATGGAGCCTGGCTTCTGTCCTTTAATCTACTGCATTCTCATTTTTCACTTCCCTTTCCTCCTTTCTCCATCTCAACATCTGTTGTCCCTTCTTCTACTTGAAATTATTTGTTAGTGTTGGCGAGTGTTTTCTAACTAATTCTGGCTGTCTTTTGGCGGAGAGGGAGACTCTTTAATTATGTTACTGATGGACAGTGGCTGCTTGATGAGAGGCAAGGGAATGTCCATGCTGTCACCAGCGATATTTCTAGACTGCAAAAAAAAAAAAAATACCTGGTCTACAAAAAGATGCCTAGTCCTTGGGCTGTTTGCAGCCTTACATTAATTACAGAATGACCTGGGGACATGGAATGGTAGTTCTATTTCAGCTTTATTCTTTTCAATGAGAAATAATCACTTTTTGTGATGAGTAAAGGCTTTTTAATAGCTGCAGTAAAGTCATGTATGGATGCGAGAGTTGGACTGTGAAGAAAGCTGAGCGCCGAAGAATTGATGCTTTTGAACTGTGGTGTTGGAGAAGACTCTTGAGAGTCCCTTGGACTGCAAGGAGATCCAACCAGTCCATTCTAA
>NW_011495078.1:8049151-8055353 GCF_000754665.1 Bison bison bison | reverse complement strand
GGACAGGGAGGCCTGGCGTGCTGCGATTCATGGGGTCGCAGAGAGTCAGACACGACTGAGCAACTGAACTGAACTGAACTGAAGCATGTAGACTTCAGCTCTCATATTAACCAGTAGAGAGGATCTCTCTACTTGTCCCCAAGTTGTCTCTTTTTTTTTTTCTTTTATAAAAATTGAAGTATAGCTAATTTACAGTGTTGTGTTAATTCCAAAGTAATTTGGTTTTACATATATGTGTGTGTATATATATGTGTATTCTTTTTCAGTCTTTTCCATTATAGGTTATTATAAGATATCGAGTATAGTTCCCTGTGCTATGCAGCCTGCTGTTTCTGTATTTTGTAATCAGTAGTGTGTATCCGTTAATCCCAACTCCTGACTGGTCTCACCCCTCTCCCTGCCCCCTCCACTTCCGGTAACCCTGAATCTGTTTCCTGTGTCTGGGAGTCTATTTCTGTTTGGTAAATACGTTCATTTGTGTCAGTTTTTTAGATTTCACACATAAGTGATGTGTGATGCTTGTGTCTCTGTCTGACTTATCTCACAATCCTCAAGTTGGAAGGAGAAACTTAGGTATCTGATGTCTTCAAATATGCAATATTTCCAGCAAATCTGATAGCTGGGTTCATATCATCCTTTGCACTTCAGAGTAAGAATCTTCTATTCATTTAAAACTAGCTGAGTGGCTCTCAAACTATAGGGTGCATAGAGAGGTAGGGGGAGCTTATGGAAAATGTAGACTTCTCTATATTGTAATAAAAATCTGGTTTTAACACGATATTATTAATAATTGTTTCATAAATAACATCAAAGTACCTTGAATGTGAGGTGCAGTTCTTGGCTCTACTAGGTCTAAATCAAGGACTGTTTTGAAGTACTGATTTGACTTACTGTGAAGGGAGTTATCAGGTGGGTTGAAAATGGATCTATTTATACTGGCAGAGTCCATAATAGATGAGTCAAGTATTGGCTATTAGCCATGCATAGTGTTGATTATCAATCAATTACTTCCTCCGGTAGGTCTCTGCTAGTCTTATTGCTACACAAATTAGCTGGCCTCACGTCAACCAGAGTTACTTGAGTTAAGTGTACCCTTAACTCAAAGAACTTAAATAACAAATGGCCAAGACAGTTATTTTTTCCTACTCACCAGACTGAGAGAATTGAGTCTTATGAGACGTGCTAATATTTGTGAGGTTCTGTTGTGCTTCATATGACAGGCATTTTCTCCCCCACAGATGCAGGTGAGTAACTTTAAAACAGCAAAATAATTTCTTCAGCTATTTCATTAAGTATGATAATGAAAAGTAAAGCATCTCTCCTCTCCCACTTGTTACTTTCCCAGCACGTTCGTCGTAGAGTAGATGGGGGTTTAGAAGGTTAATAATAGAAAACACAAGTACTCTGGACAATTTATAATGTCAGGAAGAGCAGAGGAAGAGAAGATTACCAAATAGTATATAACAGCCTCCTAAGTTAAGACCCAAAATGCTGAAATGGAAAACACAGGCCCTTTATTGTAAAATGTGCCAAAGTTTGTCCATATTGTTGATGAAGCTGACAAGGTTAGCAGGGGCTTTACCATCCTTATGTATTTCTTCCTGCCCTATTTTGCCTCTCCAGAAGAGAAGAAGGAGAAAGATACATGCAGCTACATTAATCTCGGAAAAATCGTTTCAATGAAATTTTAACCTCTGCCATCTGCCGAGTGCAGATAAATACCTTGCTTTTGTGTTGGGTCTACATATTAAAATCCCCATCTTCTTTTTAATGAGACCTGTATCTAAATTGCAGCCTTTGGATGATCACACTAATACACCAGACAGAAAAGAGGAAAAACACCACCACAAAGAACTGATGATAATTGGAGCTGGGCTGGGTGAGAAAAGGGCAATTAGCATTTCTCACTGCTTCCCTTCTTCGTACGTGAAGGGCATTTGCATGACCTTTATCATTTTGCCCAGTGACATAGGTGCCCCACTCTTGGTGAAAGCTCTCTAGTTAGTCCCACTGTTAGAAAAGAATTTCAGCTGATCACGGTTTGTAGTTACAATCACAGTGAATGTGCAGGCAGAATTCTGTTTCTTCTTGAGCAAAGAGGAGTCTTTATTTGTCCCATTGTCCCAAGCCTGGGTTTAAAGATTTGATACTGACTTTGCCAAAAAGTCAAAATAATTTACTGATTGGTAGAAACTGCATTTTGGTAATTTCCTTGAAAGTAAGAATCGTTAAAAAAGAGGTCTGCGCTTAAAGTTAGTTTTAAGGGGAGTACACAGATTGTTGGTAAGATTGTTAGCTGCTAATCATGTCTGATTCTTTGTGACCCCATGGACTGTACCCCACCAGGGTCCTCTGTCCATGGGATTCTCCAGGCAAGAATACTGGAGTGGGTTGCCATTCCCTTCTCCAGAGGATCTTCCCAACCCAGGGATTGAACCCGGGTCTCCTGCATTACAGGCGGATTCTTTACCATCTGAGCTACATGAATGCCTTTGTTAGTAACAGTAGGTACCTAATATATACAGTGGAATATTACTCATTAAAAAGAATAAAATAATGCCATTTGAAGCAACATTGATGAACCTACGTACAGAGTGTCATACTGAGTGAAGTAAGTCAGACAGAGAAGGAGAAATATTGTATGACATCCCTTATATGTGGAATCTAAAAAGAAATGATAAAAATGAGCTTACTTACAAAACAGAAGGAGACTCATAGACTTACAAAATGAACTTATGTTTTCTGGGGGGAAGGAATACTTAGGGTTTGGGATGGGCATGTACACACCGCTATATTTAAAATGGATCACCAACAAGGACCTACTGTATAGCACAGGGAACTCTGCTCAATATTATGTGGCAGCCTGGATGGGAGAGGGATTTGGGGAGAATGGATACATGTATACGTATGGCTGAGTTCCTTTGCTGTTCACCTCAAACTATCACAACATTTTTAATCAGCTATAACCCAGTAGAAAATACACAGTTGAAAAAAAAAAATGAGTAGGTGCCTAAAAGTTTCTCTACTGTGATTCAGGTGCCCCAAACCCGTTGGAGGGGTGGAGTTGAACTTGGAAGTGGGGATGGAGCCTGAAGGATTTCCTTTTAGACAGAAAAGAAAATCATTAATACAAGTTTTTAGATGTTGTCCATCCTTCATTATAGAAAGTGACAGCCTGATTTTGTCAAAAACTAACGATGATGGTTCCTATGATATAAAATATGATCATGGTTGTGTACGGCACATCACCCTCCTCACCTGGTTGTTCTGGCGGAAGTTCTCATTTAGTCCAAATTACCTGCTTTGGGAACAAGGATGGTTTTCTCAGGGGGTAATTACCAGAGCGATCAGAGTACCATCTGTTTACCTTCTGTTCTGTGGATGACTCAAAGGAGATAGTTTCAGGAGAGACCTGGAAACAGAACATTTCAGGAGGGAGGAAATGAAGATAACTAAAAAGAAAGTAGTAATTAAGAGTTTAAAGAGAAAAAGCATATGGTATTGAGTGTATAACGTACAAACCAGCATCCTAGATAGACCCCTGGCCAAAGTGAGTTTTCCCCAGGGGCCAGAACTGAGAGAAATCCAAGATTAGAACAGAGGGTGACCGGTTAGCCTGCAGGGAATCTCCAGAGACGCCGGCAGAGAGGACCGGCAGATGGGATTCATTTGTGACGGGCGGTGGAGAAGTAGCCGCAGGCTAGGTGCATCCGGTTAGAAGCTTGCTTTCCACGTTCTAAAGCCAAACTTTAAAAGGAAAGCCTGAGTACCCTGGAGGATTTTCTTGCAGTCATCATTCATTTAAAAAATACCTTTAACACCTCCTAAGCAGGATGTCTTTCACTAGGCTCTCGGGCAGATATGCTGATGTGTACATTATAGTTCCTTCCCTCGGGGATCGCAGGATGCAACTGGGAAGTTGGGAAATAAGATGTGTGCCTGTCCAGATAACTACCTTCCGGGGCACCTAAGTGCTGCATTAGGAGACTAAGTGCTTGCTGGGGAGGTTCACAGAGGTGACAGTTCCCGTTGGGGAACCAGGAATGGCTTCGCAGAGGACGAGGGCTTTGAGCCCATTTGAGTGGACAGGGAGAGGATTTTGCTCAGCAGAAACTTCAGGAACCTTAAGTAGAGTGGTTCAGGATTTTAATATTTATCTGATGAGACAATAATTATATAAATTTTTTCACGCTTAAAATACATCTGAAATGGGATCTGCATTCTTGGGCGATTAAGCTGCGTTTGAAGAGATGTGCACAATCAACCTTCAGTCGTTTGAGCTTTAACATATGTTAATCCTGCAGCTGTGACCCCAGAAATAGAAATTTAGGGAGAATAAATTTTTTTTACATATTTAATTTCTTTTTAGCTTCGGCAAACAAAAGGGGAACGGCTTCAAAGGCAAAAGCCATGGCTGATGTCAGATTTTCTCCCACTGAAAGCGAGGCTGGGGTCTTGTTTAGGGGAATCAAAGTTTCTTTTGTCAGTCTGCACCCTGTTCTCCACATGAATTGGTCTCTGCCTCTTTTCTCTGGGTGTTGTGGTCAGGTCTGTATAATGGGAATGTTTGCAGTTATCATTTTTATACTGTCATAAAATAAATAAAATCTTCCAGTAAATTTTGAAGGCTCAGATTGCAAAGAATCCCGCCTGCAATGCAGGAGACCTGGGTTCGATCCCTGGGTGGGGAAATGGACAAATTCCCTGGAGAAGGAAATGGCAATCCACGCCAGTATTCTTGCCTGGGAAATCCCAAGGACAGAGGAGCCTGGTGGGCTGTGGTCCGTGGGGTTGCAAAGAGTCGGGCACGACTGAGTGACTAACATTTTCAACTTCAACACTTTTTGAAACTGGGAAAAAGTAACATCGGGACCCAAGATATTGTGTCACGAAGACAAGTTATTCAGCTACCCTTTTTTAAGAGTGAAAACATCAAAATCACCACCCTAAGTATGTCAAGCCATATTTAGTCAAAAGGTACTCCTTTTAGAAGTGGGCAGCAGAGGATGAGATGGTTGAATAGCATCACTGATTCAATGGACATGAACTTGGGCAAACTCTGGAAGATAATGAGGGATAGGGAGGCCTGGCATGCTGCAGTCCATGGGGTCCAAAGAGTCGGACATGACTTAGCAACTGAACAGCAACAAACTCCTTTAAGTGTATTTTCTTTCCTCTCTTGATTTTCATTTCACACAGTGCCTTTTTCCCCTCCATCCTGTCTCCATAGATCTCCCTGCACTTCCTCCCTTGTCAGCCTTCAAATCTGTCAGCAGCAGAAACCTGGACTTTCTGCAGAGCTGATGGGCTCAGTTGAGGTGTGAATTATGTTTAATTAAAACCTGTCACTTAGAAGTGCAAGAGCATTTAACCTCGGCTCATTCCACTTCAGCTCCTCGGAACCTCCCAGGGCTCCACTCCAAGGGGTGAGCCTGCTACTTGTGGCCAGAGCGGGCTGCCAGTGGTCCTTCAGCATCCGTGGGCTGCCAGAGGGCACGCTCACATCAGAGGGCACGCTCACAGTGCAGAATCAGCACGCCCAAACAGTCCCAGTGCCTGTCCATCCTCTACTCTGCTCACATCCAGGTGTGTGTAAGAGCCCAGGAGCGTGAGCTTCCCTGCCTTCTTTTCATGGACACACCATGGTTCTGCAGGACAGCCTGGCACACTCCATGGTCCCCTCACTGTGGTGATGACTGAGGATAATCGTCACAAGCTCTCCCAACTTTTCAGAATTCTCCACACCCATCCTGCCTTTCCAGTGGGACTGTCGCCATCTGCATTCACCTAGATGCCTGAGAGTCAGTCTGGCTCAGCCATCTATCGGGGGAGAATCCTTGGACATGCAGTGTCCAGTAGGATTTTAGAAAGCCCTGGGGAGAGGTTTCTGGGGCTAAACTGTGAAGGTCCAGCACTCAAAAGCTGTCTGAAGTCAGTGGCAGGCCAGCATGGCGAGTGTGAGCTGCGGATGAATGGAGGTGGCAAGCCAACCCATCAGGTGGAAGGGCTTGTGGCTGGGAAGACAGAGAGGAAATCAGGTGGAGCTCACATTGAGGATTTTTTTTAATTAATTTATTTTTAATTGAAGGATAATTGCTTTACCATGTTCTGTTAGCTTCTGCCATGCATCAGCGTGAATCAGCCATAAGCATACACATGTCCCCTCCCTCTTGAACCTCCCTCCAACCTCCCATCCCACCCC
>NW_011495078.1:8045986-8049051 GCF_000754665.1 Bison bison bison | reverse complement strand
AGTTCCCTGCACTATCCGGCAACTTCCCACTAGCTAAGGATTTTACACGTGGTAATGTATATGTTTCAATGCTACTCTGTCAATTCGTACGTTGAGGTGTTGCTAGAGCAAATGCTGCTTTAGAATTAACGGGAGTGGGACTTCCCTAGGGATCCAGTTGTTAAGGCTCCCCTTCCAATGCAGGGGGTATAGGTTCAATCCCTGGTTGGGAGCTAAGATCCTACATGCATCACATCTAACCCAGTCCCCCCACCACCAAACATAAAACAGAAGCAATACTGAAACACATTCAATAAAGACTTTAAAAAAAATGGTCCACATCAAAAAACAAAAATCTTTCAAATAAAGAATCAATGGGAGTAATATTTTTCCAACACAGACATCTTCCATTGATGGTTTGCACACTTGCTGGGCTGGGGGATGCACCTAAAATTTGCAGAAATACCACACACATTTGTACCTGGGGAAATGAACTTACTGTCTTCTGTTTCCTTGTATTGCATTGACTACGAATGGCATCGTGGTTCTCGCAGGTACTCAAGGCTCTGTGATTCCTCCTCCCTGGCGTCTCCCTGCTCATTTGATGGCTAAGTCCTCTTTGCTCTTTCTCTGAGGTGTCCCCGGCACTCCGGGACCTTTCCCTTCCCTCTCTTGTGAGGTGGATGGCACTAGCCTCCTACCTGGCCACGCGTCCCGCTGGGCTGCCTTCTATTTTTCACACACAGATGGCAGTCTTCCCGAAGTCACCTTTGACTATTTACTCGCAAGCTCCAAACCCTTCAGAGATTTTCCATTCCCTCTAGAATCAAGAGCAGTTCCTCAGCTGGTGTGCTAGTTTCTCTTTGATCTGGTTTCAACACGTTTTAACAAATCTGTTTCCCATCACTCTGCTTCTTTATGAGCCGTTGCTGCAGGCAAATTAAGGGGAAATACTGCTTTTTATTCCCAGACCTCATGTTTTTCTCGCCTTCATCGGTCTTCTTCCCTCTGCCGTGACATGCCCCTTTCACCTCTTTCTCCCACCTCCAAATCAAGTCCCATCTAACTTCCCCAGTTCCAAAGCCATCTCTTCTGTGAAATCATCCATCATCTTCATAGCTGGGGTGGAGATTATCCTTATCTCCCTGGACACCAGAGCATTCATTTACATGAGTCTTAGTTAACTTTCCTTATTGTGTATCTGTTTTATAATCCCTGTAGGACTGAAACGTATTTTAGGTCAAGACTATCTTCTGTTCAGTATTGTAGCAGCCTAGCTCTTAACACAGTGCTTTGATAATCCATGATGTGCAAGAAATATTTCGGGTTTCCCTGTTGACTCAGTGGTAAAGAATCTGCCTGATAATGCAGGAGAAGCGAGCTGGACCCCTGGATGGGGAAGATCCCCTGAAGAAGGTAATGGCGACCCACTCCAGTATTCTTGCCTGGGAAATCCCATGACAGAGGAGCCTGGCAGATTAATCCATGGGGTTGCAAAAGAGTCAGACATAAACAACAATAATAAGAAATATTGCTTGAATGAATTAATAAATGAATGAAATATAGAAAAAAATATCTGTTCCTGTCAATACATGTACTAGAGATTTCTCTATTCATATTGCTATGGACAGAGGTGTGCTGTGAATGTAACTTGGGCTCAGAGTGTCATAGGACTGTGAAAGATGAAGGAAACAAATGTTAGATTTAGGAGGAGTTGAATGGAGAGCGGAACTTGTACTTGTAAATAGTTTGATTTGAGAGGAAGTTATTTGCTAAAATGCCTTCTGGAAAAGGTACATGAGAGCCTGATGAGTCATGCCGAAGATTAACACAAGCCATAGAGTGTATTATTTTGGGAATGGGGGTTGGGCCAGGGGACAATACATTCGGCCGGTAATCCCATCAGGCTAATCCTTTGGTCATTAGTATTTCCTTTTGTTTTTGCTTACCTACTTAGCCAGCTCACTGGGAAAGTGATCTTCTCTGATTGCTAAATGAAAACACTGAAATTAACTCAGAAAGGAAAAAAAATGCCATTCTTTCAGTAGACTTTGTAATTCCTTGCAGTTTCCTTGCATCATCATTAAGGCAAAGAATTTCACCTCCTTTTCGGTTGACCCCATTGGAATGTAGGCTAATGATTTTGGAGAAGAACAAGCAGTGTGATTTGAGCCCTACTGTGTCCTTCCTGGGGTTGGGAGTGGGGGAAGCTTAAAAGGGAAAAGAGCAAATTCTAGATGAAAATTAGATTATTTTAACTGATAAATCAGAAACAACATTTCATTTAGCCAGTAGTGCAAATGATTCTTCAAATCTCATCATATAGTAAAATAAGAGGATGTCATGGTTGTTGCCCAAATGGGATGCTTTGGGAAGCTGTATTAATTCAAGTAATACAAATTTAATAGGAATCTGTAGAAGTTCAAGGGAAGGTGTTCTGGAGTGACTGGACAGAAAGAATCTAACTTAGAAAATGGGCCAAGCTCTGAACAGCTAAACAAGGCTAGTTCTGGTAAAAAGAGACACTCTAAGGGCTTCTGTTAATAGAATCACTCCAAGCTGGACACAGCTGAAGACACCCCTGGCCTCCCACTGAAGAGGTGAATCAGCTGAGTTTGTGAGACACGCAGAGATGGGGTGGCCCAGGTGGAGGGAAGGAACAGGGATACAGCAAGGTCAGGGCTAATTAAAAGTAAGAAGCCTCTTGTTGTTCAGTTGCTCAGTCATGTCCGACTCTTTGCCACCCCCACCGACCGCTGCACGGCAGGCTTCTCTGTCCTCCTTTATCTCCCAGCGTTGGATCAAAGTCATGTCTATTGAGTCGGTGATGCTATCTAACCATCTCATCCTGTGCCACCCCCTTCTCCTCCCGCCCTCAAAGTTTCCCAGCATCAGGGTCTTTTCCAATGAGTTGGCAGCATCAGTCCTTCCAGTGAGTTTGTTGTAGTTCAGCCACTCAGTCCTATTCAACTATTTGAGACCCCCATGGACGGCAGCATGCCAGGCTTCCCTGTCCTTCACCATCTCCTGGAGCTTGCTCAAACTCATGTCCATCGAGTCAGTGATGCCATCCAACCATCTTCTCT
>NW_011495078.1:8042184-8045886 GCF_000754665.1 Bison bison bison | reverse complement strand
CTCTTCGCATCTGGTGGCCAAAATATTGGAGCTTCAATTTCAGCATCAGTCCTTCCAGTGAATATTCAGGGTTGATTTCCTTTAGGATTGACTGGTTTGATCTCCTTGCAGCCCAAGGGACTCTTGAGAGTCTTCTCCAATACCACAGTTCAAAAGCATCAATTCTTTGGTGCTCAGCCTTCTTTATGGTCCAGCTCTCACATCCATACATGACTACTGGAAAAACCATAGCTTTGACTAGACAGACCTTTGTTGGCAGAGTAATGTGTCTGCTTTTTAATGTACTGTCTAGGTTTGTCATAGGTTTTCTTCCAGGGTTGATTTTCTTTAGGATTGATTCATTTGCAGTCCAAGGGACTCTCAAGGAGGCCTCTAGTGGCAAATGAGGAGACATCTGCATTCATTCTCCTGGAAGGTCTACACAGTGAGGTCGTGTCCTTCAGATGGATTCACACATCAGGGACAGACAACTCCTTCTCTGGGTGTTGTTTCCCCGCATTTGATTGAAGCCTTCAACTGAAGCCTTGCTTAAGCCTCTGGCCCCCTTCAGTGTGTGCTGCCAGTTAGTGGAAAAGAAGAAAAGAGGCACTTGGGAAGGGTAGCCCAGCTCAAGGAAGGAAAAGGGGGCATAGTTGTTCCAGAGAATGGAGTTGTCCTCTGTGAGTGAACTTTGTCCTCTGAGAGGAGAGACTAATAGAATGCCAGCTGGAGCCACTGCTGAGTCAGCTCAGGTCATGGTCCCAGGCAGGCAGCTGCTTCCAGCCTTGGCAAAACTTGGGTCACGAGGCCTTTTGTTGTCTAGCACTTCCTTTACAGGAACGTACAGGGCTCCGAAGAGAGTTTTGTTCTATGAGCTGGGGCCCAGACTGAAGCTCTGTTGCAGGGCAGTCCTAGATTCTCACCCTTAGCTGCCCATCCAGGTGGTGCTCACCTGCATGTCTGGGTGTAGGTGTGCCGTGCATACACGCATGTGCGGCTGCGTGAGCATTTGACAGTGTGAGTCTGTGTGTGTATGAGTGTGTGTACATGCGAGTTTTCTGTGTGTGCCTCCATGTGTGTGCAGGAGTGGAAGTCCTGAGGAGGAAAAACGTGAAAGAAGTCATTTATTTTATAACTGTCGTTATTTATTGGAGAAGGGGGGAGTGTACATAGATCACCCAGTCTTCATAAAGTTTTCTCATTATCCACAAGTGCATTATTTCAGTTCGGGGTAGATTATTTTTCCTAAAATCTGAGCTTCCACATAAATGACTACCACAATCTTATAAATGGAGTGAGGGACAGTTATAATGATATTAACAGTGTTTACCCTGCAGATGATTCCAGAAATGAAACTGTGTTCGGTATAAATCTAGGCTGTTTCAAGCAAAGTTTGAGTTAAGTTGTAAATGTTACAAACTGTTTAGAAAGTTAAAAATAAATTATTTTAAAGGAAAAAGACAGTTGAGTTTTAGAAATGTAATATTGGAGTTTGGCTAGCTCACCTCCGCTAAATACATTCCGTGCGGCACTACACATCATTACCATACATCTTCATTTTATGATCTTCATTTTGAATGATTTGATGGTTCAGAGGTGTGGTAATAGATATGAATTTTATTTTGACATGTGGAAGAAGGCATTTAGATGCGGGTGTGTGTGCACTGTGAAATGATTAGAAATTATTATGGGGTAGAAAATTTGTGATTGAGTTTGAATGATTGAATCTATTTTAAAATGTGCAGAGCTGTTAGCTTTCAAAATAATTTGTGCAGTCAAAAGAAATCAAAATTCATTTCAGTGATTCATATTTTATTTTTGAAATAAGCCACAGTTATTTTATTTTTTTTAAAGGAATGGCTAAACTACAACCCCAATGCTCCTGAAGAAGAAGGAGCTATGGAGAAATGGAGAGAAAATGGTTTCTTTAAGATGAAATTACGAGATAGTAAAGGAAGATGCAGGTTGTTTTTTCATTAATTACTGGTTTCTTCTAATTTTAGCTGATATAAATAAATGGCCTGTTGTGTCGTTCTTTAGTCGGCCAGTCATGTCCTATTCTTTGTGACCCCATGGATGGTAGCTCGCCATGCTCCTCTGTCCATAGGATTTCCCAGGCAAGAATCCTGGAGTAGGTTGCCATCTCCTCCAAGGGATCTTCCCAACCCAGGGGCCAAACTCGCTTCTCCTGCACTACCACTGAACCTCCAGGGAATATGGCTTGTTGTGTTAGTGAATAGCTAAGAGTTTTGGGTTCGCGAAGAGAAAAGAATCAGAAGCTAGAGGGTAGGGTAAAAGATGGATAGCTGAGGTCTAGGGATTTGTGGAAGAGGTCAGGCATTTCAGGTGAAAAATGAAAATTTAAGAAGCTCATTTAAATCCATTCTTTTCCTTTTATTCCTTTAATTGATTCCTTTCCATTTCTTGGGTCCCCTCACTGGGCTTCCCTGGTAGCTCAGTTGGTAGAGAATCCACCTGCAATGCAGGAGACCCTGGTTTGATTCCTGGGTCAGGAACATCTCCTAGAGAAAGGATAGGTTACCCACTCCAGTATTCTTGGGCTTCCCTCATAGCTCAGCTGGTAAAGAATCTGCCTGCAATGTGGGAGACCTGGGCTCCATCTCTGTGTTGGGAAGATTCCCTGGAAATGGGAATGGCTACCCACTCCAGTATTCTGGTCTGGAGAATTCCATGGACATGAGTTTGAACAAGCTACGGGAGCTGGTGATGGACAGAGAGCCCTAGTGTGCTGCAGTCGATGGGGAAGCAAAGAGTTGGGCGCAACTAAGCAACTGAACTGAACTGAATGGAATAGATACAGTCATGTATAGTTGCCAAGAGTCAGTCACAACTGAGTGACTTACACTTTTCCTAACATAAAAACCTTTGACTGTGTGGATCACAATAAACTGTGGAAAACTCTGAAAGAGATTGGAATACCAGACCACCTGACCTGCCTCTTGAGAAATCTATATGCATGTCAGGAGCAACAGTTAGTACTGGACATGGAACAACAGCCTGGTTCCAAATAGGAAAAGGAGTACATCAAAGCTGTATATTGTCACCCGGCTTATTTAACTTCTATGCAGAGTACATCATGAGAAATGCTGGACTGGAAGAAGCACAAGCTGGAATCAAGATTGCCGGGAGAAATATCAATAACCTCAGATATGCAGATGACACCACCCTTATGGCAGAAAGTGAAGAGGAACTCAAAAGCCTCTTGATGAAAGTGAAAGTGGAGAGTGAAAAAGTTGGCTTAAAGCTCAACATTCAGAAAACGAAGATCATGGCATCTGGTCCTATCACTTCATGGGAAATAGATGGGGAAACAGTGTCAGAATTTATTTTTTTGGGCTCCAAAATCACTGCAGATGGTGACTGTAGCCATGAAATTAAAAGACGCTTACTCCTTAGAAGCAAAGTTATGACCAACCTAGATAGCATATTCAAAAGCTGAGACATTACTTTGCCAACAAAGGTCCGTCTAGTCAAGGCTATGGTTTTCCAGTGGTCATGTATGGATGTGAGAGTTGGACTGTGAAGAAAGCTGAGCGCCGAAGTATTGATGCTTTTGAACTGTGGTGTTGGAGAAGACTCTTGAGAGTCCCTTGGACTGCAAGGAGATCCAACCAGTCCATTCTGAAGGAGATCAGTCCTGGGATTTCTTTGGAAGGAAAGATGCTAAAGCTGAAACTCCAATACTTTGGCCACCTCATGCGA
>NW_011495078.1:8041355-8042084 GCF_000754665.1 Bison bison bison | reverse complement strand
AGGATGAGATGGCTGGATGGCATCACTGACTCGATGGACATGAGTCTGAGTGAACTCTGGGAGTTGGTGATGGACAGGGAGGCCTGGCATGCTGCAATTCATGGGGTTGTAAAGAGTCGGACACGACTGAGCAACTGAACTGAACCTGAACTGGACTGAACATAAAAACCATAAGAAACTACCATCAGAATCTTACTAAAACCCCAAATGGAGACTTGGATGAATGATTGAAGAAGAAAGAAGCAACTCTTTAGTTATTTGGACTGATCATTAGGGTACACCATGTTTGCTTTTTTTGTTTTTCTAATTGTAGTCTGATTTTCCAGGTACACGCAAACATTCAGTTGCAGATCCAATGAAACAATAGTTAAATTACTGTTTTCAGCACTGTGGAAAACAGCATGAAATGGGCAAAGATATGGGAAAAGAAAATGTCTGAAGTCTCAAAAAATGACACGTACCTCTTTTTTTATCCATTTATGTCTGCATTAAATAACTTACTAAATGAAACAAGTAAAGCAGTAACACTGAAGTCTTGCTCCCCAAAGACTTCTCACTCCCTCTCTATTTTCTGTGTCAGATGTCCCAAAGCAGCGGAGGTGGCATCTAGGGAAATCTTTTCCACTGGTCAATGGACATAAAGGGCACAGATGAGAGTCTTAGGTCATCTTTTTACCTTCCTAGTATCTCCTGGGAGTGTTCTTTGGCAGAGGATCCCTCCCCCCGCCC
>NW_011495078.1:8020295-8041255 GCF_000754665.1 Bison bison bison | reverse complement strand
AAATATACCTATTTGTGATCAGAAAAGTTTTCAATGGCCACTGAAAATTTTGAAATGCCTTTTTTCTATTTTATTCCTAAAGTTCCGAAAATCTGCCTTTATTCTTCACAATCATGGCACATCTTTGGATATGACTTGATTTTTATTGCTTTAGATATGTTTATACATATCATTACTTTATGACCCATGCTATTTATCTATTAGATGGATTAGCAGTGATTTACAAGCAAAATATACAATACCTCCATTAGAAGAAATTTAATTGTATAACAAGAGCAGCAGTAACAGCACCTAACATTTATTTTGCTTTTTTAAAATTTGCAGGCAGTCACATGTACTAGTTCTCTAACTTTTGCACTAATCCTTTGCAGTTTGCACTATTTATATTTTTATTTTATTTATAAGGATAAGGATATTTAGAGAGGTTACTGCCACCGCTGCTGCTGCTAAGTTGCTTCAGTCGTGTCTGACTCTGTGTGACCCCACAGACGGCAGCCCACCAGGCTCCCCCATCCCTGAGATTCTCCAGGCAAGAACACTGGAGTGGGTTGCCATTTCCTTCTCCAATGCATTAAGTGAAAAGTGAAAGTGAAGTCGCTCAGTCGTGTCTGACTCAGTGACCCCATGGACTGAAGCCTACCAGGCTGCTCAATCCATGGGATTTTCCAGGCAAGAGTACTGGAGTGGGGTGCCATTGCCTTCCTACCCTTGCTCAAAGTCTGTAATGAAGGAAAGCAGGAATTTGATTTTTATTGAGCAATTACTATGCGTCAAGAGTTACAGGATGGTTCCCTCAGGGAGTGAAGAAGTGAAGAAAGTCTTTACAGCAGAATCCCTGCACTAGGAAAATTACACATTATCAAGGAGAAAGTTTTTGCACTAAATGATCTGGTCACCTTGTGCTCAGTCCTGTCTGACTCTTTGCAACCTCATGGACTGTAGCCCGACAGTCTCCTCAGTCCATGGGATTTACCAGGCAAGAATACTGGAGTAGGTAGCCATTTCCTTCTCCAGTGGATCTTCCCAACCCAGGAATCACACCCAGGTCTCCTCTATTGCAGGCAAATTCTTTACCATCTGAGCCACCAGGGACGGGCATTCTTAGTGAAGTCTTTTTCTCTGTGTACAGAGATTCTTCCTTCCTCTGTTTGCAGGTAAGCTAAAACTCTTCTCCGGAAACTTTTTTGGATGTAAGAAAATTCTTGAGTCCCTTGTTTGGCTGAAGACTTAAGCATTCTGCTTTCTAGAAAATTCTAGAAAATAAGCGTGGAAGAATCTGAGGACAGATATAGTGAAGTACAAAATGTCCCTCTGTTTACAGATAACTAGATCAGTTGACCTACAGAGAGAGATTATAAAATCTAACTCCAGAGGTACCATTAAATCTATTTTAACCATACTCAGGGGTGTGTAAATGATTTGATTTAATGGCATCATACCGTGATAGTTTGCTTTTACTTAAAATCTTACCAGTGAACCTTGAGGAGACACCCATACAGAGAAGTCAAGAGTCTTTTCTAAAAAGAAAAAAAAAAAAAAAAGAAAAACTAGGAAAACTCGTACGACCCTTGCATTTTTACTGACTTCCTGTTCAAAAGGTGTCCTGGCAGTCAACTCCCTCCCTGTTGGGTGGACTGACACAGTGAGACACATTTCTGAGACTACGCTGACCTTTAACACTTCCGGAATTGGTTTATATCTGAGCCTATTTCTTCTGTAGCAGGATATAGGGCAGGATAATGACTGAGCTGAGTTTGTTCAGACTTCAGCTGAACAAACTGGGGACATTTACTCAGTGTCCCCAGTTTCCCATCCTTACTATTATGGGTTGGGGGGGGTGTTTATTACCCTGAGCTTGGTAATATGCACTCTTATTTGCTAGGATATTTGTAGAAAGATGCTCGTTTTGCAGAGGTCACAGAGAAGTCAGCGTGGAGGTCTGGCAGTTGCTCTTTATCGAGCAGGTAATTTTTCTGAGGATGCATCCTTGGCGCCCATAATGAGAGTGAATGACTTAGCCCTAAAAAGTTCAAGACCCTTCCCAGACATTCGATGGAATGAAACCTTTGAACGACTGCCCTCTCCCTGCCCCCGCCGGGATGTCATTTACCAGGTAGGGATTGTGGCGGTCCTGGAGCAAATGTTTGCAATTTGGGGATTCAAAGAGTATTATCAAAGATAACGATGCACCTCTGAGTCACCTGGAGAGCTCTGTCATCGCTTGAAAAGGATAGGACTGCAGAGGAACACCGAGCATGCACGGCTCCTTCCAAGGAGAAGCGAACCCTCCACACACTGAAATCAGGGGCCAAGAGGCGAGAAAATGAAGGTCGGCAGGCAGCAGTGTCTGCTCCGGGCCTTTGGAGTGCAGAGTTGTCTTGGTATCAAGCTAAGCTCTGGCCTTTGAAGATGTTCAGTGTCAAAGGGGCGCTGCAGAGAGCAAAGGTCCCTTCTCTTCATGGGATGTGTCTGTCTGAGCCTTTTCCTGCTGGTTATGGGTGGAAAGGAGCATTTTACTCGCCATGGAAGTGACCTGTCATTTGAAAGGTTAAGGTCACTGAGTCAAAAGCTCCGTGTTGCTGATGACTGAGAAGCTGTCTGTGAAGGTCCCCAACACCCAGGAGGGGACCGCGGCTCATCTCAAAGCCCCGAAGAGGCAGAAAAAGTCAGAGCAGCAGGTCCTAGCAGCATAGCCCACCAACGGGGACCTCTTCTTTGTTCAAGGGTGGGTCACACTTAGCAACCTGGCAATCACTGGGATTTGATGAGAAAAGAATGTTGGCCTAAGGAAACCGTAGGGCATTGTATGGGGTGCGATGTGTGATGAGCTGTGTTTGCCTAAAAACGTTCGCAGGACTTGAACCATGACCCAAGAAACCGCGATGGTCATCTTAATAAAAGAAGTGTCAGTCGCTCGGTGGTGTCCGACTCTGCGACCCCATGGATTGCAACCCACCAGCCTCCTCCATCCATGGAATTCACCAGGCCAGAATACTGGAGTGGGTAGCCACTGCTTTCTCCATCTTATTAAAAGAAAACATTGCTAATTTACTGCTGGACCCAAAATGATCCAAAAGTTGATAGAGGCCCAAGCTGCTGTGTGTTAGAAAATATTTCTGATGAAATGGCAAGTACCTTCAAAAACAAAGATACAATTGAAATACTCTTTCTAATGAAACTGGTTTTTTTTTCTTTTTGATACTCAAGAATTCATGAATAATATTCGAAAGCAGAAAACATGGTCCCTTTATAACCTTTGCAAATTCAGTTGAGTGTTAAGCTTCCTTTAAACTCTATTTACAAAGAATTCTACCAGTTTGCTACTTGATACAGTGGATTTAATTTTACTGTGCAATTGGAAAATTGACTTCTGTATACTCCTGAGGATTTTTTTTTCTTTTATATAAATTGGATTTCTAAAATTCGTTATTTTTCAATAAAATGCATAGCTAATGGTATTAAAGCTTTCTAAACCTTTCTACTTCCTTTCCCTTTTGCTTGAGGTAGATACGGGCTTGTAGCTGATGTATAGGAAAAATAAATCAGAAAATACTTTAAAAATGAGAATTCTTAGTATGCCAGGCTCACATTTTCCAGTAGGGGGCAAGAAAGTACTGCATATAAAATCCACAGTTCTTTTTATTTTATTTTTCCCGAGCACCTTTGCAAACCAATTAAGTTCCTGAATAGTGAAATGCTAAGCATGGTAGGGAAAGGAATATTTAAATCCATTAAATATAATCTTGCCTTTATATCAGAGGGCTATTAAGCGTGATCTTTAACTGCTCAGTGGATCTCTCTGGGAGACAGAAGAATGAATTGGGGAATTTGGGAAAGGCCAAGAGAATGGGTTGTATAGCACTCTGGCCAAGGTGTCTTGTTAGCGCCAGGAGGCATCAGTGGAGCTCAGCCACAATGCCCAACTCTCTCTGCACATCGCCAAACAAAAGTAAACCACAAAAAACACACAAAAAACCCGACCTGTTAAAATGCTGAGCATCTTGTAAGACAATTTACTGTACTGACTCACCCTCCTAGTCATTCAAGTGGCCCTGTCTGTCTAAAGCGGCTGCTGTTAGTCTGTAGTAGAGACAGGCAGTCTTTAATTTATGTTACGGATAAGCAGTTCACGCACACACCGGCCAAAGCAACTGAGAGAATCCGTTACTCATAATTGATCCAAGCTATAAAGTTTCTAGCTACGGTGCAAGCACTTGAACATCATCTATCTAGTTCTTCCAGAACAGATTTCTAAATCCAACCTGTAGATTTTTACTGGACTTAAAAAAAGAAAAAAAAAATCACTAATTCAGATGCATTTTCCGTGTTTTTTTCCTTCCTCTAAGTTCTTAATTTTGATGGGGTGTTTTTTTCCTTAACTTCGGTTTTTATGGGACAAATAGCTTGTAAAATCAAATCAATTTACTGCATAATGCATTTGGGATAAATACATATATGTTGTCAGAAGCATAGTTTTGGAAAATGCTCAGTTGTGTTGTTTCAAGTATAGTATTGGCAATCATTTTCGTGTATTGTAATACATCTAAAGGAAATATAATGCCATTTGTCATAAATTTACCACTATTCCTTGGTCTGTGTAATATTTATTAGCTATATAAGTCAATCACTTCCACATGATCAGGTTATGTTCCTTTGGTTACTTGAAAAACAGATGGTGATTTGAACATAAACTAAGGTTCTTAGGGGAAGAAGTTTAAAGTACAATGATGTAAAGACTATGGTAAAGTTGTCTCAATCAGGTAAGTGGCTTCCCAAAGGACATTGTCATAGTTTATAATCTCTTCCTTGGAAATAAATTTACTTTGTTTACAATACATTGTATTTTGGGTGATTTATACAGACACTAAAATGGAATACTAAACTTGACTTCCTTTTAGAAGTAAATTTTAACTTTTAGTAGACTCGTTTCATTTGTGATGGAAACTTGGAAGATCAAATGTAGGAAAAACTGCTTGGCATACTGGAGTAATGGTCAGGATTCCTTAACTTATAGGTGGCTTTGACATGACAAGCAGGCAGAACCTTCAGATGAATTAAGAAATGGTTTATGGGCATTTGGGGGTTTACTGGATTTTTCTGGAAACTCATTCCTCTACTTTGGCCATGTTTGTTTTTATTGTATTTCTAAGCATTTGTTTCGCTTCTGTTTCCTTTTGCAGACAGGAATTTGGTGGGTTCTTAGTAAAACATCTATATCAGTCCTATTAAAACGCTTCTGATGGGGCATCAGTAGATATTTTTTCCTCCCTGATTTGTATTTGATAATTTTTCTTGCCAGTTAGAAAATCAGGATGTGTGGGTATAAGGAAGAGACTCAAGACACATTCCACTTATTTTAGTTAAAATCATACTCCTGTAAGAGGGGAACTGAAGTGGTTTTCTCAAAGAGGTCTTCAGTAGAAGGGAAGTTATTTTTACTTATCTCTTCTCTATAAGTTTGAATTAGCTTCCTCACTGGAAAAAAGAAGGAAAATGTTTTAAAGCAGAATATAGATTGAATTTTTAACCAGGTTTCTTCATATCCTTTTTATAGAGGACATTCTACATCTTTAAAGTTTTATGTTTTTTAAAAATTATTATTACTATTTATATTTGAAATATAGCTGATTTACAATGTTGTGCTATTTTCAGTTCAATTCAGTTCAGTTGCTCAGTTGTGTCTGACTCTTTGTGACCCCATGGACTGCAGCATGCTAGGCTTCCCTGTCCATCACCAACTCCTGGAGTTTACTCAAACTCATGTCCATTGAGTCACTGATACCATCCAACCATCTCATCCTCTGTTGTCCCCTTCTCCTCCTGCCCTCAATCTTTCCCAGCATCAGAGTCTTTTCTAATGAGTCAGTTCTTTGCATCAGGTGGCCAAGGGATTTCAGCTTCAGCATCAGTCCTTCCAATGAATATTCAGGACTGATTTCCTTCAGGATGGACTGGTTTGATCTCCTTGCAATCCAAGGGACTCTCAAGAGTCTTCTCTATCACCACAGTTCAAAAGCATCAATTCTTATGTGCTCAGCTTTCCTTATAGTCCAACTCTCCCATCCATACATAACTACTGGAAAAACCATAGCTTTGACTAGATGGACCTTTGTTGGCAAAGTAATGGCTTTGCTTTTTAATATGCTGTCTAGGTTGGTCATAACTTTTCTTCCAAGAAGCAAGTGTCTTTTACTTTCATGGCTGCAGTCACCATCTGCAGTGATTTTGGAGCCAAAAAAAATAAAGTCTGTCACTGTTTCCATTGTTTCCCCATCTACTTGCCATAAGGTGATGGGACCCAATGCCATGATCTTAGTTTTCTGAATGTTGAGCTTTAAGCCAACTTTTTCACTCTCCTCTTTCACTTTCATCAAGAGGTTCTTTAGTTGTTCTTCACTTTCTGCCATAAGTGCTATTTTCAGGTATACAGCAAAATGATTCTGTTATATGTATATGCTTATATTTATTTATATATATCTCAATTCTTTTTCAGATTCCTTTCCATTATAGGCTATTACAAGATATTGACTAGAGTTCCCTATGCTATACAGTAGGTTCTTCTTGTTATCTATTTTATATATAGTAGTGAGTATATTTTAATGAAGACGTTCTACATGTAAATCAAACTGAATCATTAAAATACTCTATCATAGTTGATTATGGTTTTAATTATTCTATTTGAAATTGTATGAATTTACATCTACATTTATACAATGTTAAAACAGTGACTTTCAGATCAACTTTTCCTCCCCATGTTAGAAAAGGGGAAAACTGCTGAATACAGGAAGATGCTATGCATTTGTTTTCTTCAGCATTTTTGGAAACAACTGGATCAAAAGAACTTAAGAACGGAAAATTAAATGGTCATATTTGGATACTTATGTATTTTGCAGCCGAATGAACTCGACACACTTTACGGTAAAGAGGAGGGATGTTGTATGCAAGTTCGTTCTGGTCTTCTTGCTTTTGCAAAGTGTAAGAGTTCAGAGAAACAGTTAGAGTGTGTGGTCCCTCCAATGGGGAGGTTTATTTTCACACTCTGCTTGGAAATCCTGAATGGCGTAACCTCCTTTGGCGCTCAGGCTTGTGAAATGAGAGTCTGTCTGCCACTTGGGGAGGAGTTCCTTAGGTGCTGGTGGATGCTTTGGGTGGAGTGAACTAGAGATTAATTACCATTGCCTGGAAAAGCTGCAGAAACTGCTTCTTCTATTCAGATTGCTTCTCTTCCAAATTTGACTTTATTTTGAAAGAGGAGCAGTCACATATTCTATAGAGAAATGGGATCTCTAATGACTAGTGGATGATACAAATTTTAAAGGATCATAGGCACCTAGGAATATTTGCATTTTAGCAACTGGTTTCAACTGGTGTCTGAATTAGTAGACAGAGACACCATATGTCATACGGTCCCTAGATATATCATTCTAATCTCCCTTTTTATCTCTGCCGTGGTTCCCTTTCGGCATTTGTTCTAGGAAAGGTCATTCACTATTTACGACATACAGGATTCATTTGCATTTGTCACTCTTAATTTTCAAATCAGCAACAACACGGAGTACGGGGTACAAATCTGCGACTGGTATGCAAATCATTCTGCAGGAGTTTACTGCCTGTGACACTCTTTATAAATAGTGTATGTGTAACAGTTTAGACATCAGAAAATAAACTTTAATTGGATGTGTGCCCTGCCCTTCTGTGCACTTCCCCAAGTGCGAACAGAGCCCATTTTTGAATGGTTTCTGCCAATTTCCTATCTAGCTAATGTTTGTGCTTAGTTTGGTTTGATCGTACATCTGGAAGAAACAGTCCTCTGAAGGGTTCCTGTGCGATATTGTCAATATCTACTCACATGTGGAAACAAAGGGCTTTCTGACCAAAGACTGTAGTGTGTTTTGTCGTGGTCAGCATTTTAAAGCCAAGCTATTTTGGTGTTTCATGCATTTACAACTGTAAATTGAAAATTTCTCATTTTGTTTTGAAACCCAGGAGTTGGCATTTTTCAACAATGCCCCCTTAACTGTAATGTGACTAGATCTATTTTATTCACATATTGCAGATGGTTTGCCCATGTCCCCCAGGAGGAAAGGTATTTAAAAGACACTCAAAAACAGAGTGATACAAACTTTCTGAATAAAAAAATAAGCAAATAGAAATGAGCTCCTCAGCTTCAAAACAATCCCCAAATCCCTGGTTTAGATAAAAGCAAAATGAAAAGCTGTCTTTTAGCTTGGGGTCATTTGGAGACAGGCCGAGAGACATCAGGAATGACAATTTATGAGACTGATTATTTTCTTATTAACTTTGCCTTGACTAGAAAGAGGAAGATCATTGAAAACCTAACACGAAAAACGTTTCCGAGGAACTGAACCCAAGGGATAGAATTGGGTCCAGCGACCACCACGCCATTTGGAGTCTGAGTTTGGAAGAAGAGGCATTTTGACTTAATAAAGAGAATATTTATCTCTCCAGTGAGCTTCCTTAGGGGATATAACGTTTCTGGTCGCTGGGAGAACAGATGATCACTCGGGACACATGTGTTAGAGGGAATATGAACATGAGCTGTGCGTTGAATTTCAGTTCCAAGGTCCTTTAACCATTAGCATCAAGGTCTCTGAAGTTCCTCCTTGTGGGAATAAGCAGGATCCTCTCTGATGCTCAGGCATTTCCTGTGTCTTACTCAGATGGGGATAGAAACCATGCAGACGGCCTAGTAAATGATATTAACAACCGGACTACATGATCTACAACTGTTCCTCTTTTTCCCTCGCTCTCCATTCAAATTTTTCTCCTGTAATGCTAAGAAGTCAGTTATTTCTCACCAGGGACCGAGTGGGTCAATCACTTTTCCAGTGGTTTCTCTGATTCATTAACGACTGTGCTATAGGAGGAAAGTAATTAAGAGAGGGGAAAATACCCAACAAAATCTACACCCCGAAGCTGAGGAACACAGTGATACCGAGAGCCAATTCCTTGAAGGAACCGAGGCTTCCAGACCTGCCAATCTGGCAGGTCTTCAACATTTAAAAATTTTAAAAAGGGGAAAAATACCCAATCTGCCAAGTGTCACTATATTGTCAATAAAATCAAATGAACTGCTTTCTCTGAATATTGGTCCCCAAGGAAAAGAGCATGCTGATTACTTGAAACTGATCACAGATTTTGAAAAACTGCTTTATTCCGGGTATTTTTCCTTCTTAACTATTTTATTAAGAATGATCAAGTATTTTTCTATTATAAAGTTGACCTTTGGGATAAATTAATCATTGACATTTTAGACTATATAGATTGTGGCAACTTTGGAGCAAGGCTTTTTATTTTTTTTATTTTTTCCTCGTGTGCCTCGAGGCCTAATAAAAGTGAATCGGAATATTAGACCTATTAGTACTGTTTGACTGGAGTACAATTTTTCCTACTTTGGGATTTTCAATGTAACATTTATATATTTTCCAAGAAGCATTGACATAAAACTCAACCTGGAATGTTGACAATGAAAACAAAACAAGAAAAATAAAAGTTGAACTTTCATTTGAGAAGGAACCGAAGTATGATTATCAGTGAAAAACTATAAGCACTATAAAAGGCAAAAGGGATCAGAAATACAAGTTATCATCCAAAACATACAGAGGAGAAGGTGTTTCTAATGGGCATTTAATGAGGAATAAGTTGCTGAAACTGTAGTTATTGCAGTGTTGGCTGGAAGGAAATGAAAATGTGGCACTAAAAACAAAATATCTTTTGATTAACTACAATTTCAAAATCAAATTAAAAACTGAAACTGATTATAAACAGAATGGGTAAAATAACAAAGTTCAAAAGATCTCGGAGACTCCACATATTTTACCACTGGTCACACGTGTTAAGAAGATGTCGCTGTTCGGTCCCTTAGTCGTGTCTGACTCTTTGAGACCCCAAAGAGTAAGGGACTTCATGCCTCCTTGGCAAGGATTGTTATGTCTGCAGCCTTCTCCAGGTAATCAAGGCGAATCTCAAACACACGAACCCTGGAGTGCGCAGGTTGCTTTGTGAATGACCGCATCTGAGGTGGTTGCTGTGATGGTTCTCAAAGCAAGTTGTGTGACTCCCACTGTACAAATCTCTCGTTTTAAGTGCTGTGTGACCTTGGCTATGTCAGTCCATCACTCTGATTCTTAGTCTCCTGTGAAATGCAGCAATAGTATAGGCCATGCATGATGACTGTGGACATTAGAAATTAGATCACCATTTCACACACACTTTTTTTCCCTTTCATATGTGTATGTAGATGTGTGTGTGTGCAGGTGTGTGTGTGTGTACACCATATATTTCTACTACTGCTTCCATCCTCTAGCCTGCCCACTAGACTTGACAGAATGCTGTTGCTATGTGACGTCAGTATTAAGCATTAATGATTTGCACAGATGTTGGTCTTTTAAAGACAACAGAATTGGATGGCAGTGGTAAGCTGTGCTCTCGTTCATGTCCTGATAGCATCTATTAATGTTTGTAGGTCGTTTGTGCTAAACTGAGGGTTCTCTTTACTCATTTAGCTTCTCATGCACCCCGTGGATGAGGTGCTGTTATCTCATTTTACAGCGGGAGGAATTGCAATTTGGAGAGCTGGGGTGATCTGCACAGGTTAGTAACTAGTGGGGTTGGAATACACACAGCAGGACCCCAGACCCCGCCCCTCCACATTGTACGACAGCATCTTCCCCACCAGACTCCATCACACACAGAGCGAAGTCTGGCATGGAATCGTCTGTTTTACTGGGACAACAGTGTTCCCAAGTGTGGTGACATCTTGCTACAACATCTGAAGGTTGAATCATACTGTTACTAATTTAACCATACTCGCACTGCAGGAGGATTCTTTACCGTCTGAGCCACTGGGGAAGCCCCCTTACTCTTGCTAGTCCTAGTTTTTTCCTTTGGGAAACGTTATTGTTGTTGCTCAGCTTCCCCTTATGTCCAAGCCTCTGGAGCCCCATGGACCATCTCCGGCCAGGCTCCACTACCCGTAGAATTTTCCAGGCAAGAATACAGGGGTGGGTTGCAGTTTCCTACCCCGGGGGATCTTCCTGACCCAGGGATTGAACCCACATCTCTAGCTTCCTGCATTGCAGGTGGATTCTTTACCACTAGCATCACCTGAGAAGCCCCTGGGAAACATTAACAAACTGAATTAAAGAAAATTCGAGTAAAATGTATTCTGTCTCTCCAAAGATATCAGCAAGCCTGTGCCTTATACACTGTAAATTTTCTAGGACAGAACATCCTTTTTTCCCCTCTCTCCAGCGTGTTGATGTGTCCCCGGTATTTAGCATAATATCTGGCAAATAGCCGGTGTTTAGAAAATCATTTTTGACTGAATATAGTACAAGATGTTTTGGAATATAATCCTGGTTTGGTCAAAGAGTAGGATTGCCTGAAGATAATGCAAACTGCTGTCTACCCATTGCCTTGGGAAGTCTTACTTCCTCTCTATACAGAATCGGGTTTGTATCCAGACTTATGGCTTCATTGTTTGGAGCAGGCATGATTATTCAGGTTCAGTTCTGAGATTTTTTTTCTTTTTAAAAATCCTCCATTGTTTGTTTTCTCGGGTTGGATCTGGATGTGTGATTGACTCAGTTTTATTAAGATTGAGGGGACACTTAGCTCAGGGCCTGGCACAGAGCGATGATAAATATTTATTTCTCCTCTTTCTTTTTAGTACTTAATGACATGTCTGCTGACTCTGCCACTGTTGATATTTGCAAACTTTCTGGACTAACAATGAGAGTGATGTCAGTGAAACGGGCTGAATCCATCTTTTGTTTTAACAATATGCATTATCCCCAAGTGTGTGATGAGTTTTCCGTGAGTAAACAGGGTGTTCAGACTCCAACTCAGAAGACAAGTAGAGATTCCTTTGTTATAAAGTTTCATAAAATAAGTTGTCCTTGCTTTTATTTTGTTTGACTTTATTTGAACGACAGTTTTAACATATCAGAAAGCTGATTTTTTTTTCTTAAATTGCGTGTAACATCAACATCTAAGAAGAATAAAATCTCTTGATCTAGAGTGTATTCTCATTTCTTGCAACTGTCTATTGCTGTCATTCCATCTACATGGTTGGAAATGACCACTGTGCATATGTAAAATCCATACTGGGAGCTTCCACAGTGTTTATCCCGTGTGTACAAAGTTGCTGCAGTCGTGTCTGACACTTTGAGATCCTATGGACCATATAGCCCACCAGGCTCCTCTGTCCAAGGGATGCTCCAGACAAGAATACTGGAGTGGGTTGCCATGCCCTCCTCCAGGGGATGTTTCCAATCCAGGGATCAAACCTGCATCTCTTATGTCTCTCATATTGGCAGGAGGGCCCTTTACCACCAGTGCCATCTGGGGAGCCCTGTTGTTGTTCAGTTGCTAAGTCATGTCTGACTCTTTGCAACCCCATGGACTGCAGCACGCCAGACCTCCCTGTCCCTTACTGTCTCCCGGAGTTTGCCCAAGTTCATGGCCATTCAATCAGTGATGCCATCCAACCATCTCATCTTCTGTTGCCCCCTTATTCTCCTTCCTTCAGTCTTTCCCAGCATCAAGGTCTTTTCCATTGAATCAGTTCTTTGCATCGGGTGGACAAAGTATTGGAGCTTCAGCTCCAGCATCAGTCCTTCCGGTGACTATTCAGCCTTCTTTATGGTCCAACTACTGTACCATACATCTGTACATGACTACTGGAAAGACCATAGCTTTGACTAGATGGACCTTTGTCAACAGTGTGATGTCTTTGCTTTTTAATACACTGTCTGGGTTTCTCATAGCTTTCCTTCCAAGAAGCAACCGTTGCTTAATTTCATGGGTGCAGTCATGATCTGCAGTGATTTTAGAGCCTAAGAAGAGAAAGTTTGTCACTGCTTCCATTTTTCCCTCTTTTATTTGCCATGAACTGATGGGGCAGGATGCCATGATCTTAGCTCTTTTAATATTGAGTTCTAAGCTGTTTTTCCCACAATTACTTTTGACATCTAGAGGCAGAATTTGGCTCTTCACCCAGACTTAACATTTTTTTATCCTCTGCCTTTGAAATAATCTACTGGCAGGTGGTGTTTACTTACCCTGGGGTTCTGGAAGTTCCCTGGAGTTTTAGAAAGCACTTTTCCTCATAAGCTTCCTGTGGAAGTTACTGCTTTGTTTCACCGCTCCCACATGCTTTTTTTGCTTCCTGTTTCAGAAGGAATTATCCACTTACGTGGAGGCAGGTCCCCTGGTTACTCTGGTCTGTATCCAGCGCTGGTCATTGTCTGTTATTCCACCATCAAACGTCTTTGAGCTCTGATTCTATTAGCATCTGTCGCCCAGTAAAATAGGGGAGGCTTGCGCTTGTGTGTGGAAAGGCTACGTGCATTCAATGTTGGGCACTACAGATACACAAGTGGAGGGTTGGGCTTTTCACATTTCATCTTAGTGCCAGGGGATCTTTAGACACAGGCTCTGTGTCTGGGTGGTGTCAGGACTTGGGGCCAGGTCCAGACCTTTTCAAGATCTGTAGGTGCCTTGAGGGTGGGGGGGGGCAATGAGCTTAGTAACAGGGAACTTGGCACAGATCACAGACTCTGTGATCGAATATTAATAGACAGATCTTCTTTCCTTCTCCTTTCTTTCCTTCCTTCCATTCCCACCCGGGAGTAGACCCTGCCTCCATGTGTAGAGAGGTTTGCTTGCAGGGGCTCTTCTTGTTTCTTTCTCTCAAGTTTGTTCCTTTTTCTCATAGCTTGATTCCAAAAGTAGCAAGAACAGTTTGCTTGTGCTATTACAACGCTTTCCCAATGGGTTTCCTATTGACTTTTTGTCATTTTGGTTTTTAAAATTTGTATTCTGCACTGTACTGATGGATATCTATCTACAACATGACTGTAAACTGTGTCTCTTCTCCAGTTAAAACATTGCACGGAGTCCATCTGGCAACAAGGATAAAAGACACTTCCCACACTGGCCTCTGCTGAGCTCAGAAACAGACCTTCCTCACTGTGGTTTTCACTTTCCCTGATCACCAAGCCAACTTGTGCTGTATCATATCATTCCTGGGCTAGAATGCCTTTCCTCTTTTCCTCTGCTCATTTTATCTATTTCCATTTATTCTTTAGGCCTCTTTTTAGAGTTCACTTTCCCCAAGAAGTGTTCTCTGATGCATAAATCCAGCCAAAGTGCCCCTTGTATGATAATAGGACTTCCTACATACTCATCAAAGGTTTACCATGGATGTTAGTCACAAGGTTACTTTTCAGTATCTGTCATGTTCATTGTTGCAGCCCCAGCATCTATAAGAAGTGCTAATTGGCACTTTTAAATCATTGTATAACTTCCCCTCATCAAACACTTTACCAAGTATGAATGCTTCATAGTCATTTTTATTGGACTAGACAACTTGATCTTATTAAATTCATACTACAATCTATAGGGTAGCTATTCTCTTTATTTGGGGGAGTCCCTGGTGGCTCAGTGGTAGAGAATCTGCCTGCCAGTGCAGGTTCAATACCTTGGTTGGAAAGATCCCCTGGAGAAGGAAATGGCAATCCACTTCAGGATTCTTCTCTGGAGAATTCCACGGATAGAGGAGCCTCGTGGGCTATGATCCACAGGGTCACAAAATAGTTGGACATGACTTAGTGACTAAACAACAGAGTATCTTTATTTTAATGGATGATGAACATGACCCTTAAATAGTTTAAATATCTACTCATATCTTTGTTAAATGTCCAAATTGGAATATAAATCTGGGTTTTTCTACTTCCAGAGCCTATTACCTTAATTATTCTAGTAGACAGAGCAAATTTTTTAGAAATTGGTTACACAATTGCATTTCTTGGAGTCTAATTCAACCAAATCATAATACAGTTGGTCTTGCATTTGTGCTGTGTTAGTTTTCCTATTGCTGTTGTAACAAATTACCACAAACACAGCAGTTCAAGATGATACAACTTTATTACGTTCCAGTAGGCTAGAAGTTCAACATGGGTCTTATTGAGATAAAACCAAGGTGCTGGCAGGGCTGTGGTCCTTCTTGCTTTTTCTGGTCTCTAGAGGACACTCACATTCTTTGTCTCATGGCCTCTTCCTTTGCCTTCAAAGCTAAGAAGATAGCATATCCCTGACTCTGCTTCACTCATCACATCTTCCTATGTCGTCTTCTGTCTCCCTATTCTACTTTTTTTTAAAAAAGATATTTCTCGATGTGGACCATTTTCAAGTCTTTATTGAATTTGTTACAATATTGTTTCTGTTTCATGTTTTGGTTTCTTGGCCCAGAAGCATGTGGGATCCTAGCTCCCAGACCAAGGTTTGAACTTGCACCCTTGTGTTAGAAGGTGAACTCTTAACCACTGGACCACCAAAGAAGTCCCCCTACTCCACTTTTTCAGGATGTTTATGATTACTACATGGCTAATTCCATCTCATCTGATTCAGTTCAGTTCAGTTCAGTTGCCCAGTCGTGTCCAACTCTTTGCGACTCAATGAATCACAGCATCACCAGCTCCCAGAGTTCACTCAAACTCGTGTCCATTGAGTCAGTGATGCCATCCAGCCATCTCATCCTCTGTTGTCCCCTTCTCCTCCTGCACCCAATCCCTCCCAGAATCAGGGTCTGAGTCAACTCTTCGCATAAGATGGCCAAAGTATTGGAGTTTCAGCCTCAGCATCAGCCCTTCCAATGAATACCCAGGACTGATCTCCTTTAGGATGGACTGGTTGGATCTCTTTGCAGTCCAAAGGACTCTCAAGAGTCTTCTCCAACACCACAGTTCAAAAGCATCAATTCTTCGGCGCTCAGCTTTCTTTACAGTCCAACTCTCACATCCATACATGACCACTGGAAAACCATAGCCTTGACTAGACAGACCTTTGTTGGCAAGGTAATACCTCTGCTTTTCAATATGCTATCTAGGTTGGTCATAACTTTCCTTCCAAGGAGTAAGCGTATTTTAATTTCATGGCTGCAATCACCATCTGCAGTGATTTTGGAGCCCCCAAAAATAAAGTCAGCCACTGTTTCCACTGTTTCCCCATCTATTTCCCATGAAGTGATGGGATCAGATGCCACTATCTTAGTTTTCTGAATGTTGAGCTTTAAACCAACTTTTTCACTCTCCTCTTTCACTTTCATCAAGAGTCTTTTTAGTTCCTCTTCACTTTCTGCCATAAGGGTGGTGTCGTCTGCATATCTGAGGTTATTGATATTTCTCCCAGCAATCTTGATTCCACCTTGTGCTTCTTCCAGCCCAGTGTTTCTCATGATGTACTCTGCATAGAAGTTAAATAAACAGGTGACAATATACAGCCTTGATGAACTCCTTTTCCTGTTTGGAACCAGTCTGTTGTTCCATGTCCAGTACTAACTGTTGCTCCTGACCTGCATATAGATTTCTCAAGAGGCAGGTCAGGTGGTCTGATATTCCCATCTCTTTCAGAGTTTTCCACAGTTTATTGTGATCCACACAGTCAAAGGCTTGGCATAGTCAATAAAGCAGAAATAGATGTTTTTCTGGAACTCTCTTGCTTCTTCCATGATCCATTGGATGGTGGCAATTTTATCTCTGGTTCCTCTGCCTTTTCTAAAACCAGGTTGAACATCTGGAAGTTCATGGTTCACGTACTGTTGAAGCCTGGCTTGGAGAATTTTGAACATTACTTTGCTAGCATGTGAAATGAGTGCAATTGTGCAGTAGTTTGAGCATTCTTTGGCATTGCCTTTCTTTGGGACTGAAATGAAAACTGCCCTTTTCCAGTCCTGTGGCCACTGCTGAGTTTTCCAAATTTGCTGGCATATTGAGTGCAGCAGTTTCATAGCATCATCTTTCAGGATTTGAAATAGCTCATCTGGAATTCCATCACCTCCACTAGCTTTGTTCGTAGTGATGCTTTCTAAGGCCCACTTGACTTCACATTCCAGGATGTCTGGCTCTAGGTCAGTGATCACACCATCATGATTATCTGGGTTGTGAAGATCTTTTTTGTACAGTTCTTCTGTGTATTCTTGCCACCTCTTCTTAATATCTTCTGCTTCTGTTAGGTCCATACCATTTCTGTCCTTTATTGAGCCCATCTTTGCATGACATGCTCCCTTGGTATCTCTGATTTTCTTGAAGAGATCTCTAGTCTTTCCCATTCTGTTGTTGTCCTCTATTTCTTTGCATTGATCGCTGAGGAAGGCTTTCTTCTCTCTCCTTGCTCATCTGATTAGCAACCTTAATTCCATCTACAGTTTTAATTGCCTTTGCCATGTAACTTAGCATATTCACAGATTACAGGGGATTAGCAGGTATATATCTTGGAGGTGATAGGAGCATTATACTAACTACCACACGTGCACAGTATTAGTAGGCTTTGCTGCCTTTACTGACTCTAAAATATAAAATATGCTCACAAAGATGGCAGAGATTGGAGTGGACTGGTGACCCAGAAAAGCTTTAGAGGAACAAAGTACCTTAATGAAACCCTAAGTTTGACTTTTCAGGGCCCCAAATATTAGTCACTCTCTAAGAACTGACAGTGACACCATTTACAAGAAACTAATGAATATCTTGGAATGGAAATTTATTACTTTGCAATAGGAAGCTTTGCAAATTGACACTGTCATCCACAATCCATGTATTCTCTCCCATGGAAGCAAAATTGAATTTAAAAAAGTTAACTGGAGATAAAATTCGAGCTATGGAGGTAGATAATCTTAAGCACACTTTCTCATGGCTAGGATAGTTAAGTGATTCCTGTCCTTAAGAACTATGTTGCCTTAATGGTCAGAAAGACTCAGCCATCTCTCTCCTTTGACCTGTATATGATGAAGTCTGCCAAGATCTCAGGATGTCTCTTTTATCTGTCCCACAATGTAACATTTCTTCTGCCCACATGTTCTTTTTAATATTGAGTTATTACCAATACAGACTTAAGAGATGTGAGTGAGATTCCTAGTTCAGGAAGATCCCCTGGAGGAGGCATGGCAACCCACTCCAGTATTCTTGCCTGAAGAGTCCCGTGGACAGAGGAGCCTGGCGGTCTACAGTCCATGGGGTCGCAAAGAGTGGGACACGACTGAAGTGACTTAGCATGCACAAATACTAAAGCTGAGCTTTCCACAGGTTTGACTCTAGAATCCATCTTTCAATGACCAGAATTCCCTGATTCCTTTTTTTCCCTTTTTCCACTTTTTGAGATAACACTTCTCCTATGATGACTTCACCTTATGGATACTGTCATCAAGTAGCTATTTCTAGTTTATCTTTTAGAGAGAAAATTACCTTTCTCTTCCCAGGGGTCATTTCCTGTATTGAGTATTTCCTTTGACATCTAACTGGCTGTAGGGATTATATGCCTTTAATAACCTCTTTCCATCAAGCACTGGTGGCATCCTCCATTCAGAACACTGTCATCTACTTATTCTCCACTTTATCAGGGAGGCCCATTACTTTCCCCTGAATCTGCCTTGAGCATTCACTGGTGGCTGAGCCCTTACATTTTCTCACTATATTCTTAATATTAGTGTGAATTCCTGTCTCATTCTCCAGGCCTTTCTAATCTGAGATAATGGCTTTTTTTTTTTTTTTTTACCTAGGGATCTCTTTGGAATTTTTTTTTTTTGCTTATTTCCCCAGAAGTAAAACACATCTCTTCAGATCCCTCTGACAGTTTTCACCACCATTTTAATAGTTCATGTGACTTTATATTCTGAGGAATGAGGAATTGTGTCTTTACAATGTAGCAGAAGACCAAACAGGTAGAAAATGTACACAATCTGTTGATGCCATTTCTCTGTCTACCCAGATCTTCTTCATGGCAAATGCATAATCTTCTATGCATTTATGCATAGAAACCCTTTCACTGTATCTCAAAGAATTTTCACAGATAAAGGAAATAATTAAAAACTTCCATCTTTCAAAATCCATCTTCTGTCTTTATTCTCAAAGAAAGTGAAGCATGCTGACTGGTATTTTAATACCAGTAACCTATCAAAGTTGCAAATTGTTGATTTCTTTTTACTGTAACTTGCTTAGCAATTAAAATGGTGTCACAAAGATGAAGTTTTTAGTCAGGCTTAGCAGAAGAACCATTCCTCAAGGAAAAGCAGAGAGAGAAAGATTTGGTGTAGGATCTCTTTGTACAATCACACTTTCTGATAGTGCCTTGCACATGAAGTATTTTACCACTGCTATAAATAAAGTTTTAAAATATTTTAGTGTCTAGGAAAATGGAGGAATTATACTAAAGGACATTATCATTTTCATTTGGCATATTCCAGCTTCTGAATTATGTATAAATTGTTGAAAGAAAGTTTGGTTCTTGCTATGATATATAATAAACAGCCAGGAAACTAATTCAGAGACACCATTTAAGGAAAAAAAAAAACCCTTAAATCAGAGGTGGCTTGATTTGCACTTCCAGTAGTTTAATATTAATTTTCCTGGTCCTAATACAACTGCATTAAAGTGAACTTTAAAGTAATAAAATTAGAGAAAAGAAAACAAATGATGGAAGTTTATAAGGAAATGGGGGTTTTCATGTAACTCGGGAGAGAGTCAAAGTCACTCCCTTTTCCTCTAATTTATAATGTTAATTTTGCAAGTGTTAATCTTTCTCAAAGAACTTGAATTTGTGATGAAAAGAAACGCTCAGTTTCTGAAACATTAAAGGCCTATTTTCCGAAGAAACTTCTACAGTGAATAGTTTTTGTGAAAAAAAATTACCATGCCAAAAAAAGCGAGGATAAGGAAACTTTAAGTTCAGATTCCCTATGAAGGGAAAAAAAAAAAAAAAAGTGCTAACTCCTGGTATGTGACCTCATCGCTGGAGGAAGTAGTTGGACATTGGAAAAGAGAAAGAACCAGAATCTTTGGCCTGAGTGTCCTCACTTCCTTAGTCACAAAGGTGTGGTTATGCAGTCCGTTCAGGCAAGTACTCTCAGTGAGCGCAATCCTTCTCCCACTTAGCAGCTTATAAACACGCGAGGATTGCACAGGGAGCTGATTAAAGGAATGCTTCTGGAGCTGGGCACCGCCATGCTGATTCCAGTTCCTCTTGATCTAAGGACCTGTGGTTCAAGTCTCGGGGAGGGAATTCCTCCTGCAAAGGAAAGGCATTTATTGGATGTCTAGTAACCGAGGCGGTGTGAACTAGTAGCGTTCAGTGCCGGGAGGAAGGTGGGAGGGTCGTAAGCCCGTGTTGAGAACCAGTGGCCTGGGCCTGGGGGTGGGCTCTAGGGGCAATTTGTTCTTGGGGTCCCCCCGGCAGCTGCTGTGACATAATCAGAAACAGGGCTTATTCTGCGCCCCCGAAGTCGCTTTCAGTGGACCGGGTCGTGGGCCGTTCCCCCTGCGGCACGGCTTTACTTTCGATTTTCCCGGACTTACAGAGGTGTCTTCCAAAGGAGCACTGCGTGCCGCCATTTTGTGTCTGGGATTGCAGGTTCATTCTTCCTCCCTCCCTTTCTCCTTCCTTCCTTCTTCTTCCTACTTTTCCTCTTTGCTCCTCTCTGAGTCTCCTTACTCTTTTTCGCTCTTAATATGTGCTTTCTCCTCTATTTGTTTTAAACTATTCACTCACTTTTTCCACACTGGACTGAACCCCAGGTGTCCCTTCGCCCAACCCTGTACTAGAAGGGATCACCTCTGCTTTATCCTTCTTCATCCATCTCCTCTTCCAATGCTTTCAAAAATGGAAATTTATTACCACAAAAGTGGTCTACTCTTTTCTGGGGGTGGTAACCTATCTGGGGGCTTCCATGGTGACTCAGAGGTAAAGAATCCACCTGCCCATGCAGGAGATGTGTGTTCCGTTCTATCTCCTCGAGGAGGAAATGGCAACCCACTCCAGTGTTCTTGCCTGGAGAATTCCATGGACAGAAGAGCCTGGGGGGCTACAGTCCAGAGGGTTGCAAAAGAGTTGGACACAACTTAGCGACTAAACAACGACCTTGTATCTGTATTCTTTTTTTTTCCCCA
>NW_011495078.1:7979917-8020195 GCF_000754665.1 Bison bison bison | reverse complement strand
GTATTTTTCTACCTTTCTGACAAAAGCCTGTGCTGGAACCATGTGTCTGCCTTGATCTGTGAGCTGGTTTCCCACCGCCTGTCATACATGGATATGGATCACTTTGTAGGTGATCAGAGTTCCACCCTTTATTTCCTTCATCTTAACTCTTTTTAAAAAGCTATACATTTCCTTCTTTAGTTCTCCCAACGAATGTTAATGGTTCTTTCTGGGAAATTGATTCCTGAGGGTCCTCTAGATAAACTAAAGAAAACCTTCCTTTTCAAGTTAGTTTGTGTTCTCCTGGCAATTGATCAATTTATTACCTTCCTCTGAGTCTTGAGTGGTACTGTTATTGGGAATAATTCTTTGCAGTAGAAGGAAGATCCTTGCATGCGTTCATCAGACAGTAATTTAGTGTAACTATATTCAAGCTACAAAAACCTTTGGGGATATTCTTCCAGCATCTGTTCATTCGTTCACTCATTCATTCTCCAAAAATCATTGGTTTTTTATTATTCAGAAGAACAAGATCTCTCAGTCTCAGAAGACACTTTTGGGTGTTGCTAAACCAGGGAACATTTTTTGAATTCTGATTATACTTGTTATCTTGAAAGCTAAATTATAAGTTCCCTAAAACGAAGCCCATTTTTCATTCATGTTTGTGGCCTCCAGACTCTAATGCTGTCGTTGACACCCATAAGCCATTGTCGAATATGAATGACTGAAATAATCATCCTCAAAATGGGCTTGATTAAATGAACTGAATCACTCTTGCGTAGCTGAAGGCTCAGATGAGAGCTAAATGGAGATACTGATGACAAATATCAGTTAATTTGGGAAATCTGGTTTTTGGTAATATTCTAAATAGGCAAGAAGTCAACATATCATATTTTCTTAGTCTCAGATTCTCCTCCAACCACTGTGACACCTGCTTTTCAATTTCTTCTTTTGGTGGGAGGCAGGTTGAATGAAAATTTTGTTAATGTTTTGGGGTGGGGGTGAGGATTAACCCCATAAGGGTCTCACTGGAGCTGCCACAGAGAGCCACTCAATCAGAGGGAGGCAGAACCAGACCTGATGTTTATTGTGATGAATGATGTTTGACATCCAAAGCACTCAGGACATAACAGTGACCTTGAGAGCTCATGAGAGGGCAAAGGAGAGAGGAAAGATGGGGCTGGAGGGGTGTTTTGGAGGAAGGAAGACATCTCATAGAATGTTTGGATTTTGGATTATGATATGACATCATCCCATCAATTACAAGTTTTCAATTTCTGGTAAATATTTTATAACATTTTTTTCTTTACATGTTACTGTATAAAATGTAAAGTGCTAGGTACTGTGTGCTCTGCTCAGCTGTATCCAGCTCTTTGCCACCTAGGGGACTGTAGCCTGCCAGGCTCCTCTGTCCATGGACTTTTTCAGGCAAGAATGTTGGAGTGGGTCACCATTTACTACCCCCAGGGGATCTTCGAATCCCAGGGATTGAACCTGGTCTCCTGCAGCTCCTGCATTGCAGGTGGGTTCTTTACTGCTGACCCACCAGGGAAGCAGTGTAATTATTATTTGTTAGTTGCTCAGTCATGTCTGACATTTTGTGATTCCATGGGCTCCTGCCAGGCCCCTCTGTCCATGGAATTTTCCAAGCAACTGAAGTGAGTTGCCATTTCCTTCTCTAGGGTATCTTCCTGACCCAAGGATCAAACCTAGGTTTCCCACATTTCAGGCAGACTCTTTATTGCCTGAGCCACCAGGGAAGCCTAATTATTATTTATATGACATTAAATCATTTGTTATCCTGGAAGAAATATACTTTAAGCAGAAGTATGTTTTAAAATAATTTCCTTTAAAAATTAGAATAATAATTCTATTTGTATTTTCAATGTTTCATGGAGAATTCTATCACTCTTTTCCCCATTCAGAGAAAAGCTGTATCTAAAATAAAAACAGAATGAAGTACGAAAAGGAAATTTGGGACTTGGAACCAGAGAACACAAAGCAAAATTTCTTCTCTTAGTAGTAATACGATTTTTGATTGTACTTACTTGTCTTGTGTAAAAATATTTAAGCCAAATTCTCAGTTTTTTTCATAGGTTACCAACAGTATGTGATTTATGAATAAGTAAATGTGAGTATTAGACATTTGGTGGATTAGATGTAATTAAACAATGCACCTATTTCACCCAGAAGCCGAAGCTATCAGTGCTTCCTAGGGTAAGAAAAATAGTGATTATTATTTATAAGGTACTTATAAATGCCAGGTTTTCACTATTTGTTATATATTTTGTCAAAAACATTGGACAACCCTATCTGATTACTAGTATTATTTCCATTGTACAGGTGAGCAAATTGAGGTTTAGAGAGATAAATAACTTATCCAAGGTCACAAAACTAGAGCACAGGAGGTTTTATAGGTTCATATAGCTTGGAACCTAGATTTGGTAAATAAGGAATTAAAAAAAGAACGCTTGAGCTAAATGGTACAATACATATAATACAAAAGTAGGATTTAAATTTTCATGGTAATAAAAAGAACATTTTCACTCTCCATAGCTAAAAGGGATGTCTCCTGTTTCCTAGAAAGAGTAAACAAACTTTTTAAGAACTTGTAGACATAATTTATGTGTTTCAATTCTTAGCAAAATCAAATCCCTCTTCCTCTCTGGAAGGTTTCCAAAATTGTAATGAACTGTAATTAATAACAATGTTTTTTTACTTGAGGAATCAAAGATCTTTATCTTTAAAATTTATAGCATGATCTTACTCTACCAATGTACTATTCATTCTAAATTTGCTGAAATTTATCACAGGCAAAAGCAAGCAATTACATGAAATTACTTTAAAGGATAATTTAGGTTTTCTGTTCCAACATTAGTTCTAATTGTCTAAATGCTTAGAAGTCCATATGTTGATTGAAATATGTTTGACCTATAACATTGTGTAAAGTTAAGATGTACAATGTGTTGATTTGGTGCATTTATATATATTATATGATTGCCATTGTAGTGATAATTAGCACCTCTATCATGTCATATAATTATAATTTGTTTCCAGTGGTTAGAATAACTAAGATCTAGTCTCTTAGCAAGTTTGATGATTATAACACAATACTGTTGTCTATATTCATTATACCGTGTATTAGATATGTAAGACTTATTACTTGCAAATTTTCGCCCTTAAACGGCATCTCTCCTGTCTCTCCCATCCCCCAGTCCTTGGTAAATATTATTTTGCTTTCTGTTTTTATGAATTTGACTTTTTTAGATTCCTCATATGATATACAGGATTTGGCTTTCTCTGTCTGACATTTCACTTAGCATAATGTCCTCAAAGTCCATTGATGCTGTCACAAAAGGCAGGATGTCCTTCCTGTTCAAGGCTGAATAGTGTTCGGTGGCATATACATATGCCACATCTGTATCCATTCATCTACTGACGGACACTTAGGTTATTTCCGTACTTGGACTATTGTGAATAATGCTGCCATAAACATGGAGGGCATATGTATTTTCATTGTTGTGTTTTGATTTCCTTTGGGTATATACCCAGAAGTGGAATTGCTAGATTATATGGTAGATCTTGGGCTTCCCAGGTGGTGCAGTAGTAAAGAATCTGCCTACCAATGAGGGAGGTGCAGGAGATGCATGTTCGATCCCTGGGTCGGGAAGATCCCCTGGAGAAGGAAATGGCAACCCACTCCAGTAGTCTTGCCTGGAAAACTCCATGGACAGAGGAGCCTGGAGGGCTATAATCCATGGGGTTGCAAAGAGTTGGGCACGACTGAGTGACTGAACACACACAGAACACATGGTGGATCTGCTTTGAATTTTCTGAAGCGCTTCCATCTTGTTTTCCATAGTGGCTGAACCAGTGTACATTCCCACCAATGGTGCGCAAGGGTTCCCTTTTCTCTGGATCCTCACCAACATCTGTTTTCACTTGTCTTCTTGATGATAGTCATTTTAACAAGTGTGAGGCTCTATCTCCTTGTGGCTTTTACTTACACTTGCCTGATGATTAATGATGTGAACATCTTTCCATGTGCGTGTTGGCCATTTGAATGTCTTCTTTGGAAAAAAGTTCACTTTGTTCCTCTGCCCATTTTAAAATTTGGATTGTTTGAAGGTTTTTGTTATTGAGTTATTATATGAGTTCTTTATATATTTTACTGACACATAGTTTGGAAAAGTTTTCTCCCATTCTATAAGTTGTCTTTTAATTTTGTGAATTGCTGCTTTTGCTGTGAAGAAGCTTTTACATTTGCTGTAGTCTCATTTGTTGAATTTTGCTTTTGTTTTAATGACAATATTGATGAAGTTTTCATATATCTCTTCGAGCATGGAATGATATGCCATTGCAGGTTCCAAACCCAGGGGAGACAACCTTATTTTTGTCAACTCATTCTTGGAGGAAACTGGTTTTACTGTGGCACAAAATTTCTTAACAAGTTGTTTCACTCTCCATGTTCTAATTTCAGGGTGCAAAAGTCAATATTATTAAATACACTTGGATTGATGACTTAGAAAACTTCCACAATGATTTCATATGCACTTCCTTAAAATGATTATGCATGATAATCAATAAAATTATTTTCTGTTTTTCCATTTTGTGCCTTCAAGTAATGGCCATCAACACAGGTTGGAATGACCATAGTCATTGGCCAGTTTTAGATTCTAGAAAAGAAAGGCTCCCCCTAAAATGAAATCTGATACTCAGAGTTTCTTCTGTTCAGCTTTTCTGAATTTCAAGAATTTTGACTCAATACAGTTCAAATGTGTAGTTGATATTAATATGAATAGCAATATCAAAATTGGTTTATACTGTTGGGGCACCATATTGCCTCATTGATCTAAGGGATTTAGTGTCCCAAATTCAATGCTCACCTCCTCCCCAACCGTATGGATTTGGGTGTATGGAACACTTGATATTTTATCTTATAAAGTGTTCTTTTAATTTTGGTGCTAAAAAAGTTTGTATTAAGGCTGTTACAGAATTACACATGACCTTGATCCTCTTTGCTCATTATTTTGTTGTTGTAAATTAAATTGCTAAAATGAAGAAGAATGTAATTCTCAGCAATAGAGAAGGAATATCCTCATGCTTACTTGGAAGTGAAGCAACTAAGTTATCAAAAACAAATGATCTCATTGTGAGTCAAAAATATAATACATTGAGAGTTTAATATATTCTAGGCAGTGTGCACTGTGACACACACATCTCATGCGATGTGCATTTCTGCTCCCACTTTATGGGGCTCGTGGAAGGTAAGCAGCTGCTCAAGGTCACTGCACTCACTCACGGCAGAGCTAGAATTCCAGCTCAGGATCTGTCTTACCCCAAATCAGAGGTTCTTAACCCGCATCTACACTTCCTCCAGGAGTCTATGGAAAGAGCTTAGGGGTTCCATAAACTTGGATGGGAAAAAATTTGCATGTTTGTTTTTGCTTACCTCTGACCAGAACTGCACATTTTCTTTAATTATGAATGCAACAATCATGGGAGTGCCTGCAGTGTATATAGACTTTATCATCTGCAAAACTCACAGATGTTTTTCTATTGCAATTCAGTTGTTGCAGATAATCTTGATATAACATTTACTTATCATTATTGATAAATTAGGGTACTTTATGTTTAACACATTGATATGTGCATTTCATCATAATTTGTTTCCTTTGTAGTCCTCAGAAGTTTTTTTTATACTTTATAATTATTAATCATATTCATTGCACTTCCATTTATATAAAATATTTATGCATATTTTATACGTAGGTATATTTTTACACATTTAAAAGCAGTATTATGAAATAAGTCCTTTGTCAAAAGGATGCATGGCCAACAACTTTGAAAATCTATTATGAACATTTGTGTCATATTCATACAAATCTTCTTTTTGTTCTTATACCATACATAGTTATAGAGAAAATATCTAATGATTCAACACAGCTGTAATACTATTCAGTTTAATGGGAGAAAAAAGAGATTGCCAACGAAACACCTAAAACATTTAGCACATCTATTATTTCTAAACATGTGTGCATCTGCAGAACATTGAAAGGGATTATGTTTCCTTTCCTACCAGTCAAAATCTCCAGATACTCTCTTGTTTTACATAGGCCAGTATCAGTTGGCTGAAAGTTATTTCTTTCTTTTACTTTTGGCTTTGAGTTGTGTTCAAATTATTAATAGTGCTTAGTTTTCGTTGATTCCTGAACATAAACATCCAGGGAGGCTTCCAGTCCTGCTAACCCTGTACTTCAGTCTGGGTTTTCTCATCTGCGTGAAGTCACCAGGCATAAACCAAATGGCAAATCCTAGCAACCCGCCAGCCTTTGTCTAAAGTCATGTTGGTTTCAGTAAGTTAGTGTGCAGATCTGGCTTTTTGTATTTATGGGTTTATTAATTAATGAATAAACATCAATGAATAGTTCATTAAACTTACTAAAAGCTAGGCATTCTTTTAGGCACTGGAGATGCCCTAAAGAAGGTTCTTTTTAGAATAAAATTTCTCTTTATTTCAGTGCATTGACTTATTAATGAATTAATTTGTTATTATTAATTTTTTGCCCATTAACTCGATTGCTGGATAACCTATGTGTGCTAAGTCATTCATTCTGACTTCATTCATGTCTGACTCATTGCAACCCCATGGACTATAGCCCACCAGGTTCCTCTGTCCATGGAATTTTTCAGCCAAGAATACTTCTCAGTAGATGAATGAATTCGAGCCATGCATGTGCATCTTTAAAGGTATCATTGCTTCAAGGTCAAATGTCAAACCCTTCAAGAAGGAAGGGCATGTGGTTTGACTGGGACATTTCATATGCAGTCTGCCTCTAGTTACTTCTGTGACCTTGAAAAAGTCAATCAACATCTCTAACTCTCAGATTTCCTCATTTTCGAAATGATGGGATTGGATTATAAATCTCAACTCTTGTCTTCCAGCCCTAAAATTTTATTTATGTGATAGAAACATCACAAAGAGAGTAAGGCCTTATGTTTTATTTTTTATTGATGTTAAGAAAATAAAGCTTCATTTCATAAACATCTGTTCCATGCAGCAACATCTTTGATGTTCACATAACTGAAAGGTGTGATTTACAAATTTCCTATTAAAGTAAAAGTTAATACCAAATAATAAAAAATGCTATGTAGGGCTTCCCTGTTGGCTCAGCAGTTAAAAATCCTCCTGCCATGCAAGAGGCACGTGTTCGATCCCTGGTCCAAAAAGATGCCACATGCCATAGGCCAACTAAGACCGTGGGCACAACTATTGAGCCTTTTGCTCTAGAGCCTGGGAGCCAAACTGCTGAAGCCAGTGCACCCAGAGACAAGAGAGGCCACCACACTGAGAAGGCAGAGTCTCCTCTCTCCACAACTAGAGAAAAGACCAGGCAGCAATGAAGACCAAAATAAATGAAAACAAACATTTAACACATGCTGCGTAGTATAGAACAGATGAGAGAGAAATGTTTTAGCCAAGCCAAAGAGAATGGTATGAAAAGATATTTGTTAAATTCTCTACATTTATTTAACGTACCTGTTTCTAAATGTAGTTTTTAAAAATAATTACTGGATTAAACAGGCTCCCCAAGTGGCGCTATGGTAAAGACCCACCTGCCAATGCAGATGTAAGAAACATGGGTTTGATCCCTGGGTCAGCAAGATCCTCTAGGGATCAAACCCATGTTTCTGGCATGGCTAGCCATTCCAGTATTCTCTCCTGGAGAATCCCATGGGCAGAGAAGCCTGATGGGCTACAGTCTATAAGGGTCACAGAGTTGGACAGTGTTGAAGCGACTTCAGTTCAGTTCAGTCGTTCAGTTGTGTCTTGACTCTTTGTGACCCCATGAATCGCAGCACGCCAGGCCTCCCTCTCCATCACCAACTCCCGGAGTTCACTCAAACTCACGTCCATCAAGTCAGTGATGCCATCCAGCCATCTCATCCTCTGTCGTCCCCTTCTCCTCCTGCCCCCAATCCCTCCCAGCATCAGAGTCTTTTCCAATGAGTCAACTCTTCGCATGAGGTGGCCAAAGTATTGGAATTTCAGCTTTAGATCATTCCTTCCAAAGAAATCCCAGGGCTGATCTCCTTCAGAATGGACTGGTTGGATCTCCTTGCAGTCCAAGGAACTCTCAAGAGTCTTCTCCAACACCACAGTTCAAAAGCATCAATTCTTTGGTGCTCAACTTTGTTCACAGTCCAACTCTCACATCAATACATGACCACTGGAAAAACCTTAGCCTTGACTAGATGGACTTTTGTTGGCAAAGTAATGTCTCTGCTTTTCAATATGCTTTCTAGGTTGGTTATAACTTTCCTTCCAAGGAGTAAGCGTCTTTTAATTTCATGGCTGCAGTCACCATCTGCAGTGATTTTGGAGCCCCCCAAAAATGAAGTCGGACACTGTTTCCACTGTTTCCCTATCTATTTCCCATGAAGTGATGAGACCGGATGCCATGATCTTCGTTTTCTGAATGTTGAGCTTTAAGCCAACTTTTTCACTCTCCACTTCCACTTTTATCAGAGGCTTTTTAGTTCCTCTTCACTTTAGCACTGCTGCTGCTAAGTCGCTTCAGTCGTGTCCAACCCTGTGCAACCCCATAGACGGAACCCCAACAGGTTCCCCCGTCCCTAGGATTCTCCAGGCAAGAACACTGGAGTGGGTTGCCATTTCCCTCTCCAATGCATGAAAGTGAAAAGTGAAAGTGAAGTTGCTCAGTCGTGTCCGACTCTTAGCGACCCCGTGGACTGCAGCCTACCAGGCTTCTCCATCCATGGGGTTCTCCAGGCAAGAGTACCGGTGTGGGGTGCCACTGCACTTTAGCACACTGCAATATTAATAGCAGGATTGAAGTCCTTTGTGTTGATTCTATAATGTGGCATAATACTGCGTTTAAATGTGCCCAATATTAAGTGTTAGAGTTTCTGCATTTTCCGACAATAGATTATTTCCCACAGTAGGTCATTGCAATACAGTGTTAATATCTACTACTGAGATTAGTAAATGGTATTAGGTGAAGCCAAGCGAAAATGGATGGTTTTGATACAAATTAAACATTGAAGTTGAAATCTGTTGACAAGGCTGTTTTACTGCAGTGCTTTCTGGAATGTCCCTGAGAAAGTGGTTAGAAAGGCAGAGTGTGAACTTTCTGTCTGTACATTTGCCCAGAGGCCTTGGTGATATGAATTTAAAAATAAATACATAAATAAAAGTTGTGTGTGTGAAAGCTGTAGTGTCAGTCTTGGACAAAGCCTGAAAGAGGGTTGTATTGGTAGACAGAAATTCAATATAAGGCGGCATTATGAGCCCAAAATACCTTTGTAGAGCGTGATGACACACATGATTTGAGTTTGTTTTCTAAGCAAATGTCATTTATATTATTGATTGACAGGAAAGAGAGATTACATCAAAAACCTTAAAAACACTTTTTCCCCCCAAGGTAAAATTTGAATGACTGGTTCAGGCATAATAATTACACACCATTCTTTCTTGGAAGTCCTGTCCATGCCAAAACTTCCATAGATGTATTTCATACAATTTATCTTGACTTTTCTTTTCCCGTCTTCATTAGATTTTATACGGGAATGAAACCTTGGAATATTCCAACCCTTGGTCTGGGGAGAAAATTAAAAGGAGGGGAATAGATTTGTCTTCCACAATTATATTAAGTCAGTTTGTAAATGTACTTTGAATGCTTGCTCGAAGGCAATTTTACAGATGTCAACTTCTGAATAAACTGATAGCCATTAGAATCGTAAATAGCTAAGATAAATTCCAAATGCTGATAGTTGATATTGAATTTTTGGTCTGCATCTTGAAAAGAGATGGATCTCTTTTCAAGGGAGATGTCAACTTGCTCGAGTTTCAGACAGGATGTCAAGACCAACATATTTAGAGAAATCTTTGATTGAAGAAGGGATTCCCTGGTGACTTAGATGGTAAAGAATCTGCCTGCAATGCAAGAGGTCTGGGTTCAATTCCTGGGTTGGAAAGATCCCCTGGAGAAGGAAATGGCAACCCATTCTAGTATTCTTGCCTGGGATATCCCATGGACAGAGGAGCCTGGTGGGCTACAGTCCATGGAGTCGCAGAGAGTCAGATATGATTAAGTGACTAACACTTTCACTTTTCACTTGGTTGAAGAAAAATTAATACCAAATCCTATCAGAGGTCCAGGACCCAAAATCAACCCCGCTAAAGTAATTGTCAATGCATTTTCCCACAAAGAGGCAGAATCTGCTTGAATCTTTTCTGGAATTTTCTTCAGCACAGGCATCTGCTTTCCAGTTTGCTGCAATCAGGAAAAACTCAGTCCAGGCTAAGCTGCCATCCTTCCCTTTTCTTATAAGAATTGGTCAGACAGCGTTCTCGTCTTTGTGATGATCAAAGGTCACCAGTGGAGATTTCCACTTTGGACTTCCTTTTCCAACTGTCAGCTGTTGGTGGATTTAATGACAGTGTTCTTTCATCGCAGTAAATATACAGCACGTCTGCCAAATCAGAAGAGACATAAACCTCCTCTAACAATGTTTTTGAAAATCACCATGGAATGTGTGGTGGTGGCCTGTGGCTAAGACAGAAAGGCAGAGAGGAGTAGGGCTGGCTGGTCTGAAGTGTGAGGCTGCCAGCTGAGTTGTTAGCCTGCTTTCATGGCAACTCATCTGCTTATTTCTTCAGTAAGTACTCCCACCCTGGCGCCACAGGGGCCCCCTTCCTTTGCCCTGGGAGCTTGCAGCTTTAGTGCACATGTATCACTATTCCAACACGCAGCAGTCGGATGTTTGCGTGGAGGACAGGAGCTAGCCTGAACAGACATGGAAGAATCCATCTTCCTAACCAAGGACTGTTTGCAACAGACCACCACCCAAGAAGAAACAAAACAAAAATCAGCTTGATTGATCATGGCCAGATCAAAGAAACCACCCTTGTTATTTTTTATGACCTTTGTTCTGATTTTTGTCTGTTTCTGAAAAGACACAGCACACCGTAACACTGTTAAGTCTAAAGGATAATTAAAAAAAAAAAAAAAACAAAACTTGAGAGGACAGAGCAGCGAGAGTAAGAATGTAGGTTAGAAACGAGTCCTACACATTCAGCGTTTCCAGGAAAGATGTATGTTTCAAGTGAAAACAAGTGAATTTCTAACCAAATACGTGTCCTTCATTAAACACTCACACCCAGGGGCTGAGCTGTAGATGCTGAATTCCATGTCCTGTGGTTTGGGGTCTATTAAGCCTCTGCTCCTTTTCTTAAAAATAATTTTATTCTTGGGATTAGGCTTTAAAATGTAGAAATACTCTATACCTCATTTTGAACTGATTCTTAAAATAATGGTTCGTTAGAAAGATAATGTATTCAGTGGGCTTTCCTGTGTCCTGTATGGAATCACTGATTCCAAAGTTTTGAGAAAGGTTGCTTGTACATGAGGCTGTTGAAGACTAAAAAGTGTTTCGATGTTTGTGTGTGCTCAGTCGCTCAGTCATGTCTGACTCTATGCGATCCCATGGATTGCAGCCTTCCAGGCTCCTCTGTGCATGGGATTTCCCAGGCAAGAGTACTGGAGTGGGTTGCCTTTTCCTTCTCCAGGGAATCTTCCTGACCTGGGGATCAAGCCCACAGCTTTTGTGTCTCCTGTGTTGTTGTTGTTTAGTCATTAAGTAGTGTCTAACTCTTTTATGACCCCGTGGACTTAGCCCATCAGGCTACTCTGTTCATGGGGTTTCCTCCTGAATTGGCAGGCTAATTCCTTACCACTGTGCCCCCTGGAAAGCCCCAAAGTGTTTCTGTACTATTTTTTATTAGCTGTGCTGTGCTTAGTTGCTTAAGTTGTGTCTGACTCTTTGTGACCCCATGGACTGTAGTCCAGGCTCCTCTGTCCATGGGGATGCTCCAGGCAAGAATACTGGAGTGGGTTGCCCTCCTCCAGAGGATCTTCCCTACCCAGGGATAGAACCCAGGTGTCCCCCACTGCAGGCAGATTCTTTGCCGACTGAGCCACCAGGGAAGCCCTTTTATTAGCCAACAAGGTCAATCACAAAATGATGCTTTCCACCTTTCAGTCCACAGGGCAACAGCCTCACTGGCGACTTTTCATGCTGTGAGTCCTTTGCATGATACTATGGGTAAGCCCTTGACATGTACCTGGTGAGCCCACAAGCACACGGAGTGTCATCTGTGAGCTGTGCTGGGCTTAGTCCCTCAGTCGTGTGTGACTCTTTGTGACCCCATGGACTGTAGTCCAGGCTCCTCTGTCCATGGGGATGCTCCAGGCAAGAATACTGGAGTGGGTTGCTATGCCCTCCTCCAGGGGAATCTCCCCAACCTAGGGATCAACCAGGTTTCCCACATGGTAGGTGGATTCTTTTACCTCCTGAGCCACCAGGGAAGCCCAGAGTGGATCAGGTTGGTATTCAAGGCAGCCTTTGATTTTCACTCATGGGCGAAGGAGCACATTGAACTGGAAAAGCTTTGCCGGTTGCTCTCTCCTGCTGAGCTTTTAGACATCTCGATGTCTGTGACACCACATGAAATGCTGATAAGCTCCAAAAAGAATTCTCATCCAACAGGTCAACCACTAAACACCACCAGGTGTGGGCTGCCTTGTAAAGCAGGTGACAGGAACCTCAAGAAATGGCTGCTGAGGACAGGTGACCCCACAAATGTGACCTGGATGAGCCACACTGCTGGTCATTTTCTGGGTCTCTATTAGGGCAGCGCTTCTCAAACTTTCATAGATGTCAGAGTCACCTGGGCATGTTGCCAATAAGCAGATTTTGAATCAGTGTATCTGGGAGGAGCCTGAGAGTCTGAATTTCTAACAATTCCAAGTGACGTTGACCTCTGGCTCATGGAGCATGCTTGGAGAAGTAAGTTATTGAAACCAAAAGTGGGGTCTGTCTGCCTGCCGCTCAAAAGTCAGTGAAGAGGCAAGGTTGGTGGAAAGGAAAGTTTGCTTTATTTTGGATGCCAGCACCTGGGGTGGAGGAAGGATGGACTTACTGATAACTCATGGGCAGAGCTTTTATAGACAGAGGGAGGGGGCTACGTGCGGAAACAGCACAGTCAGCTCGGACAGTCATCTGGAAACTGGTCATTGGTGGTCTGACCTGTGTCATCTTGATGGTTTCAGTATCCTTCAGTTCCAGGGTCTGTTTGTATCCATTTCCTTGAGGCCAATTCTCAGAATTGTGGCTGCCTGTGTCATGACTGTGAAGAAGGCAATGGCATCCCACTCCAGTACTCTTGCCTGGAAAACTCCATGGATGGAAGAGCCTGGTAGGCTGCAGTCCACGGGGTCACTGAGTCGGACGCGACTGAGTGACTTCACTTTCACTTTTCACTTTCATGCATTGGAGAAGGAAATGGCAACCCACTCCAGTATTCTTGCCTGGAGAATCCCAGGGACAGGGGAGCCTGGTGGGCTGCCATCTACGGGGTCCCACAGAGTCGGACACGACTGAAGCGACTTAGCAGCAGCAGCAGTGTCATGGCTACAGTCTGGTCCTCATGTAGTTAACTTTTTCCACCTGGTGGGGGTTTCAGTATCTGTAAGATGGTCACAGGATGAGGCTCAGATTATTATCTATAGCCACTGGAGGGACTAAAGGTCCTTGACTTGGCTCGTGTGTTAGTTGCTCAGTTGTGTCCGACTCTTTGTGACCCCGTGGACTGTAGCCCACCAGGCTCCTCTGTCCATGGGATTCCCCAGACAAGAATGCTGGATCGGGTTGTCCTTTGACTACATTGTTATTGTTTGCCCCGTTGGACTGCTTTTCTTTGCTTCCGCCTTTTCTCACTTTCCTGATTAAACATTCTTTGGCTGAAGCTTTACCACACACAAAAGGCAGGCTGAGGACATGGAGGGGAAGGACCATAGCGCCCTGCTCAGTTTCATTATGAGGCTGCTATTTAAGGATTTTGGTGTGGAGAACTCTCTGGTAGGTGACTGTGATCATGAATCATTTCATTATCAGAAAGAAAAGATACGGAAGTGACATACAAGGTATAGTGCATGAACCTTCTCCTTCTTCTTTCTAATTCAACTTTCCAGTCTTGGCTATTTCTATGAAGATGAGAAAACAGATAAGTAAAAAAAAAAATTCATAGAAAAGTTGCTCATCTTGGCGGTGGCACACAAATTGGGCATTTCATTTTTATTCGATTTTCTATTTTCACAGAAGTATCTTATTTTTCTTTTTTACAAAATGATTTCCATTTGAATGCAGATTTGTAGGAAGAATTCAGGAAAACACTACATGAAGAAGGATTCGTTAATGGAGTTCTGGGCATGATTTGTCGTTTATATGCTGAGTCCTGTGCAACTCTTTCCCAACCCGATGGACGGTAGCCCACCAGGCTCCTCCATGGGATTCCCATGGATTTTCCAGGCAAGGGTATTGGGGTGGGTTGCCATTTCCTTTTTCAGGGCATCTCCCTGGACCAGGGGTGGAACTCACGTGTCCTGCACCTGCACTCGGATTCTTTGCCATCGAGCCACCAGCATTCCTAATCCATCTAAAGGGATTATAATCTTCCATGTCCTATTTATGTTTAGCTTCATCTGCAACTTGCCATTGGGTTCCCTTGAGCCCAAGGAGTTTTACTGATGCTGACACTGCAGTCATGCAACAAAAGAGAATCAGGAATCAGCTGGGAGACCTTGGTCCCTTTAACGTGATGCTCTCTTCAGCTGAGCTAACAACTCCTGCGTTTGTAGCTGCCTCAGCTAGGGGAGATGGATGTCTCTTCCCTCTTTCTCCAGTTGCTGATGATGTTTCAAAGGTCCCATTGGACTATTGAGAAGCATTTGCTTAGAGTATCTGCCAGGTTAGCCCAGACTTTGCAATTTATTGGTACATTCTGTCAAACCACAGGCTTACCCTGGTAAATCAAAGAGGCTTTTTGGACAGTATCCCCAGCAAGCTGGGTAATTGGGGATTGAAATCTTGGGAGAGTTACAGCACAGCCCAGAAATACCCTTGTGAAATGTAAACAGTTGTGTCTCATCCTCTGTATGCTGACAGCCCTGGTTAAATCATTAAAAAAAATGTATCGACAAAGCATGACTTTCTCGATACCAAATCATCCACCAGCAGCAGGACCTGAAAAGATGTTTGACAAAAGAAGTCACATCTGTCTGCTTTTTTGCCAGTTAACTTAGAGGAGCTGCCTGGAGAATCAGTCCTAAAATCTTACTCTGCAAGGTTGTTGCAATGGCATGGATATCTACTTGAATTCAAATAGTTATTTTCTTGATCAACGGCTTTGGATCCAGTGATTCCCAGGTTCACCAACTGCATGGCAATCACTTGCCAGAGTGTATTTTGACATTCTATGGCAGGAATGTCACTAAAAATCAGTGTTTTATTCTTTTAGTCATTCTCCCCTCATGCGGGGCCCTACTAATCCAATGTATCAGATAGAACAGAGTATTTACTAATCTTTTATTTTTTGTGAATCCCATTTTTAAAAAAAGCATTAAATTGAACATTGAAAATGGTATTATATACATGTGGTATTATTTTATGCAGAACAGACGTCTAAAATGCAGTAAATAGTCTTGATTAAAATGGAAACCTTTTAAATAATCATAGGGTATAAAATCAAATGGAAGAAGGCTGGAGTAACGCAAGTCAAGCAAAGCAGCTTTAATGCTGTTTTTCTCATTTCCCGTGCTTCGTGCCCTGAAGAGCCCAGCTTTCTTGGGAGTGCATCAGTGCAGCCCTGAATGGACTCCTGAGAACACCTGAGTGATCTGCTCCAGCAGAGCTGGTGTAGACGGGGTCGGTGATCCACACTGGACATCTCCTCCACGGCTTTCCTCCAGCCATTCTCCTTTGGAGACGTGCAGCCACCCTTTCTCTCAGTAAGGGCTTCTCAAGCACGGTTCTCTGGACTGGATGGTTCTCTGTTAGGGGTGGATGTCCTATTGGTTGTTTAGCAGCATCCCTGGCTTCTCTACTCACTAGATGCCGGTACCATCCTCCCCTTGTAGTAACCACAAATGTCTCCAAACATCCCTTAGTGGACAACGATGCCCCCAGTTGATCCAGAACGAAATGCCCTAAGTCCTTTTTTATCCCTCAAGCCCAAACATCTCCTGTGAAGCCTCTTTTGATGGTGTATATTAGCCCATAATGATTTTTCCATTACATTTCTATAAAAAACCCAGTTGCCTAAACAATGCCTACTTACAGTGAACTGTTCGTTACACACACAAAGAATAAGGGAGTTGTGGGCCGCGTTTGTGTTTGTCTCTTTCCTGACTCTTTCCTCCTCTTGAGGCATAACCGTTAATCAAGGAGGTGCTTTTCCGACTGCCTTAAGCCATCTGAAAGGTGAAAAATGCTCTCTCCTTGTTCTCATTTGCATCCCTTTCATTGCTAATTAGTTTGAACATGTTTTCCTGTGTTCTATGGCCATTTTTCTTTTTTCTTTTTGTGATGCTTGTTAGTTTCTTTAGCCTACTTGTCCAGTGTATTATTTTTTCCATTTTGATTTGGATTAAAATCCACATTTGCATTATAGTTTTAAATCACTTGCTTATTATATGTATTGCAAAAAATGTCTCCTAGGCTATATAATTATATGCGATTGTATATTAAATTTTTATACAGCCAGAAATGTCAAGCTTTTCTTTATGGCTACTTGATTTTATATGGTTCCTTACATTCCCTTCCACTATAGTTATGACATATCATGTTGTTATTTAGTTGCTCATTCATGTGCAACTGTTTTGTGACCCCATGGACTGTAGCCCACCAAGCTCCTCTGTCCATGGGATTTCCCTTGCAAGAATATTGGAGTGGGTTGCCATTTCTTCTCCAGGGGGTCTTCCTGACCCAGGGATCGAAACTGAGATATATCATAGTGATATACTATTATTGAAATGCAGCAAAAACACTGAAAAAATTCTAATAGATGCATTAACAGTTCAAAAGAAACATCAAATTCCTAATACATAAAAAATACTAAAGTCTATATAACAATTTGAAAGTAGAATGATGGATGGGAGTGTAAGGAGGTGTTTAGCCTGATGACTTTGGAGAAAAAGCAAAAGGTGAAAAGATGAAGAGAAACACATGTAGAGGCTTCCACGTTGGTAGATGGTCAAGTTGAGACCAGAGAAAGTGAGTACAAGGGCCCCGTGAACGCTGTGATCCTCTGTGCTGGCTTCATTCAGCTGGATTTGTGTATCTGTGTTCAGCGTCTCTTACACGGTGGTTGTAAGGTCAGGAAGCTGGGACAAGAGCTTAGGAAGTCCTGTAGCTTCTTTGCTATCCTGACCTCATTCCTCACTTTATTGTTTGTAACTGAGCTCATTTCCATTATGGCGACAGACTGGGCATTCAGCAACATGGATGGATTTTAAAAACATCATATTGTGATGAAAAGGTAGGAGGAATTTAGTGCACAAGACTCCTTATGTAAATCAGCAATGCAACCAGAGCACTGTGGATTTTTCCAGGATCCATGCCTGTTTTTGGATCTATTTCAAACACGCTAGAGAAGGTATGGAGAAGGCAATGGCACCCCACTCCAGTACTCTTGCCTGGAGAATCCCACGGATGGAGGAGCCTGGTGGGCTACAGTCCATGAGGTTGCTAAGAGTCGGACATGACTGAGCGACTTCACTTTCACTTTTCACTTTCATGCATTGGAGAAGGAAATGGCAACCCACTCCAGTGTTCTTGCCTGGAGAATCCCAGGGATGGGGGAGCCCGATGGGGTGCCATCTATGGGGTTGCACAGAGTCAGACACGACTTAGTCTGAAACAACTTAGCAGCAGCCATGTATCTCTTGGGAGGGAGTGGAAGTGACCTAAGAACTCGGACAAGAGAGCAAAAAAAAAAAAAGAAAGAAACAGGAAGGGAACCTTGCAGCCACGGATGCACACCACACTGCGTACTAGGGGGCATAATTCCTCCACCGCTGTACCTAGAAAGGCCCCTGGATACGGCTGTTATTAAAGTCGGTTGTTAAAGTGCTAAGGAAAGGACTTCCCTGGTGGTTCAGAGGCCAAGACTCTGTGGTCCCAATGCGGGGGGCCATCTCTGGCCCAGAGATTCTACATGCCAGAACTAAAGATCACACGTGCCCCAAGGAAGATAGATGATCCCACATGCTGCAACTAAGACCTGGTGCAGCCAAATAAGCAAATAAATATTTTTTAAAAAATAATAAAGTGCTGAGGAAGGTAGTCGACATAGAATCTAGTGAAAGCACTTTTTCTTGGGTAGCAGTGATCACTACTAGGAGTTTTCTAGTCCATTCAAATCACTTCAAGCTGCCATTGCCTCCTGCGTGCTAAGCTCTGTGCTAGGAATGCCACTTAGAGCTTTTTAAATTAAAGTGTAGATGCTTTCTGGGAGGTGGCTTCCTTCCATGGGAGATGCTGAGCCCAGAGATGGGGTGTGTTGTTGCAGACCAAGGTCAACACGAGGGGAATTTTGTGAGTTCTCCTTGGGTGCCAGGTCTTCTATCTTACAAGGCTGTTGTGTGACAACTGATCACACAGATGGCAATGTCCTCTCAACAGTCTGGTCCCACACGTGGTAATGTCAGGGTCATCAAAGAGCTATGAGCTCAGCCCCCGTGTAGTCAACCTTGGGAATTTGCAGTGACCACGGGTGGACAATTCAGGGGCCGGGTGAACCTCACTGCAGCTTGGGAGGCATACTGCTCCCCTAGCCCTTGGGGTCCTGTTTATTCTGTGATTCCTTATCTATCTCCTCTCCTCTATCTTCTTTGGCCTCAAATGGGCTCACATTTCCTTCATCCTTAAAATCTTCCCCTTCACGGACATAAGGGCTTCCCTTGTGGCTCAGCTGGTAAAGAATCTGTCTGCAATGTGGGAGACCTGGGTTCGATCCCTGGTTGGGAAGATTCCCTGGAGAAGGGAAAAGCAATCCACTCCAATATTCTGGCCTGGAGAATTCCATGGACTGTGTAGTCCATGGAGTCGCAAAGAGTCGAACACGTCTGAGTGACACTTTCACTTTTCACTTTCACAGATGTAAAGAACAGACTTTTGGACTCAGTGGAAGAAGGAGAAGGTTGCAATGATTTAAGAGAATAGCACTGAAACTTATACACTACCATATGTAAAACAGAGAGCCAGTGGAACTTGATGTATGACATAGGGATCCCAAAGCCTGTGCCCTGGGACAACCTAGATGGATAGGGTGAGGAGGGAGGTGGGAGCAGGGATTCAGGGGGTGGGTACACGTGGATGCCTATGGCTGATTCGTGCTGATGTCTGGCAAAAACCATCCCAATATTGTAAAGTAATCATCTTCCAATGAAAAATAAATAAATTATTAGTTAATAAACAAAATCTTCCCCTCCACTCTGTCTTCCTATTCAGGTGTGAGCTTGTCTTTATTCTCAGTCCTCATGATGAATCTTCTGGAAGGTCTGTAGATCAGAATGTAAGGAAAAGGGGGCTTAACTATGTCCGCTGCCATATCCCCAGCCCCTTGAACAGTGCTTGGCATGTAGTAGGTGATCAATTAATATCGATAGAGTGACTGAAGGAAGAAATGAATTCATGGAATTCATTCTCTTAAATTCTACATTCATTCACCATGGAGCATGTTACGGAAGGTTACAGTCAAACCTGCCCCAAACATACTGAAACTGCTGTGTTAAATGGCACTTAACGTTCTATCTGCAAAACGTGTGCTGCTTTTGGACTAGAGTGTTCTTATTTCTTCCCCATACCCTGTGACCCAGTTGCTCATCTCCTATTTCTTAAAAACCCACTTTTCCTTTGCCTTCTAGACACCAGCCTATACTGATTCTTCTGATAGGACTTCGACAATACTTCCGGCTCCCTTTTCCAGATCTTTTTAACTTTCATGTGAGTGATCCCCTTCTCTCTTCACCTGTTCTTCAGGCTGGTGACTTTGTTGATACCTCAGAAATGCACAAGGGCTCCCCTGGTGGCTCAGATGGTAAAGAATCTGCCTACAATGCAGAAGACCCAGGTTCAATCCCTGAGTCAGGAAGATCCCCTGCAAAAGGGATAGGCTACCCACTCCAGTATTCTTGCCTAGAGAATTCCATGGACAGAGGAGCCTGGTGGGTCACAGTGCATAGGGTCGCAAAGAGTCAAATCCGACTGAGCGACTAACACACACACACACACACAAATACTCAAAAGCAGCCTCGGAAATGACAAAAGTATATTTCCAGAAATGGGAAGACATTTCTTGCCTTAAATGTTTCACCTTTACTTCAATATGAGCATTTAAACAATTATCCTAAATCCTACTCCAACTATATTACTGACCCTTTCTCCTGGACTCTCTATGATCTCACCACACAAGGACTGGAGACACTAGTTTTTGCAGACTCCTTTCCCTCCTCTGACCCCCTGAACATGAGACTGAGCAAGCGCTGGGAGTTGGTGATAGGCAGGGCAGCCTGGCGTGCTGCAGTCCATGGGGTCGCAAAGAGTTGAACGCGACTGAGCGACTGAACTGAACCGCACTTCCCTCCTCCTTTCTTTTTCTTTAGTTGGCCTTTGTGACCTATCCCTGGGATTAAGGAACGTCCGTAGGTCTGGCCTCTCCTCTGCATTCCTCCTGCGTCATCTTTGCACAGTGTTTCAGCACTTCCTATTTGGATTAGTTCTTCTCTGATTATCTCCCTAACATGCAAAGAAAATCTTCCATCAAAAACCCTTACTTTTCCTGATTGCCTGTATTATGAAGTTTAATTTAGCTCTACAAAGGACTTAAAATCCTACCCATCCTCATCTCCAAACTAATTTCCTGTCTTTCCTTGGTTCATTTTTAGTACCATCCTTCACCCCAGTCCTTTTGAATGCAGTTCTTCATTCGAAAAAGTTCTTCATCAAGAAGGTTCTCTTCTACCAAGACCAAAATATGTAAGACTCTCTCTCAATAAAAGGGGTTTCTGCCTTCATTTCCCACTGCAGCACTCTTGCCTGGAAAATCCCATGGATGAAGGAGCCTGGTGGGCCGCAGTCCATGGGGTCGCTAAGAGTCGGACACGACTGAGCGACTTCACTTTCACTTTTCACTTTCATGCATTGGAGAAGGAAATGGCAACCCACTCCAGTGTTCTTGCCTGGAGAATCCCAGGGACGGGGCAGCCTCATGGGCTGCCGTCTATGGGTCACACAGAGTCAGACACGACTGAATCGACTTAGCAGTAGCAGCCTTCATTTCTGTTCTGTTATTTCAATGGTCACCTCTGACAAGGGCATGGGATTTTCTACTTAGTACAGTTTTCTTATAGCCTGTCTTGCACATATGGTGTACCCATCCATCCATCCATCTATCCATTCATCCACCTATCCATCCATCCTTCTATGCATCCATCCACCAGTTCATCCATTCATCTACCTGTCCATCCATCCATCCATCTATCTGTCCATATTTATCATAAAATCTATACAGTTTAATGCCTTCTGGGGAAACTTAAGTTCACAAAGGATAAAATTTCTAGTACATCAAAAGCTACAAAATTATATCCAAAAGATTTTAAATGTCATGTTTACTAAACTGTTACTTTTTGAAAACATTGTTTCAACCCAAGTCAATTTCTTTAGTGCCTGGGGCCTGTGTACCTATAATAATGTTCATAGTTGATAGGCCCAGTCCTTGTGTGTTTAGAGTTTAACAGTTTGGAACTGGGGTGTTTATGAACTCTGGTGATGCTGTGGACATGGAAGTCTCACAGAGCCCTCAAAGTACAATGGGCATTTCAGAAGTAAACGTGTGTGTGTGCCAACTGGTATGTCACAGCAGAGTCTTGTTGACAGTGTTTAATGCATTTAAAGACATGCTCTGCACTTTTTAGAAAACTCCATAAAATCAGAAGCTTACTCACACTGTAACTTTATGTGCTGACACATATCAGACATCCGATCCTGTTTTACTCCCCCCCTCCTTTTCTTCCCTGAAAATTCTGCTTCCATTTATCCAAAGTATGAGAAAGGAAACTGGTTTAAAAACCTCTAGTGAGCATTTTCTATCTTTATAACTTTCCTTAAGGCTGCATTATCCAGGTGGCCCAGTAAAGGACCTGCCTGAAATGCAGGAGACACAAGTTTGATTTCTGGGTTGGGAAGATCCCCTGGAGGAGGGCCTGGCAACCCACTCCAGTATTCTTGCCTGGAGAATCCCATGGACAGAGGAGCCTGGTGCGTTAAAGTCCATGGGGTCACAAAGAGTCGGATAGGACTGAAGTGACTTAGCACGTCTAATTGAAAAAACTAGAACACTCATTTTAAAGGTGGGTTTTTAAAGTGATTTTAAATATGAGTTCTCACATATATATTTCACAAAAGAGGCAGACTTAAGCTTAGAAACCTCAGAAAGGCTGATAGTAAGTGGATTTGTTAGAAAAAATAACAATACTAATGCTTCATAGGTAGCTTAAGCAAAAGAGTATGGCAGGGATTTTTCTGAGTGATGGATGCTCAAAGCATAGGCATTTTTTTCTAACTTTTTACACTAGTTAAATGGGCTTGAAGAAATATTCTCCTTTTTGTAAAGTTGCAGGTACAATATACCTAATGTCTTACAAAGAAGAAATGTGAAATAGAGTGGCTTGCTTCCTTTGAGTAAGAATATTGGAAAAGATTACATGGCTCTTGCAAAGGCTTGACCTTGATCTCAGAGAAGGATGGTGCCATTCAGAAGCTCTTCCTGTACAATTTGGGTTTATAGCTTTCGCTCTGAGCATCTCTGCCAGGCCAGAGCCTCAGTTTCTAGTTCTACTCTGAAGGAGCGGGAGACATCTTCCCAGGAGGCGTAAGTCTTCCTCAGAGTCATCTCCTGGTGTCGTCTGTATCCATAGCTGCCACGTGGTGAGGGAAGAAGGATTTGTAGAGGCTTTGCTCAATGCCACCCATTCACCCGAACCCAGAAACACACAGTCCAAGCTGCGTGCAGCCAGCATGGCGCTGCTGTTAATTCGTCTTATTACCTTAATAACTGGAGAACCCTGGAATAATACGTTTTTAGCCATGCATTAGAAATGGCAATATATTGGCTTTGATGTTGTCAAAATGAAATCTGCATTACCAAAACCCCGTGAGCAAGAAGATTAATTATATTTGTACAACCTTTTTTCCTAACCGATCGCTAACAAATTATGAAAGTACATGGAGTCTTATTTGGGAAATAATTTTCAGCTATTATCTCAAATGGAGTGCTGCTAATTTGGCTGGTCCAGTCGATGTACTGATTGCTATACTTCTTAATTCCACTTTATCTCTCAGAGATGGAATCGTATTAAAATCTTTTTAAAATAAAACCAAACACTGTTTAACTGTTAGATTAACCTTCACTGAGTCAATGAGATTCCTAATGAATAAATCCATTGCATTATATCTGATATGACTTTATAAAAACAGTATCAGAGTAATTGACAATTTAATGAAGAGTTTGCAAAAGCTACCTTATGTTTTTCCCCCGTCTTTCTCTTTGTTTCAGAGTTAGACTGTGGCCCAGTTTCTGCATAATCTTTAGTTTTAGCCCCTTTTCAAGGTGCCAGGCCGGAAGTGGACAGCCCCTGGCTATTAAGAAGTTGGTTCTTATTCGGGCAATTGGCCAAACTTGACTGCAGTGGTATCAATTGTAGGTATATTATTGTATTCATTTTTACTAAAGGGCACGTCACTTTTCTTTCCTCCAGGAATTTTTAGCAAGTGGTTAAAAATAACCTTTAAGAAAGGTTATATTACTCTGAGGCCTAGCCAAACCTTTTGGATGGAAATCTGCATCCATCATACTCAGATCTGTCAAAGTAAGTCTAGTGAGTAGTTCAGTAGACATAAGGTTGAATTCAAATGTCACTGTGCCATGTTTTGTGAAAAAATGGCTGGCTGAGATGACCTTTGCGTGCCAATGTTCCATTTTGTAATTTGAAAGGTAGGGAAAAGCTAGTCCATGAAATTACATAGTATTAGAACCCAACTCAAGAGCAAAGACAGATTCAAATTTTAATTCTGAAATTGTCAGCTTTGGGTGAGGAGGAACATAAATCTGATCACCTCTTACATTTTCATTCAATCTTCACCTGAAGCATTCTTTTAAGAATGAAAAATGTTCACTGTTGGTCAAGAAGGTATGAGTTTAGCAATTACAGGTAAGGCTGCTTTTTAAACAATTCTCCATTAAACTCATGTTTCTTTAAAATATACTACACACTATAATTTTGGTTTGTTGTGTTTATTTTCTTCTCATTTTATTGAGATTTAATCGTTACACAGCACTGGATAAGTTTAAGATGTACAGCGTAATGACTACTGCTCATCCTATAACTTTGAATTGCGGCCACTAAGTTCCTCAAGGAATTTCTCTGATTCTAGAAAACAACACAAGACAAAGGTAACTGTTAGTCATCAACAGTAAATGGTAATAAAAAGCATTCACTACAAAGAACCTAAATGGAAATTACTTGAAGACCACCTTTGCATTTTTATATACTTGGAAAAAATGCAAGAAAGAGCTGAATCAATTTCCATAGGACTATGGAAAAATGGTAGTATTCTCCCTCAATGAGAATTTATTATATATCTTGTGTACATAGCTATTTAAAGATAGATTCTAAGCATGCAAACCAGAAAATGAAATAACTCCTTTAATCAGTGACAGTCTATCTAAATAAGCCAAAACTTTTTTGAAAGCGGTGCCTGCAAAGAGCAGTAGTTGTCACGTCATTCAGCTTTCTTCAACACCTAGGGGATTTAGATAAACAAGTTAGGATTGTCTTGTTCTACCTTTAGCCATTTCTCTCCCACCACAGCTTTTAGAACATATTCTAGGGACACGTGGACCAGATGAGCATTTCTGAACTTCAGAGATGAGACCATTTTGTCCATGGTTTGCGGTTATCTTACTGCGTTCTACATGAGCCCTCACAGGTGCTGCCAAGTTTTTCTTATAGCTGTTGATTCTTCTCCTCTTACACCTTCATTATGGGCAATATTATCCGCACTTTTGGTTTAAAATATTGCCTATATGCTTATAATTTCATTGGAAGGACTGATACTGAAGCTGAAACCTTAATACTCTGGCCACCTGATGCTAAGAGCCAACTCATTGGGAAGACCCTGATGCTGGGAAAGATTGAAGGTGGGAAGAGAAGGGGATGACAGAGGATGAGATGGTTGGATGGCATCACTGACCACCGACTCAATGGACGTGAGTTTGAGCAAACTCTGGGGGATAGTAAAGGACAGGGAAGCCTGGCATGCTACAGTCTGCGGGGTCACCTTTGGTTGGACAAAACTTAGCGAATGAACAACAAAAATGACATGCTTATAGTTTGCAAGATTCTCTTCTGTCTAAAGACTGTAACATGCATCAGTCTCCTGCATATCTCCACCACAAAGTGTTATAAGGGCCTCTCTCCTCCAAAAAACTTGATCTTCCCTTATTTTCAAATTCAGCACAATGTAAGCCTCCAAGCGATGTTTGGAAAGATACGGATGTCATATTAAGTTAAAATCTGTGTCTACCACTTCAGATATGTTTTTCATCATTTTCAACAAATTGATTATGTTGAAAACCTACAGTAATTTTAGATGATGTGTTCTCCCTCTTAGCATGATAGCTGGTCAATAAGTCTTGTTGATTTTACCTTTGAAAGATTGAGAAAGTAGAAAACATATGCACTGCTTGGTTTATTTAAGACTCACCCAATAACGTACTTGATAAATCAGGATATAACAAAATAATTAGTAGGGTATAAACAACTGTTGTAAAACAAGGATTGGCAAACCATGCCTTGTGAGAAAAATCCAGTTTAGTCTTTAATGGTCTTTAAAAAAAATTGTTGTAAAAATTTTTATAGCATTTAAGCTAAGAGTGGCTTATACATTTTTAAAAGATTGTCAAGGGTATGTATGTGTACATACACACAAAGAAGAATATGCAGCAGGGACAGCATGGCATGAAAAGCCTGAAATATTTTCTGTCTGGCCTTTTCACAGAGAAGTTTACCAACCCCACGCCCATTGTAGCGGGATACACCACTAAACTTTACAATCCAAGCTGCTAGCTGATACATTATTACCAAACCTTATAATAAACAATTTAGAAATGTGAATTCAGACTTTCTCATGCAGATGGGGTATAGCATACATAAAATTATGTCTCCTCAAATATTTTGCAGCTTGTTTCCAAATAATGATTATAGAGTAACTATTTTTTCATCCAATCTTCTAATATTGTGGGATGAATTAAATTTGCAGTGAATATACGAATCATATTGAAACTATATTCCAGATGCAGCTGTAAAAACTTGAAAGAGAAGATGCAAAAATATTCAAGGTACTGAGGCAGTTTTAAAGTGGATTAAACACTACAGTTATGAGTTTTAAAGCGGACAAAATTCCACCGGGTGTCAATATAAAGTCATCATGGATATGCTTTAAAATAGGACCACTAATTAGTCATTATTCCTTCAACATCGAACAGTGAATGAGGATGCACTTTGTGCCAGGGATCATGCTAAGTGCTTTCTATTAAGGATGGAAGATACATATAAAAATATTTGTGATACAATCAGATACATGCTCCAAGAGAGACATGCATTAAGTACATTACTGTTTTTGTTCAGTCGCTAAGTTGTGTCTGACTCTTTGTGACCCCATGGACTGCAGCACTCCAGGCTTCCTTGTGCTTCACTATCTCCCGGAGTTTGCTCAGACTCATGTCCATTGAGTCGGTGATGCCATCCAACCATCTTGTCTTCCGTCATTCCCTTCTCCTCCTGCCTTCAGTCTTTCTCAGAATCAGGGTCTTTTCCAATGAGTCAGCTCTTTGTATCAGGTGACCCAAGTATTGATGCTGCAGCTTCAGCATCAGTCCTTCCGATGAACATTCAGTGTTGATTTCTTTTAGGATGGACTGGATAACAGAGAGTCCTTGTTATCCAAGGGACTCTTAAGAGTCTTTTTCAGCACCACAGTTTGAAAGTACCAATTCTTTGTTGCTCAGCCTTCTTTAGGGTCCAGCTCTCACATCTGTACATGACTACTGGAAAAACCATAGCTTTGCAGGACTAGGACTCTTCCTTGGCTGTCTGGATGGCACTCTCTGGAGGGTTCCCAGAGTGTAGCCTTTTGGGCAAGAAGGCCCTGTTGGGTATGACTTTACAGGTCTGCAGAGCAGGCGATTATTTTTATTGGAAGGCAATAAGCTCCAAACCCTGCCAAGAGCCTTCTCCTGGCCTCTTCCTGGCTTCCTTTATTACTGCACAACAGCCTCAGCTGCTGTATTTGTCAACATGGTAGGGAGAACCATGCATCTTGTTGGCTGTAGCAAACCTGGGGCTTGTCCTGTAAATGCTATGTTTTCCTAAGCTCACTCCTGTCATTCCAAATGACATTTTATTCTGCTTATTGTCATTAGTTTTTTGCAGAAGAATTTTAAAACTGTGATTGCTTTTGTAGTCTGAGGAAGGAAAGGGCACTGAGCCACACTGGGAGATGTAGATAATTGTTCAGCAGGTTTGGGAGGTTAAGAAGAGTGAGATTTTGAAAAGATATAATACTTTTAAATATATAAACTTGTTTCTTTCAAACCTTTACCATAAAAGGTTTGCAATAATGTGCAGATAATGAAACTTGAAATCAATTTCCACAGATAATGGAGAGTTCAAAGAAACAAAGATGTTGATCATGGATTGCAGGGGAAGTTGGAGACAGTACATTCAACTATTTGCACATAAAATGAATCATTCATGGGAATAAGTAGAGTAACGCAATTCAGGATTGATGGTGCATTTATTTTAAATTGTAGTCACAACATGTACTTCCTAGGTGGTGCTAGTGGTAAAGAACCTGCCTATCAATGTGGCAGACATAAGAGATGCAGGTGGATTGCTGGGTCAAGAAGGTCCCCTGGAGGAGGGCATGACAACCCACTCCAGTATTCTTGCCTGGAGAATCCCACGGCAGAGGAGTCTGGTGGGCTACAAACAGTTGGACATTACTGAAGCAGCTAAGCATGTATGCAAACATGGGACATATAGCTGCTGTAGCTGTTGTTATGATGTCTAGAAAACACTAACATACATTAAAATAAAACTATCACACCCCTTGTCCAAGAAGTGTTTTTGCTGTCAGTCAGCCCATTGAACCAGAGAATTGGTTTTCTTTCGAGCAAAGAAAAGGGTTGCCCAGGTGGTGCAGAGGTAAAGAATCTGCCTGCCAATGCAGGAGACCCGAGACGCAGGTTTGATTCCTAGGCTGGGAAGATCTCCTGGAGGAGGAATTGGCAACCCACTCCAGTATTCTTGCCTGGAAAAATCCCTTGAACAGAGGAGCCTGGAGGGTTACAGTCCATGGGGTCGCAATGAGCTGGACACGACTGAGCATGCTCGCGTGCATGCCAAAGACTTGAACAGAGCGGCAGGGCCTGTCCGTAGGCCTTCTCTCTACCTGTGAGGGCTTCACCGTCACTGTCTTGATGTGGGAAAAAGACACTGCAGACACTTCCTCCCTTCTGATCCTTTGTTTCCTGCCCGTTCACGTGTGTTGTCCAATTCCAGAGAATGAGAGAAGGAAGTGACATTCTTTCTCAGATACGGATTTTTCAGAAAAGCCGTTTCCAAAAGCTCTAGAGCGCCAGTCCACGTTGCCACAACTTATCTTCAGTTGACTCACAAGATTGTTTGAAATGTGAAACATTTCGTTAGCTTCAAAGCTTCAAACTTTTAACTCAATATATCGTGCAATGCATTTCTGTAGGAGTTTGGGGAGGAATTATAGGGGCCAAGAGCCACCCGTTCTTAAAAAGTAACTGGGAAAAATCTGACGAGTAATATTACATTTTGTTGAGAAAGCAAAAGTTTCCAGGACTCTATGAAGTAAGTTAGACAGAAATATCCTCTGAATATTTTCTAAAAAGAAATAATACAAATGCACTTACTTGCAAAATAGAAACAGAGACCTAGAGAATGAATTTATGGTTACCATGGAGGAAGGCAGGGCAGGGGTAGTCAGGGAGTTTGGGATGGACATGTACAAACACTTCTATATTTAAAATGGATAACCAGCAAGGACCCGCTGTATAGCACAGGGAACTCTCCTCAGTGTTGTATAGCAGCCTAGATGGGAGGGGAGTTTGGGGAAGAATGGATACAGCTACGTGTGTGGCTGAGACTGAAACTATCAGCTATATCCCAATACAAAATGAAAATTTTTTAAAGTTTCAGGAGTCTATGTCTATACATGGTCAGTGCATACCGTGGGGTGTTTGATAGACCCCTAGACAATGACGCCATCCTCTTCTCTCTGGGAAATGGAAATCCATTTTGCCCTTGATTTCACCTACTTCAGTGGGAAAACAATTCATTTAAAGCAGATTGACAAAATTCTTCCCTTAGAGAATATTTCACAAGACAATTCTGGGAAGATAAATCTTTTATTGTTTTAAGGGGAGTTTATAAAGTTTTATGAATTCCATCGTTTCTTTTTGAAGATAATCATTTACTGGCAAATTCATAATCACTGGGATATATTTTAGGCTATCTATATTTAATGATTCCTTTCATTGTGGCTCAAATTCATTTTATTGACTTAATTTGGCATCTCTGTATTATGACCTAATATATTAATACTTTGTTGTGACAGTAGATAATGGTAACCTATAAAGCTTTATATTATTTGAAATCCTGGTCCAACATTTTTGGAAAATGGAAACAGTAATATGCAGACACAGTCAATGATTTAGTTATATTAAATGGCTATTCAAATAATTGATATTTTTTAATATTACAAAACCTGAAAATCTCAGACCTGAACAGTATCTTTAAGATTATTTGATGGCTCTGACATATAGAGATCTAAGACTCTTCTTCAGGTGAGGTTACAAAGGTTCAGAGCCAAAGTGACTCATTCACAGTCATGCTGGCAAGGTCATGCTGGCAGTTTTACTCTCTGCAGTAGCATGAACAAGAGTCATTTCATTTATCAGCTGCTGGACAATCAAGTGTGATGAATCAGATTCTTATATTATTGCCCAGTGGTTAGGAATCAACAATCTGGGTTTCAATTCTTCTCTCTGACTTTGGGCAATTTATTTTTAACTATTCAATGCTTCAGTTTCCTTCTCTATAAAACGTGGTGGACAATACTACCTATCACAACACTACCTATCACTCCAGTACTGGAGTGGGTTGCCATTGCCTTCTCTGCCTATCACATTGGGTTTATGTCAAAATTATCTGGAAACTAGTGTAAATCTGTTTTTTTTTCCTATCTTGTCTTTTGAATCTTGTAGCATGTTTGGCTCAGATGGTAAAGAATCCACCTGCAGTGAGGGAGACCTGGGTTTGATCCCTGGGTTGGGAAGATCCCCTGGAAAAGGACATGGCAACCCACTCCAGTATTCTTGCCTGGAGAATCCCATGGGCAGAGGAGCCTGGTGGACCACAGTCCACGGAATCACAAAGAGTCAGACACGACTGAGCAACTGGGCACACAGCATTGTAATGACTCTTTGCTTTGCTTCTATTATATTCATAGATACTATGACCAGGCTACATTTATTACATCTAATTTATTAATCATATTATAGAATGTCCCTCTAGAAATAAAGTTTCACACATTTAAAAACACCTTGAGATATATACAGTCAGTTATGAATGATATCTAACTGAAAGAGAAACAGAGATAGCTCTTTTTCCAGCCTCCACCCCCTCCCTTTTTTAACAACGGAAATAATTGTTCCCAGAAGTCTCTGCCCTGTGAAGCCTGGACTGTCATCCTTTGATGTACCTCTCACGTGGTAAGATCAAATAGTTCCCATAATCACATTTGGTAATTTTGGAGTCATTATTTTTGTTGTTAAGATTTTCTGTGCTCAAAAAAAAAATTCTAGGTCAACAAGTCATTATGTAATGAAAAAAAGTAGCTGTGTGATTAAAGTGTGGAAGGAATGAAAAGGTATTAAATTACCTTTGGTTCTGGATATTGTGAGCCTAGATGCACAGTCTCAGGAACATAAGTTGAAAATGATCACTTCACGTGTGCATTAAAGAATCTAATTTACAAACTGCATGTAATTGAAGTGGATAATCTTAGTGGTCATACTGATATTTAGAAAACAAAGGTGTTAAGGAACCGCTCTAATATTCACTTGAAAGAGTTCATAAAAATATAAGAAATGCACTTGATCTCAGGATGGCTTGTGACACAGATTTTCGGTGCTGTCTGAAAACTCGGTGCTGATGGGGTTTCCAGGTGTTTAAGGTTTTATCTTTGAATTATGTAAAGTGCCACACAAAAGGAAAAGCTTGCAATTAAACATGATAGTGTTTGCAAATGTGGCTCAATAATTTTAGGCTATTTAAGTGTTAGTTGATTTGCATATTGTCTTTGAATTCCTTGGGGAGGTCCCCAGCAGTCCCTTGCAGTAATGCATGTTACCGCAGGATGTATTCTGTTCAGCAAATTTTCAATGCAGCCCTACCTGAAGGCAGGTGACTGAAGTAGGTGACATTTCTCTGGTTCTCAACAGCCTGTGGATCACAGGATGGCACTGACATTGCAGTCAGAGTCCATCTTCTGCGGCAGTTACTGAAACAAACTACTGGACGGACGGCCAAGTGGACTGAAGCAAAACATTCATTAGCATCCAATTTACTCATTCCTGTGGCTGGACAGTACCACACACCCTACAGGCATTCCTTTTGGTCTCCGGTGAATGAAAGTAAAGGATTTCCCCGCCCCCCCGGCCCATTTTATTTCACATCTAATAGATAGATGTCCTGGTAACAAATATACCCTAATTGCTTAGATCTGGGTTCTTCTTGTGGAGCAAGAGGAGAGAAAAATAGATTTTTTTTTCTTAGTTGTAAGGTGACACTTAGGGTAACAAACTGTTGGCAGCTTTGAGTGATGCAAACTGTTTCTGCGAGGGGGACCTTAGCCATCTCTAGAAAATTTTATGGTGATGGGATTAAAATCCAGCAAATTTGTACTCTTCAACCAGCATTTTAACTTTCAGGAATTCATCCAAAGAATGAATTATGTATCTACATAAAAATTTAACCACAAACATGTTCATGGCAGTGTTACTTTTAATAGAGAAAAATGGAGGAAAAAGTCAAATGTCTACTAAGTTCATTTCTACTATTTTGCCAGCAAAAGTCCATATAGTCAAAATTATGGTGTTTCCAGTACTCATGTATGGATGTGAGAATTGGACTATAAAGAAAGCTGAGTGCTGACGAATTGATGCTTTTGAACTGTGGTGCAGGAGAAGACTCTTAGGAGTCCCTTGGACTATAAGATCTTCAAACTAGTCAAACCTAAATGAAATCAACCCTGAATATTCATTGGAAGGACTGATGCTGAAGCTCCAATAATTTGGCCACCTGATGCGAAGAGCGTACTCACTAGAAAAGACTCTGATGCTGGGAAAGTTTGAAGACAGGAGGAGGGAACGACAGAGGATGAAATGGTTGGATGGCATCACTGACTCAATAAACACGAGTTTGAACAAACTCTGGGAGATAGTGAATGCCAGGGAAGCCTGGCATGCTGTATTCCATGGGTCACAAAAAGCAGTAATTGAACAAATAAAAAAAAAGTCATGTAGTCCATGGGGCTCACATGACTAAGCGATTGAACAAATAAAAATTTAACTACAAACATGTTTGTGGCAGTGTTATTTTTAATAGAGAAAAATGGAGGGAAAACTGAATGTCTACTAAGTACACTTATTCTTTTTAAAAATAGATATTAAGCTATTGCTCTGAGCCATTCACGATTCTAGTTGCTGAACAATGATAATTGAATCAAATAGTAATGATATTTCATGGACTACTATGTAGCTGGCAACAATACTGTAGAATAACAATCATATGACAAGATGAAGACAATGCATTCACGAAAAAGTGAATCATACCCAGGGATGTGCCTTTGGATGTTTATATTTTCCAAATGTACTATAATTCATGCATGTGTACATGCATGCCAAGTTGCTTCGGTTGTGTTCAACTCTTTGCAGCTCTATGGGCCATATCCTGCCAGGCTTCTCTGTCCATGGGCTTCTCCAGGCAAGAATACTGGACCGGGTTGCCATCCCCTACTCCAGAAGGTCTTCCTGACCCAGGGATTGAACCCACGTCTCTTAAGTCTCCTGCATTGGCAGGCAAGTTCTTTACCACTAACGCCACCAGTGAAGTCTTAGTGAGTGCATTTAAGTTTACTACTAAGAGAAAAAAAATAATAGACTTTATTTCCATACAACTCACAAGCAAATCTGTCAGTCTAAACAATCAGGTGTATGTCGGTTGATGATGATGGGTCTTCTAAAGGGAAGGACTGATTCAAGAAATATTTGTTGAGCTCCGACTGTGATCTGCTTTGTGAAGGATATGGGGAAGCAATGGTGTTACCTTCCAGGAGCTTCAGTCATGGCCAGTCGCTCAGAGATGAGAGTGCTTGCTGACTGCTCTAGACTCTAAGATTCATCCAGAGACACCATCACGTGCTCGGTCTCTAAGGCTAAGGGTGGCATACTGACCCACCCCCTTTCACCAAAGACGTCTGACTGTCCTGGGTATCATGCGATCACCTGGATACATCTTTTCTGCTTTCCTTCTCTCTACTTGGACTTGATTGCATGGTTGTAAACATTTTCACATTGTGGAGTTGTCCCAAACTATGCTTTTCCCAAGGTTCCAGACGTGGATAACTTTGGTTGCCATGAAGGTTGCTCTGAGTAGAGCCCTGGGGGATGTTGATAGCACCATTTGGTGGCAGTAAAAGGGAGCTAGCAAAGGGTTAAGGAAAAGAAAAGGGCTCAGGCTTGGTCTTTGAGGGGCTGGCAATCACAGGTTAAGAATCAAGCTCTACGTCATTCAGTCTGTGTTCAGATAGGCACCATGAGATACAAAACTGGAAAGGGTCCAAGCTGGGGGAAGCTGGCCAGGGCCTGACTTTGGATGCTTTGGGTAATGAGAGTCAAGGTCATTCTGCAGCATGTGAGTTTATCTAAAATTTGCCTTTCTTATGGCTAATATTCCATTGTATGTATGTACCACATCCTCTTTATCCATTCCTCTGTTGATGGACATTTATGTTGCTTCCATGTTCTGGCCCTAGTAAATGAACAGTGGGATGCATGTATCTTTCTGAATTGTGGTTTTCTCTGGGTATATGCCCAGGAGTGGGAGGGGATATGTACACCTATAGCTGATTCACTTTGTTGTATAGCAGAAACGAACACAACTATACTCCAATACAATTTTGTAAAGCAACTATCTTCCAATAAATGTTGTGCCTTTCTAAAAAGGCAAGGGAGATTGGAAGCAAGAAGATAGCCATGGAAGAGCCCAGTTCTACCCATTGCTACATATGAGGATGGAGAGTCACCAGTTAAGTTATATTTAATTATAATTGAATTTTTCTGGATTCTCTGATATCTTCTGGGATGTAAATCATCATACAGGGCTTCCCAGGTAGCTCAGGTGATAAAGAATCTGCCTGCAAGGCAGGAGACCTGGTTTAGATCCCTGGATCTGGAAGATCCTCTGAAAAAGGGAATGGCCACCCACTCCAGTATTCTTGCCTGAAAATCATCCTACAATCAACCTGGCAAAGGAAAAAAAAATCCTTTACTGGGAACTCCAATTGAAGGAGGGTTGATTCTCTGGATTTCATGTTGTCCCTTGCAGAACACATCATATTAGGTTTTCCTTGAATCTTTCTATGCTGTGTACATGCTAAGTCTCTTCAGTCGTGTCTGACTCTTTGTGACCCCCATGGACTGTAGCCCACCAGGCTCCTCTGTCCATGGAATTCTCCAGGCGAGAATACTGGAGTGGGTTGCCATTTCCTCCTCCAGGAGATCTTCCCAAGTAAGGTCGAACCTCCACCTCTTATGTCTCCTGCATTGGCAGGCTGGTTCTTTAGCACTAGCATCACCTGGGAAGCCCTGAGTCTTTCCATAGGTTCCTGGGAAAAATATTGACCTCCAGAGTGCCAAGGGAGAGCCAATGAATCTCTTCTCATGGAAGAGAGGGCACTTTCTCTAATTTTGTTACTCTCATCTACTTTAGGAGGCTTCTGCTTGGCTTTTTTTACACCCTAACCTACTGAGTGATTGCCTCTTGCTCTCCCTGCCTACAGCCAATAAAACTGACAAATGGGTCTGAGACTTTGGAGTAAAACAAACAGAAGCAAATAAAAGCCAATATTCCACTGTAGGTAGGCAATGTAATTAGATTAATCTACAGCCCAGGTCATGAAGAAAGCTAATTATGAATCAGATGTATACTTTTTAGAAAATTTGTATGTGACTTACACTTTATGTACCCGATACTTGTATTCAAGCATGTATGCACACGCGCGTGCACACACACACACACACACGTCTAGCAATTGGGCCCTACTAGGATCTATGCTTTTACTTTAGATTTAAATTTGTCACCAATTTTGGAAGGCTTGGGAGTATTAAATTATTAAGATCTGACTTCCATGACTCTAGAGTTGGAAGCTTATTGCACGCAATTAGAGTAACCATTAAGACTTTGTTTGTATATAGACAAAATGAGGTATAAAGTTGAGCAATGGTTGATGAATTTGATCAATTGAGACAGTCCCCTGGAATAATTTAGGCTGAAGCATAAGTATTTTCATTAATTAGAGATTTTCAAGAGTTTAAATTTTCTGAATAATTGTTTTACCTGTCTTCTGTGTCTGCATAAATACCCCTTCAAGTTACATACAACTTGAAAAGTTCCTCTATAGATTGCATTTTCACTTACAGATCTGGTAGAGCTGTAAAGACCAACATTTTTTTTTTTTAATGTGAAAAGTTATCCAAGTCACATGGCACACTGATTTACATTTTCAAGTGCAGGGCAAGAAACTGTAAATTTCATTTTACAAGAAATTTTGTAAATTACAAAATAATTCTGTAATTATTTTCCAGCTCAAACCTACAAAAACCAAAGAAAGAAAAGTCTTTTCAATACTCATTATAGTGTACAGCATCAAATCCATGCTCTCCGCCATTTCTTTTGGCGAGGCTTGGACTTTCCACTGGTTCTAATTATCCACTTTCTACTTTGTTGCCAGGAAGATGCCAGTCCAGGTCATTCCCTTTTTTGCTGCTTTAAAACTGAGACCCTGATTGTGCTCCCTCTAGGGCTGGGGGGTTCTGTCCTGCCAATAATCCTGCAAACCTAGCTCCATTACTTGATTTTATTCTCTGTAATAACATTGACCTTTCCAAATCTGTGGATGTAGTTGGCAGCTTGAGTCATGTGGCCATGCAGAGCCTGCTGCCCTCAACACACTTCTCCCTCCAGGCTGGCCTTCCTGATACCAGCATTTGTCTGATATGTGCCCCCAACATATTGCCTGGGCACCCTTCTTGCCTTTCCCTTTGGTGGGGGGGCAATCTTCCTACCCATAAATCTCAGCTCTGCAATTTCATCTTTTATCATCTCATAGTCTGTCCTGTATGAATTTGTCACAAGTGGGAAATGTGTAAATTTTCTTCTCTTGATACCTTTGAAGTTCCTGATAAAACGACCCAAGATGGCATAATTTTATCCATTCTTAAGTCACACTAAAAAAAGTCATATAAAGTAGCCAGCAACAACAGGACTTGGAAGGAAGACGACAAGACTGGTTGGTTTTGGTGTGAAGTAAGGAATGGAAGAAAGGCCGAGTGTGATGTGTTACTTAGATGTATCAGCTTTCTAAGGCTGTGATGACGCTGTGTAACAAACAACAGCTCAACTACAGTTGATTCAGTGAGAATCAGAAATGAACACTGGGTCTTGCTTTATTGGTGGCTAGTTGTCTTTAGTGCCTTCATCTGGACCCTTTCACAGTCGGGGCCTCAGCTGAGGTAGCTGAGACATGTGTCTGCTTTATATGTCTTCCTCTTAAGTGGGGCAGCTAAGGCATACTATCAAGGTGGAGGCAAAGAGCCCAAGAGGAAGCCAAAATGTGGGTGTCTCTGCTCGTATCACATTTGCTACAGTCCTGGTGGCCAAAGCGAGCCACAAGACCAAGTCTGTGGCCAGTGAAGAAAAGTGCCACCAGAGTGTGTGTGGAATGCTGGGGCCGTGAGCACGGTCTGTGCTGGACGAGGCAGGTGGGCAGGGTGCTTCAGCGGAGGGCTTCAGCTACCAGAAAGGGGGCTGGGAAGAGGCAGTGGTCAGATGCTGAAAGGAATCATGCAGTCTTTCAACAGGGTTCCCCAAACCAAATCATTTGATTATTTTTCATAGTCTCTCAAAATTACATTTTTCATCATCTACAACAGACATACACAGGTTTCGACAGAAGTTTCCATTAAAAAGGAAAGTCCGTAGATAGTTTTATCTTTATAAAAAAAAATATGGTATTCTTAAAATTCAGGCAAATGTTTTCCATTATTGACATAGCACTCTAAAGTTTTGCAAAAATAGCAACAAACGTTTACTCTTAAGGGTTCTGTTAAAAGTAGTATTTGTCTTTTACACCCATTGGTCTTGGGCATTGTTCTGTTTAGAAATCCAACCCAACGGAGTGAGTTTGACTAAAACCAGCATCTGGTGCCTCCGCTCTCTGGCAATCTGTCACCAAGGGCACATTCCATTTGCTATCAACGCGTGACTGGTTCAAAGCCAGTCTATGCGTGTGGTTTCAAAGCCTCATCTTCTTTCTAGGAGCTACTCATCTTTCTTCTCCTATTCTCCCAGCAGCCTCCTAGGGTTTCCTTAAAGTCCCTCAACCTCCCTTTCCTGAATATTCCACTACCGTTCCCTTTCTTAGGAAAGTTCCACTTTCTTCAAGGCAAGGTGTTTTGTTCAGAATGTTACTTCACCATTTTCTCACTCCAGTATTTTCTAGTCTGTCGCCTACTCTCACATTCCTGAAAGCTTGTGCTTTTGTTAAGGTGCTAATGAATAAAAGAGCTATCACATGCAGTAGTGTTTAAGAGAAGACTTCTAATGATTTACAATGGCTTAAAGTGAAGAGGAACTAAAAAGCCTCTTGATGAAAGTGAAAGTGAAGAGTGAAAAAGTTGGCTTAAAGCTCAACATTCAGAAAATGAAGATCATGGCATCCGGTCCCATCACTTCATGGGAAATAGATGGGGAAACAGTGGAAACAGTGTCAGACTTGATTTTTTTGGGCTCCAAAATCACTGCAGATGGTGACTGCAGCCATGAAATTAAAAGATGCTTGCTCCTTGGAAGGAAAGTTATGACCAACCTAAATAGCATATTCAAAAGCAGAGACATTACTTTGCCAACACAGGTTCATCTAGTCAAGGCTATGGTTTTTCCTGTGGTCATGTATGAATGTGAGAGTTGGACTGTGAAGAAGGCTGAGCACCGAAGAATTGATGCTTTTGAACTGTGGTGTTGGAGAAGACTCTTGAGAGTCCCTTGGACTGCAAGGAGATCCAACCAGTCCATTCTGAAGGAGATCAGCCCTGGGATTTCTTTGGAGGGAATGATGCTAAAGCTGAAACTCCAGTACTTTGGCCACCTCATGCAAAGAGTTGACTCATTGGAAAGGACTCTGATGCTGGGAGGGATTGGGGGCGGGAGGAGAAGGGGACGCCAGAGGTTGAGATGGCTGGATGGCATCACTGACTCGATGGACGTGAGTCTGGGTGAACTGCGGGGGTTGGTGTTGGACAGGGAGGCCTGGCATGCTGCGATTCATGGGGTCACAAAGAGTCGGACACGACTGAGCGACTGAACTGAACTGAACTGAACTGAATTTATTTTGGGTTTTATGGTACTACTGAAGAGAAGACTACTATTTGGGTTGACTAGCATTTATATATATGTTTCTCATTTTTAAGTATTGTGTATTAATTTTAGACAATTAAAAGATGAAAAAACTATAGATAATAAAACCACTCATACCCTATCTTAAGGGATCAATTACTCAATTTTTTTCTAATTTAAGCCCTCATATGTGTATGTATGTGCATTTGTGATCTTTAAATGTGTTAGTAAGCGTTCTCCAGAGAAACAGAACCAATAGGATGGTCTATCTATCATCTATTTATCTCTCATCTACTTTTTATGGAGAAAGAGAGAGAGAAAGAGAGATTTTATTTAAAGGAATTTACTCATGTGATTGTAGGGGCTGGCAAGTCTGAAATCTGTGTAGCAGGCCAGCAGTCTGCAAAGTGAGGGAAAGTTGATGTTGCTCTCTGGAGTCTGGAGTCTGCAGAATTGCTTTGTTGTAAGTTTTAAACAAAATTGCTTCTTTGGGGAACCTCACAGTCTTTGCTCTTAAGGTCTTCAACCAACTGGAGTAGGCGCACCCACAGTATGGAGAGTATTCTGCTAATAGTCAAAGTCTACTGAATTAAGTGGTAATTACATCTAAGAACACATTCCCAGCAACATCTGGACTGGTGTTTGATCAACTGGACACCAGAGCCTAGCCAAGTTGACACATGAAATTAACATGACATTCCTCATAATCTGGTTTTCCTATTCTAAGTAAATGTCAATAGCCACCCTCGTAAATAGGTCTCTGTTTACATCTTTAATGTGTTCACTAAAATTTACAAAAAAAGGAATTACTAATTCACTTATCAAAAACACATCTTCTCCTAACTGTGATGTTACTGGGGCATCTGGCATACTCTCTCCCATAGGCACGGGTTCCAGCTCATGGGGTTTTCACTCTGTCTCTCTCTCTCTCTTTAGCCATTCTCTGCAGTCATTGGTGGAAAAGCACCGAATCACAGAACACAGGGCATTCAAGGATGGACAGCCAGAGACCAACTCTCTGAAAATGAGTTGGTACAGCATCAATACTCTTTGATGATAGAGGCTATTTTCAGATTCTGGGGCTTATTTTATAGCCTCGGAGAACAAAACATTTGTACCAGCTACTATGATTTATAGGCATGACTTTACTTGTCCCTCATAACAGTTATTAGGTAGACACTATTATTATATTGGGATTCCCTGGTAGCTCAGACAGTAAAGAATCTGCCTGCAATGCGGGAGACCTGGGTTCAATCCCTGGGTTGGGAAGATTCCCTGGAAGAGGGCATGGAAATCCCCTTCAGTATTCTTGCCTGGAGAATCTCCATGGACAGAGGAGCCTGGCAGGCTACAGTTCATGGGGTCGCAAAGAGTTGAGCATGACTAAGCGACTGCTGCTACTGCTAAGTTGCTTCAGTCGTGTCCGACTCTGTGCAACCCCATAGACGGCAGCCCACCAGGCTCCCCCTTCCTGGGATTCTCCAGGCAAGAACACTGGAGTGGGTTGCCATTTCCTTCTCCAATGCATGAAAGTGAAAAGTGAAAG
>NW_011495078.1:7974146-7979817 GCF_000754665.1 Bison bison bison | reverse complement strand
AGTGAAAGTGAAGTCGCTCAGTCATGTCCGACTCTTTGCGACCCCATGGACTGCAGCCTACCAGGCTCCTCTGTCCATGGGATTTTCCAGGCAAGAGTACTGGAGTGGGGTGCCATTGCCTAAGCACACACTATTACAGGTAGAGAAACTGGAGCTTGAAAAAGAGCAAACTGGCTGTTGGGTATGAGTTTACTAGTCCCAGCTATATTCTTTCTATTGCCGGAAAGTAGAGAGAAGGTGGTGAACCCACCTTTGGCTAAACTTCTGGGAGCTGGGGATACCTGAGGTTGAATATTTTCACTTCATTATGGAGTTGCAGATGGACAAGTAAGATGTAGAGCTGTTGTGGCTAAAGAGCCCAGGGGTCTTAGGAAGTGTACATTCTGGTTGTTTATTAAATATTTAGACATCATCTTACTATCTCATTGGGCAAAGACCTAGAGATGTTTCTAACTGAAAGACCAAAAGAATATAGTTGCCATAATAGAAATTAATAATGGCAAATGCCAAGCTTATGAGTGGGTGTGTGAGTGACTGTGTGTGAGTGCATGCAAGCTATGCCTTTGAAGGAAGATCATAATAGCATAAGAACAGATTATAGAATTTATTAGCTTATTATCTCAGGAAGAGACTTTAAGGTTATCTAATACCTCCCTTCAATTTCCAGTTGCAGAAAGTGTGCCTGTAGAGACGGAGTGCTCAAGGTCTTCCCGTCAGTTCCACCCACTATTACACTGATATAAAACAGTAAATTTACTCTGAGAGTATGAGTTCAGTGAACATATATCTTTGATTTTTTTTCTGGATGGTGTCATTTTAAAATTTACTTTATTGTTGATTCCAAATCTAGTGATGTGTTCTAGACACTCCTATATCAGGACTCAAGCTGCATCTCTCGTACCATATTTCACTCTCAGAAGTGGTATGAAAGTTTCTAGTGAGACTATTTATTGCAACAGCTTTTGGTATGGAAAACATGTTCACCTTAATCATGATTGAATGAGTTTGTTTCCCCGCCAATGTAGGATGAAGAATCATAATTTTCTTTCTCAAGGTATTTTTGCTATTATCATGACACCTTTAATCTTGCTCCCCATGGTTTTTTCTCCTCTCTCTGTCTTTGCACTTTTTCTACTAGAGAGATTTTGCTGATCTCTATTGAATTGATGGCCAGAAATTGGGTAGATACATCAATGAGTCAGGTAGAGTAATAAAAGCTTTTGAGTTACTACCGAGAGGACCAAGCTATAATGTGAGCATACTTAATTCACATGTGTGGAAGGTATTAAATCTAGAAAGAGTCACCCAGTTGATACCTACATAGCTATGAGCTCCTTCCTGACTGTGGCATGCAGGATTCAAATTTACTTTAGAAATCAGCAGTGTGTCAAATCTCCTCTTTCAGCAAAAAGAATCAAATGTAAGAAGGCATTTTCCTTGGGGAGAACCACAGTTCTAGTGTCATATCCTTCTAGGAACGTACAGATGTTTATAGTCACTGCACACTTGATTTTGTACTAAGAACTTCTGGGTGACTTATGCTAACTACATTTCAGTTCAGTTCAGTCGCTCCATTGTGTCCAACTCTTTCTGACCCCATGGACTGCAGCATGCCAGGCTTCCCTGTCTATCACCAATTCCTGGAGCTTACTCAAACTCATGTCCATTGAGTTGGTGATGCCATCCAACCATCTCATCCTCTGTTGTCCCCTTTCTCTCCCACCTTCAATCTTTCCCAGCATCAGGGTCTTTTCAAATGAGTCAGTTCTTTGCATCAGGCATTCAAAGTATTGGAGTTTCAGCTTCAGCATCAATCCTTCCAATGGATATTCAGGACTGATTTCCTTTAGGATGGACTGGTTGGATCTCCTTGCTGTCCAAGGGACTCTCAAGAGTCTTCTCCAACACTTCAGTCCAAAACCATCAATTCTTTGGTGCAACACCACAGTTCAAAACCATCAATTCTTTGGTGCTCAGCTTTCTTTATAGTCCAACTCTCACATCCATACATGACTACTGGAAAAACCAAAGCTTTGACTAGACACACCTTTGTTGGCAAAGTAATGGCTCTGCTTTTTAATATGTTGTCTAGGTTGGTCATAACTTTTCTTCCAAGGAGCAAGCATCTTTTAATTTCATGGCTTCAGTCACCATCTGAAGTGATTTTAGAGCCCCCAAAATAAAGTCTGTCACTGTTTCCATTGTCTCCTCATCTATTTGCCAGAAAGTGATGGGACCAGATGCCGTGATCTTAGCTTTCTGAATGTTGAGTTTTAAGCCAACTTTTTCACTCTCCCCTTTCACTTTCATCAAGAGTCTCTTTAGTTCTTTGCTTTCTGCCATGAGGGTGGTGTCATCTGCTTATCTGAAGTCTTTGATATTTCTCCTGGCAATCTTGATTCCAGCTTGTGCTTCATCCAGCCCAGCATTTCTCATGATGTACTCTGCATATAAGTTAAATAAGCAGGCTGACAATATACAGCTTTGATGTATTCCTTCCCCAATTTGGGACCAGTCTGTTGTTCCATGTCCGGTTCTAACTGTTGCTTCTTGACCTGCATACATATTTTTCAGGAGGCAGGTGAGCTGGTCTGGTATTCCCATGTCTTGAAGAATTTTCCATAGTTTGTTGTGATCTACACTGTCAAAGGCTTTGGCATAGTCAATAAAACAGAAATAGATGTTTTTCTGGAACTCTCTCACTTTTTCAATGATCCAGCAGATGCTGGCAGTTTGACTGCTGATTCCTTTGCCTTTTCTAAAACCAGCTTGAACATCTGGAAGTTCACGGTTCACGTATTGCAGAAGCCTGGCTTAGAGAATTTTGAGCATTACTTTGCTAGTGTGTGAGATGAGTGCAATTGTGCGGTAGTTTGAACATTCTTTGGCATTGCCTTTCTTTGGAATTGGAATGAAAACTGCCTTTTTCCAGTCCTGTGGCCACTGCTGAGTTTTCCAAACTTGCTGGCATATTGAGTGCAGCACTCTTACAGCATCATCTTTTAGGATTTGAAATAGCTCAACTGAAATTTCATTACCTCCACTAGCTTTGTTTGTAGTGATGCTTCCTAAGGCCCACTTGACTCTGCATTCACTGTGCGGTGCTGGAGCAACTTTGAGGTGATACCCGTTGTCCAAGGGCAAAGGAGAAGGCCCAGCAAGATGGTAGGAGGAGTGAAATTGCATTTAGAATCAAACCCCATACCCGCCAGAGACACTCAGAAGGCTCAGACAAACCTTGTGTACACCAAGACCCAGAGACCCCACAGAGACTGAGCCAGAACTGTGTTTGAGTGTCTCCTGTGGAGGTTCGGGTCAGCAGGGGACTGCCACAGGGGCGGAGGCTCTGGGTGCAATAGACCTGGATATGGCATAAGCCCTCTTGGAGGGGGTCACCATTAACCCCACCATAGAGCCACCAGAACTTACACAGGACTGGGCAGACAGACTCTTGGAGGGCACAAACAAAACTTTGTGCACACCAGGACCCAGGAGAAAAGAGCAGTGACCCCCCAAGAGACTGGCCCAGACTTGCCTGTGAGTGTCCAGGAGTCTCCAGCAGAGGCGTGGGTTGGTGGTGGCCTGCTGCAGGGTTGGGGGCACTGAGTGTAGCAGTGTGTCCATGGGACCTTTTGAAGGAGGTCACCATTATCTTTATTACTTCCACCATAGTTTGGCCTGTGGTCAAATAACAGGGAGGGAACACAGCCCTGCCCATCAACAAAAAATTGGATTAAAGATTTACTGAGCACAGCCCCACCCATCAGAATAAGACTCAGCTTCTCTCTCAGTCAGTCTGTCCCATCAGGAAGCTTCCTCTTATCCTTCTCCATCAAAGGGCAGACAGACTGAAAACCACAATCACAGAAAACTAACCAATCTGATTTCAAGGACCACAGCCTTGTCTAACTCAATGAAACCATGAGCCATGCCATGTAGGGCCACCCAAGATGGATGGTTCATGGTGGAGAGTCCTGACAAAATGTGGTCCACTGTAGAAGGGAATGGCAAACCAGTTCAGTATTTTTGCCTTGAGAACCCCATGGACTCCACTTATGGATAGATAAACTGAGTCCCAGGATGATTGTCAGGGATGCCATGAGCTCCAAAGTAGACTGGGGGGCCAACAGCAGGACTATAGCACAGCATCTTCGGATTCCCTCTATTGTCCTGTCTCCTAGGAAAAAATATCAGCTTCCACATAAAACAGCAGGGGTGGAGGAGAGGTTTGCTGCTGCAGGAAGTGGTCAGAATAGCTTGGCTGGGATGAATGCGACCACTGAGAGAATCCATCACTACTATATTGAACTCTTTCTTCTTTAGAGCTAAGCCAGTGGCAGGGGGTGCTCTTCCAATAACATGGTCTCAGAGTTGGAGAATAGGATTTTCTACAAGAGGGAGAGATTTGTAATCAAGGAAATCATTTATCTTTCTTCTGCCCTAGAAACGCTGTACCATTTAGTTACAGGACTGGTAGTTTATCTTGGGTAGTTCTCATTCCTTCTTCACAGAACAGCTTAATCCGGGATCATTTTCACAACTTCCAGGCTGTGGCAGGCTCTTGAGATTTTGCACAACGGGCTTAAGCTTACTATGTGAATGAAACTTCTTGGCGGATGCCCTATTAATGAGACCCAGTGGCGTAAGGCTCCTAAACCACTAAAGGTAATCATCACATTTCTCTTGTTCCTACAAGACCAGAGAACTAATCCTGCCAGCTGTAAATTAAGCAGACAGGGAAGATCATGTATCTTATCACATGGAAGGGAAACAATAACATGGACTGCAGTGACGGAAGTGAAAGCAAGGGGTCGAGTTAACCATTCCACAGGGGAGGTGGGATGCTTTGAGGATGAGGCAAACCATTGCCCCAATGCCGTTCCTCTTATCAGAATCATCTTTCTATCGATGAGCAATGGGATGATGAATGAGCTCAAAGTCAATAAGCAGAACCTTAGGTGGGTCGGTTTGCAGCTCTGATGTCCCCCAGCTTGTCATAAATGGTGTCATCTGACACAATGGAGAGCCCAGACAGTGGACATGAATGGACCTATGAAAAACCAGCTTCGGCATTAAAAAAGCAATCGAGAACAACTGTGTTTAGCCAAAACTGCTCTGATAGAGCAAATGTTTATGCCAAACAAAAACCCCAAGAAACACACCTACATTCTGTTTTGATATTTAGTGGAACCTGTAATGATAGAGAAATGATGTCCTCAACAGTCAACAGCCCTGGTTTTTATTGACTAATCTGCCCTCTTGGTGTCCTGATGTTGAATAAGCCTTTTGACTTCTCAGAGCCTCCATCTTTTCAGCTAAAATGTGGAAACAATTAAACCAGATAAGTGCAGGGAAATCACTTAGTGCACTTTTTTGTCCATAGAAGCTCTTAAATACCTAGCTTACAGGGTTCTTAGGGGGATTGAATAAACTGCTGTATATTAAAGTGTTTTACAAATGTGAATCCGCACACATATGTAAACCATTAATGTTGCCTCCTCTTTGTATATGTGTGCCCCATGTGCAGGTGTGTGCATGCATATGCATGAGGGGGGCAGTTCGCACGGCTCTGTGTATTTGTCTACTTCACTTCTGCTTCTATGCGGGAGCGCTTAATGCAATGTGAAAAAGCAAGCAATGCCATATCTAATATTTTTAAATAATCAATTCC
>NW_011495078.1:7961011-7974046 GCF_000754665.1 Bison bison bison | reverse complement strand
ACAGAGTCGCAGGAGAATTACATCAGCCTCCCGGAGGCTGCAGTGTGGCTCCGGGTGAGATTGGATCTGCCACTCTCAACCTCCAAGCTGAGTGAATGTTCGCATGTGTTTTAATGGGTTTCCATGGTGGGGTTGACCTTTCCAGTACATAGGTGAGCTGACTTGAGTTCCTGGATCTGAAACCTTCTGAGGCACGCATGGCCCGGAGGGTAGAAGGTATTTTCTAATCAATAACACTTCAAGTCAATGAAAACCTACATAAGCTCAATTTTGCAAAATCTTATAACACTTTGTGACAAAGTCATTTATGAATGTTCTTTAGCATTTAAAAGGCTCTTTGTATACTCTGTCAGAATTCCAAGCAATGAATTTTGCTTGATTTTTAAAGGGGAGAAAAGTCTTCCATTTAATTTTTAAAGGAGTGCATGAATACATTTCACTCGGCTTTACTTGGCAACATCTGTTGTTTATTTCAGAGTTGGAATCATGAAATGTTAGATCCACCCAGGGCCTCAGAGGCTTTTTGAGCCCAGTGGTTTTTGAACCGGTCTTTGCAGAGCCCTCAGCATCTCTGGAGGTGCCTCTGGGGTCCACAGAGTGGGGGACAGAGCAGTTTACTGATTGGCAGGGCTCCAAGAACCCCAGCCCCTTCAACCAAGGCAGCATCATTTTTAAATGATTCACAAATTATGGCTCATTATATAATTTTATTTTAAAATCTTTGTTTCATTTAGAAAGTTGGAAAACCACCAATTTACTCTAAATCCATCATTTCACAATTAAGGACTCAAGACTTCAAGAGAGGTACTTTTTTTAAGATCACACATTTACTAGATAGATGGGTAGAGTCCAAGTCTAGTGAATTTAATTCAGGACTGTCTCAGCTAGGTGAGAGAAAGAATTGGGGGAAGATGAAACACTGCTTATCTTTCAAGGGTAGAGAAAGTCCTGATGAATGGATGCTTCCACATGCTGTATTGATTCACTCATGTATTCATTCATCTGGCAAACTTCTGTGGTCCCAGGGGGTCTTAGGAAATAAGAAAACCCTGATTCTGACTTTGAGGAACCGGTAGTGTCAGGATACAATTATAAAACAATTTCTTATTATGTACATGTCAAGGAACTGATCAATACTGCTGATCAACACTTGCAACATGCTTCAAGATCAACACTAAGCTTAAGGGTGTTTAAATGTTGAGACATTTTGCTACCATGAGGCAGAGTCATTCACCTTCGGCATCTTGCTGTTCCCAAGGAGAGAATAGACCTTGGGAAGTTTAGAGACCTGAAAGGGAGACTGATGGGACTTAAGTCCAATGGGGAAGGAAGGGAGTGGCCACCAGGGAGGTGAAGGGCCGAGGTAGGACAGATCTCATGTCACTTTATAGGACACAGTGAGGTGTCTTGATCTAATTTTATAAACCACAGAGAACAATCGAAAGGTCATGAACAAGGGGGTGATATGGTTTCTTTTTTAAAATGAGATCTGTTTAGCTGCTTGTATGGAGGATGCGTAATGGCCGCAATGGAAACTGTGGTTGGTGCTGTTTAGTCTCTAAGTTGTGTCCAACTCTTTTGCAAGCCCATGGACTGTAGCCCACCAGGCTCCACTGTCCATGGATTTTCCAGGCAAGAATACTGGAGTGGGTTGCCATTTCCTTCTCCAGGGGACTTCTCGACCCAGGGACTGAACCTGTGTCTCCTGCATTGCAGGTGGATTCTTTACTGCTGAGCCACCAGGGAAGCCCACAGTGGAAACTAGGACCTGGTAAAGTGGATCTTACAATAGAGCAGGTAAGGAGCTGGCCTGGTGTATGCAGTGGTTGAGTGTAAGTTAGGGAAGGTATATACACACAGGATAAAATTTGAAATAAAAGCAGTAAAACTTGATAATTATTACATATGCAAAGGGAGGAATCAAAGGTAGATTGGAGTTGCTTGGTTTGAGCAACTGGGTGATTGGTTGCATCTTGAGATTTGGCAAATACTTGGGGAAATACTTCAGGGTTAATTTCCTTTAAAGTTGACTGGTTTGATCTCCATGTAGTCCAAGGGACTCTCAAGAGCCTTCTCCAGCACCACAATTTGAAAGCATGATAATGCGTACAATAATTCAAAGAAGCAATAAGAAAGAACTACCATTTTTGAAGAAGCACTGAATGAATCCATAGTTTGCTAGCATATGGTGTATAGATTTCACCAAGTGTTAGAAAATTCAATAGAACTTATATATACAGATTTCACTCTATATTCTTTCCCTTCAGTCATAAGTAGTTTTAGCTTTAGTATACATGAATTTTGAGATGGGATTTGCTGATGAAAGTAATTTGAAAACAAAGCAATCAGGTGCTATATGTCTCAGAAGAATACTAGTATGGCTGAAAATATGTACGAGTGGAGGATGTTGCAACACACCCTGGAATAACCAAAAGGAAGCTGGAGGCGGAGGATGGGAGGAGGACCCTGAAGTTGTTGGGAGGAGGAAGAAAGTGGTAGATGTGGATGAACTATTGACGTGATTTGGGTTGAGACCTCTGTTCTCTGATGACGTTCAATGTCATGGAGTCATAAGTACCAGTTCTGGATAGCTTCAGTAAAAGTAACGTTCCATCCCCACCCTCTCAATTTTTCTCTCTCAGGCGTCCAAATGACTTTGTACTCGAGACTATATTAGAATACAGGAAATAGAAGAAATAACTCTGGACATCCAAATTCAGTCAGGCATTGGAAACTTGGGTGGAGTGTTAGGGAAAAATATCCATGCCAGCACAAGTTATCCAGAGTAAAAGCCAACGGACAGAAAATATATTATTAGAGCTATCCAAGACTGAAACATTTCTAGGAAATAAAGAGTGGCACACCTACAAAGAAATTCTGGGCAACTGTCGTTCAGTTGCGAAGTCATGTCCAACTCTTTGCAACCCCATCGGCAGCATGCCAGGCTCCTCTATCTTTCATTGTCTCTTGGAGTTTGCTCAGATTCATGTCCACTGAGTATGGTGATGCTATGTTATCATCTCATCCTCTGACACCCCTGTATTTGATCATTAACACTTTTTAAGAACATTCAATTAATAGAATGTGTGCCCAGTGCTATACTTTGCACAGAGTGCATTGTGGTGATCAAACCCAGCAAGCTCTCTGTCCCCATGGATGCTGGGGATGTTGATTAAATCAACCCACACACACATGTTATGTGCACATTGTAACTTGTGGTGATGTTATGAAGGATCAAAATAGAGGACTAAGAAGAAATAATTTGGGGATCGGTTTAAGATTGGAGGATTCAGGGGAGATGGGACATTTGAGATAAGAACGGACACACTTAGGCTTTTGTGTGGGTTGTGCTCATGCCTTCTTACAGGTGTGCACATGGAGTGTGTGAAGATATAAAGAAGGGGAGCAAATAGCTCCTTCCTTTGGCTTCTCATGGCATGAACCTACCACTGCATCAGCTCTGAAATCATCTCCAAGGAAATCCCTCTGTTGGAGGCAAACAAACAGAGCTTGTTGGGGGCTGCACCCCACAGATCTACAGGGCGGGGCTTACTCAGCTTCTAGACCATAGGGCTGGGAGTCAGCAACAGAGACATCAGTGGTCTCCTGGATGGAGCAAGGTCCTGAAGTGGCACCCCACCATGTGTGGTGGATAGCGGGGGGCAGGACATGGAGGAGGTCTTCACTCCAGGGAGGAAGGGCAGGTTACCAGTTATAGGGGCACTGATTTCAGGTGGGAAACCAGCAGAGGGTCCCCCTCACTGCCCCTTTGATAAGATATCATGGAGATGTTGTGATCTAAAGATTAGGGCAGTCATTAACTGGGGCAAAGGGAAAGTGTGAAGGAAGGTCAGTCATGGGAGTGGGGTGTAGTGGTGCAGGCCCTGGTCAGGCAGGGGATATGCAGAGAGCAAGAGAACAGCCATCTTGAGTGGCCAGACCCTATAAGCTCCTGGCACAAAGCAGTGCTCGGTGGGATGACCGAGGATGTATTGGGTTGGCCGTAAGATGTTATGGAAAAACCCAAACATTTTGGCCAACCCAGTAAACAAGCCAATGAGTGAATGAATGGCCACTCTTCAAGGAACTGATGTTTGAACATGCTCAGTGGCCTGAAAGGGGAGCAGGACCTGGGGTTGGGGTAACCCTCTTCCAAGCACACGTTAGCACCTAATAACACACTATCAACACAACTCCTCTTACTAATTTACCAAATCGTCTCATTTATGTGCAGAAAGGAGACAAAAGAGACCTGCTGGGGTTCCCTCATGGCCCCTAGCCCACCAGTACCACAACCAGCTACCAGATACATTACCTGGTTGTGACAATCAGCAGCGTCTCCGCAGTTTGTTACTGTCTACTGGCTGGTAACTTTAAAAGCTTTCAGAATTCCTTCATGCCAATTTTTGCATATCTGTGAAGTTAACATGTGTTTTGCTTTGTTCTTCCTAAATCATAAAGGAGAAAAGTCATGTAGATTCAGCTGTTACTTGGGAGTAATATGATTTCCTTGTTTAACATACTGGCCCTTTCCAGCACTTCCAATAGAGGCAATTTTTCAATGAAAACATAATTTTCCAATATGTTTGTTCCGAATAGGCTCAGACAAGTATTCCTGTGAGGTGCACAAACTTCGATATTTTTGTATTCTTAGAAACTCTCTGGCCTCCTTCTCCCCCCAGCAGGAATTACTTTTCCTCTGAGTTTTCAAACATTGCTAGCATGTTTTATTTACCTTTTTTTTTCATAAAGACTTTAGTGTGTGAGTCATGCATCAAACTTAATCAGGGGGGCCCCAGAAAATGCCCAAACTGAAATACACATAGGAATGGAATGATCTGACCTCACTAATGATGAGGAGGAGTTCAGGGCAGGTGTCTTCCTGTCGTTAACGGTAACCCTCCCGAGAACCTGAGTGCGCTGCAAGTTGCAATGTGTTTCTACTCAAAAGATAGTTCATGTAAAGTGAAAACACCCCGTGCACAGCTCAGTACTTTTGCTAGCATTCTGTTGGCTGTTTATAATCACCTCCATGTCGAGATAGTGTATGTTGTGTTTGATGCTGGGGTAGGCAGTTTAATTGGCCTCTGTAGAGTTTCAGCTAGCAGGGGAGGGGAAAAGCAAACACAGGGCTTAGCAGCAATACTCATCTGGATGGAATTCTGAGTATTCTCTCTCCCTGGGATCAAAGCAGCTCTGGCTTGGAAATTAAAACACACACATGTACATACACACGTAAACACAAAAACAAACATCTCATAAAAGAAAAAGGTCTGATAATGGAAGCCAGCTGAATTCCTTTAATAGAGGATGAAAAAACCTGCAATGAGAAAGATTGACCTTTCCCCCAGTGGTACTAATAATCAGGAGAAAAGCCCAGGTTCCCATGCGCGGGGACGTTTCACCTAAATGACCTTTCAATATCGTGACGGTGGTTGCCCCACCGAGTCTGGACTGTGGGTCTCCGGTGACTGCCCAGGGGAAACCCAGATCAGCTCTCAGGGCACATCTCGTCTGTCTTAACATCAGCATCTGATACACTGGTCACGTCCTCCTCTTTGGCATCGCTTCTTCACTCCACTTCCAGGAACACACACTCCCCTGTTTTCCCTGCTGCATGACAGCCTCTCTTCCTCTGTCTCCTCTGTTGATGCTTATATCTTCCTTATCTCGAAGCTTGGGAGTGGCTCAGTTTTTAGTCCTTGGGTCTCTTCCCACTGTGTGGGCTCATTCTTTGAGTGAGCATACTTCGTGACATGGATTTAAGGAACCCATATGGCAGAACTCCCCTGATTTTTCTGTCCAGTCGGGGAATTTATGACTCATGGGACTAACTGCCCATTCACCAGCTCCATTTATCTAGTAGGGGTTCAAACTTCAGCTCTAATCTAAACTAAACTTTTGACCTTCCTTCTCTTCTCTCTACCCAGCCCCATCCACTCAGTCGCTCAGATCAGAAACCCAGTGTTATCCTTAAGTACTCCTTTTTTTTTTTTATAAATACCCTATGTCTAATTTGTCAGCAAATCCTATTCACTCTACATTAGAAATACATTCACAATCTAACTATTTTTTAAAATGTTACTCCTGGTACCTAGTCTATGCCACCATTACCCATAGACTGGATTATTACAACAGCTTTCTTATTGACCTCTCTTCCACCACATTTACTTCCAATAGACTGTCTTGAACATATTCTCAGAATGATGTTTTTATAAAACACAGTCTGACTGTGACTATCATCTGCTCAAAAGCCTCCTATGGCTTCCCTATTTCTCCCAGTAAAAACCAAAGTCCCTTCAAAGTCCTATACAGCCAGAGAGAAACCCACGGTGAATCTCTGATTTCCTTGCTGATTACTATGCCCTCTCTCTCTCTCTCCCGGCAAAGCCACAGTGACCTCTTTGCCCTCCTTTGATAAACCAAGCCTGCCCCACCTCGTGGACTTTGTCCTTTGAGCAATCAGGAACAGCCCCAAACTTCAGGTCTTCCCTCAAGGTTATCTTCCTGTGGTTCCCCTTCCGGATCACTCTCTGTAAAATGAAAATGCATTAAATTCTCATGAAGGAAACAGCTTTCAGACTTCCCTGGTGGTCCAGTGGCTAAGACTCCAAGCTCCCAGTGCAGGGGGTCCAAGTTCGATCCTTGGTCTGGGAACTAGACCCCATATGTTGCAACAAAGATCAAATATCCTGTGTGCGGCAACTAAGATCTGTCACAGAAATAAACAAATATTTTTTTTGTTTAACAAACAAAAAAAAGTATTCTTTCCTGCTTTTTCCTGCCATGGCAAGTATCACCAGTGTGCAGTCTCTATTTCTGTCTCCCCACCACTGTAGTTAAGTTCTACTCTGTTCTTTAGGAGCTAGAAGTGCACCCGGGACATATTTTAGATGCTCAATAAATATATTTTAAATAATCCTGTTGGATGTGTTTAATATTAATACAATTGTTCATGTGTTTGTCCTGTTATCTTGGAAAGAAACCTCCTTAAGACTCAGTTTCCCCACTTAAAAAAAATAACAATAATACTATTGGTACTTACGTAACTTGGAATTAACTTGAAGATTAAATTTTAGAGTTAATTAAAACACTTAGCAGCGCTTCCCTGGTGACTCAGATAGTAAAGAATCTGACTACAATGCAGGAGACCTGGGTCTGAGCCTTTGGTTGGGAAGATTCCCTGGAGAAGGAATGGCTACCTGCTCCAGTTTTCTTGCCTGGGAAATCCCATGGACGGAGAAGCTTGGGGTCACAAAGAGTTGGCCACCTCTGAGCGACAGACACTTTCACAGTTTTTTCACTTTTCAAAACACTTAGCAGGATCCCAGGTACAGAATAAGATCTCAGTGTTCATGATGATTGCAATGGTGAAGATTGTTGCTATTTAGATGTTGCTATATCAACCCCCATCTGCAAGGAAATATCAGGCATGTATTCTACTCACAAAGAGCTTACAGAGGAAACGTATGTATACTGTATAAGGATTTCCAATATAAAGTACAGAGTAAGTGCTTTAGAGAGGTTGATGAAGTATTCATGAAATCTAGGCAGAGTTTTCCTGGGACTTCTGAGTCAAAGGCTATATAGTTAAAATCACTGTTCTGACTTGCATTAGCTCTTTGAACCTGAATTGAACCTTCTAATTAATAGACTAGGAATCATGATGATGATGAAGATAATTCTTTCATAACATTGTCCAGAAGATTAAATGAGATAGGAAATGCAAGATGTTTACTAGAGGACTGACTCATTCCACAGCCCCAAACAGAATCTTAAAGCAGCCAAAGAAATTTATGTGTATAGAGGAAATCCTCTGGGGACTATTTTTCTTAATTTTTTTTTTAATGTGATGTAAAGGGCTTGGTATAGTTTTAAAAAGAGAGGAAGATGAGGAATATGTAAGTGATTGTGGCTTAAAAAATTGAGTGAATTTTTTGAACTTTGGTGGCTCAGACGGTAAAGCGTCTGCCCGAAATGCGGGAGACCAGGGTTCGATTCCCAGGTCGGGAAGATCCCCTGGAGAAGGAAATGGCACCCCACTCCAGTACTCTTGCCTAGAAAACCATGGATGGAGGAGCCTGGTGGGCTACAGTCCATGGGGTGGCAAAGAGTTGGACACGACTGAGTGATTTCACTTTCACTTTCACTTTCTTTGGCTGAGCTTAACTTTTTTCAGTAAGCACACTGTTGTCTGGACTTCTCTTGTGGCTCAGCAGGGAAAGAATCACTGGCAACGCAGGAGACCTGGGTTCAATCCCTGGGTTGGGAAGATCTCCTGGAGAAGGGAAAGGTTACCCTCTCCAGTATTCTGGCCTGGAGAATTCCATGACTATATAGTACATGGGGTCGCAAAGAGTCAGACATGACTGAGCGACTTTCACTACACTGCTGTCTATCTTCTCTACAGGCTACCAAGGCTGCTTTTTGTATATATTTTTGGCTAATGGGTTAATACACTGGTTCGAAAAAAAAATAAAGCCAAGCTTGTCATTTATAAAATGGTTTGACTGTTAATATCTTTGAGCCACTAAGAGGAAAATTCCTAAGGACATGGACTGCAAAAAATAGGTCAGAATTGCGTAGATTTGAGGAAGAAATAAAATTGAGCTCCTTAATCTGCTATAAATCTGTCACTGTTCCATCAGCCTCTGAAACAACTCAAGTGCTCTGTTTGCTGACTATTAACACTAAGCCCATCAGAGACCATCCTCATCCCTGTTCAAAAAAGAAATAATCACAGTTTTCATAATCTGGATAATTTTAAGTAAGTGGTTTTTAAGATTTTTTTTTTTAATGTGGACCATTTTAAAAGTCTTTATTGAATTTGTTACAATGTTGTTTCTGTCTTTTGGCCAGGAGGCATGTCGGATCTTAGCTCCCTGACCAGGAATCGAACCCCCACCCCCTGCTTTGCAAGGCGGAGTCTTAGCCATTGGACTGCCAGGGATGCTTGTGAACTTACTGTGAGTCTCACTGGGGTCCATTGAGGACCCAGGGGCATTTTCTTCACCTCTGCATCTCTACTTTTGACTAAAATGTGGCTTGTTCTTGATTTCTAGATATTAATCTTCCATCAAGGATGGTAAAATAGACACCTACTATTTCTTCTTCGCATGAGAAGTATTATGCCAGAAAGTTGTTTTAAATGTTAACGTTTCTTTTATCCCATATTTTTTGGGTGGATACGTAAGTATTTTACAAAATGTATGGCATTATATTTGGATGCAACTTCTGAACAAAATGCATCAAATATATAGAATTGTTGATAATAACTGATAAATGGTCTTTATCAAAGGATGTATAGTACTATTTATTTGGATAACAAGTTTTCTGTATTTTTAAGTCACAATCTGGAGTCATAATCACTCTTGATTGGACCATCCTGTTCTTTTTCTTAGCAGCTGGCAGCACTTGCACAGTTTGAATTGTTTACCTGTTTACTATTTAATGTCTCTGGAGCTTCTTTGGAACGTAAGTCTCATGAGCAGAAAACCCTCTTTGTCTTGTTCTCAACTCTGATCTCAGCATCAAGAAGAGCTTCTGATACAAAAAAAGAAGCTTAATAAATATTTGGTGATTTAAGATGATTAAGGGCTTCCCTGATGGCTTAATGGTAAAGACTACACCTGCCAATGCAGGAGACACTGGTTCCATCCCTGGACTGGGAAGAGCCACTGGGGAAGGGAATGGCATCCCACTTCAGTATTCCTGCCTGGGAAATCCCATAGACAGAGGAGCCTGGCGGACTATACTCCATGGGGTCAAAAAAGAGTCATATACAATTTAATGGTTAGAAAACAGCAACAAAGATGGTTGAACTCAGCTTTAAAGATTAGAACTCTGTCAATGCATCACTGGGTAACTTGTAACCTTGGGGGAGCATTTTGACTGCTGTCTTAGCACATGGATATTTTCAAGTTCAGTCACAGGAGAAGATGGAATGAGATCAGTTCAAGGGGCTGCCTGACCAGGGTCAGCAGTGCTCTAGCTGATTTCTGAGACAATATCTAGGAAAGAGGCTGAACCTGGACGAGGTAACTGGCTGCTTCTGTTTCCTTGCCAAAGTTACAGCAGGAGAATTAATTTATGCTGACAGTTTGTTTGAGCTGTGTGTGCTTTTGTGCCCATTATTATTTGCTTCACAGTAAGAATAGTGGGTGGAGAAAGAGTGTTGCTCATTCTTAAGCACCCAAATATCCCTCCAACCTACCCTGACAACATTTGGTCTTAAATCATTGAAAGGCTTTTCATAAATTTTAAATTTGTAGCCTAAAAATAGTCAACTGAAAGGAAGTGACAAGGCATTTCTGAAGTGAGAACTGCTTCTAAAGAAGATGGAGAGAGAACAATGGATTTATATTAGAAAATGGATTTATATTAGACTCAGCTTTCCAGGAGCTCACAAAGAAGAGGTGGATTATTATGGGAGGATGTAGGGCATGTGGACTTCCCCAGTGGCTCAGTGGTAAAGAATCTGCCTGCAGTGCAGGAGCCACAGGAGACGTGGGTTCTATCCGTGGGTTGGGAAGATCCCTGGGAGGAGGAAAGAGCAACCCACTCCATTATCCTTGCCTGGAAAATCCCACAGACAGAGGAGCCTGGTGGGCTACAGTCATTACAGTTGGAAAGAGCTGGGTATGACTGAGTGACCCAGGACCTTCATGGAGCAAGTAGCCTGCCCTGTAAGAGTGCCTAAGAATCCCAGGCTGAAGTCCAGGGCAGGGGAGATCTCTGTTTGGAAGTGGCTGATCATTTCACCTCAGATCCGCTCACTTTACAGCTGTTTCTCACTCTTCTTTTTAATTTGTGGCCCCGTGCACTGACTCAGGCAAAGAAACACAAACTGTGGAGCAGGGACCATGGTCAGAGCAAAGGGTTCTGAACGAAAACCAGCTTTTTCATTCTCTGCTCTACAGACCAACCATGGTGTGTTCACTTTGTTTATTGGCTTGTTTTCCGAGCTTGATTTTCTCATCTGCTAAGTGGTGATACAACTTGCTATGTGTTTCCCAGACATTTTGTGTGTATCATCTCTTTAAGCTTCACAATAACCTCACAGAATGCATCTGTGCTGAGTCATCCTGACTAGAATCAATCAGGTGAGGGTGGGCTAGGAGTCAGCTCTAGGCCAAGGGAGTCAGAGACCCTTCTATGGTTATTTTCCTAGTTATTCAAACACCAACATAGGTGCTGTTGTGAAGGGACTTTGCTGGTATAATTAAAGTCCCTGATCAGTTAACTTCATGCTGGTCAAAGGGGAGATTACCCTGGGCAGGCCTGACTTTAGCAGTTGCAAGGCCTTTAAGGAAAGAGGGGTTAGTCTTTCTCCTGGGAGCTTAGAGATTGACAATAGCTGCTGTGTCTGCAATCTCTCCTTTCCCTTGGGTCCTTCTTTCTGACAACCACCAGGGGTGGGTGCCCAGCTTCAGCTCTAGGGGTTCCAGCCTGCCCACTCCCTTCCTGACCACTTCCCTGGGGACTTCACACTTACTTAGCCAGCTCCCACAACAGGGTAAGTCACTTCCTGTAATAAATCCCTTTATGTTGAATCCTGACTCTAATGCCCCACCCCCACCCCCAACCCATCCCAAAGATGGATGCTACCATTGAAGGAAGTCTGTTAACCGAGTCTCTTGTCTAACACTTGGGAATGGATTGTCTGAGGAGACACACTGGCTGACAAAGCAAGAGACTTGATTGGGAGAAGGGTGTCCGGGCAGAGAGCAACAGGGTAAGGGAACTCAGGGGAACTGCTCTACTCCGGGGCTTGCAGTCTCGGGTTTTATGGTGATGTGGCTAGTTTCTCGGTTGTTTCTGGCCAAGCACTTTGACTCAGGGTCCTTCCTAGTTCTGCATGCATTGCTCAGCCAACATGGATGCCAGTGAGGAGGATTCTGGGAGGTGGTAGAACACGTAGCACCTCCTTTTGACCTTTCCCAGATTCTTCCGGTTGGTGGTGGCTTGTTAGTTCTGTGTCCCTTACCAGGGCTTTCTGTTGTAAAATAATTCACACAAATGGTTACTATGGTACCTGGCCAGGATGGGCGGTTTCAGTCAGTATGGTTCCTCTAACCCTACTTTGAACACTATTATGAATATAATGAAACTTGAAGAGTTAACTAGGAGTTAACTTTGTGTTTTGCATTTCGACTCTGAAGTCTATAAAGTTTAACACGTTAGGCTCTACTGCCTAAGGATGATACTGCCTGCCAAACTGCCCTGAAATGATCATAGAAGGTTGATAAAGATGCTTAAAGCTCGACTTCTCTGTACACAAGTGCCAAATTGAATCTTGGAGACAGAGGTTTGGGTGAAGGAGAAAAGAATAGCTTTATTAAGGGAACATAGTAGATTCCGACCTTCAAAGTCTATGTATTCCAACCTAGGAGAATTTGATGAGGAGTTTTACAACAATAGGACTTCCCTGGTGGCTCAGACAGTAAAGCGTCTGTCTACAATGCGGGAGACCCAGGTTTGATCCCTGGGTCGGGAAGATCCCCTGGAGAAGGAAATGGCAATTCACTCCAGTACTATTGCCTGGAAAATCCCGTGGACAGAGTAGCCTCGTAGGCTATAGTCCATGGGGTCACAAAGAGTCGGACACAACTGAGCGACTTCACTTTTCACTTTCACTTTATAACAATACTTCATGGATGAGGCTGTTGACAAGATTAGGGTGTGTACAGAGTCTCAGGAGCTTCTCTGATCTCTTTAATCATGCCTCAGGTGGTTCTTGACTGCCCCTCCCTTGATTAGGGGGCTTCCCTGGTAGCTCAGCAGTGGCCACAGGACTGGAAAAGGTCAGTTTTCATTCCAATCCCAAAGAAAGGCAATGCCAAAGAATGTTCAAACTACTGCACAATTGCACTCATCTCACATGCTAGTAAAGTAATGCTCAAAATTCTCCAAGCCAGGCTTCTGCAATACGTGAACCGTGAACTTCCAGATGTTCAAGCTGGTTTTAGAAAAGGCAAAGGAACCAGAGATCAAATTGCCAACATCCGCTGGATCATGGAAAAAGCAAGAGAGTTC
>NW_011495078.1:7956470-7960339 GCF_000754665.1 Bison bison bison | reverse complement strand
GCCAAAGAATTAATGCTTTTGAACTGTGGTGTTGGAGGAGACTCTTGAGAGTCCCTTGGACTGCAAGGAGATCCAACCAGTCCATTCTGAAGGAGATCAGCCCTGGGATTTCTTTGGAAGGAAGGATGCTAAAGCTGAAACTCCAGTACTTTGGCCACCTCATGTGAAGAGTTGACTCATTGGAAAAGACTCTGATGCTGGGATGGATTGGGGGCAGGAGGAGAAGGGGACAACAGAGGATGAGATGGCTGGATGGCATCACTGACTCGCTGGATGTGAGTCTGAGTGAACTCCAGGAGTTGGTGGTGGACAGGGAGGCCTGGTGTGCTGCGATTCATGGGGTCACAAAGAGTTGGACATGACTGAGCTACTGAACTGAACTGAACTGGTGGCTCAGTGGTAAAGAATTCACCAAGGCAGGAGATGCAGATTTGACCCTTGGTCCTGAAAGATCCCCTAGAGAAGGAAATGGAAACTCATTCTAGTATTCTTGCCTGGAAAATTCCATGGACAGAGGAGCCTGGCGGTCTATAGTCCATGGGGTCACAACTGTCAAACGTAGCTACTGAACAACCACAAGAACACCCTTGATTAGCCAGGGTTCGATAGTTTGCCCTTTGGAGATCAGGAAAGGTCATGTTGCCTACAAGAAATGGGGGCAAAAAGAGGCCTCCATGCCCAGGCCCCACTTGGTTTCAATAAGAAAACAGACCAGATCCCTGAAGGCAGGTACCGAACGGATCTTGCCCTGTTCTTGTGGTTCTGTCACTTGATGATACTTGTTTTTGAATCAATGACTCAATGAAAGGTATAAAGTCCTAATCGTGTGTAGGTGCTGTTCTTACCAACAGCAGCATTTCCATTTGCTTGAGGTCTTCTAACATCATACTTCGTCACGACCCTTTTGCACGCTTGAGAGAAACTCCCTCCCCTTTCCCCCCTTTTTTCTTTAGGTTAGATATTTGGATGGAAAACCAAAGCTTCACAGTCTGGTCTCATCCTGACCTCTTGGTTTGTCTCCTTGGTCAAACTATTCAAGCACAGTTGACTCATGTTGCAAGAATATAAATAATAAGCCTAATAGCTTTCTCTGTGTGTCACAAGAGTGTAATTTAGGATGACTAGAAAATATCTGAATGTCTGCCATGCCTATTATGTGTTTTGAGTAGTCACGGTGGGCACAGCTCCGTATTTGGAGAGAGATCAACAGAGGTAGTGGTCCTGCCCTTGGGGAATTTACTATCAGCCTGAGACAGAACAGCAAGTCTAAGATAAGCAGAGAAGAGAGTGAGATCAGAGTCAAGTGTATATTCCTTATGTACAAATATCCAGACGGCTGTGTGCACCTTCAGTGGGGCAGTTGTGTTTTGAGGGGTTAATATGATGTTTCATCTACAAAAACAGGAATTTTGCTTTTTAAAGTAACCTCTGAGCTTCCCTGGTGGCTCAGACAGTAAGAATCTGCCAGCAGTGCAGGAGACCTGGGTTCAGTCCCTGGGTTGGGAAGATCCTCTGGAGAAGGAAACGGCAACCCACTCCAGTATTCTTGCCTGGAGAATTCCATGGACAGAGGAGCCTGGTGGGCTGCAGTCCATGGAGTCACAAAGAGTCGGACACAACTGAGCAACTAACAGCTCATTGGGTTTCCAGCTCCTAGGACAATGCCTGGCAGATGGTTAAAGTGCCCTGTAAATATTTGTTTAATATGATTAAGTTTTAGACTAGTTTTCCTATGTAGACAGGAACATCAGTTGATCATAGAGAAGGGCAGCGAGCAGTTCAGACAGAGAAAAGGTACTAAAAGAGGAAAAGTATTAAATCTTCAGTTGTCCTTGAACCCTGGTGCTAACACATCTCTGTTGTACAATATTGGATTTCCAGGCTGTGTTCAAAGTCATATCCTGATTCTGAAATATATCTCTTTCTAAAGAAAGAGAATTCTAGCCTTGGGCGATGGCGTTCAAACTATTTCACCAAAGAGGCCTCCTAAAGTGTAACACGAATTTCTCATCTAAAATCTAAAAACAGATACAACGGCCGGGCCTGACTTTAAGGATTCTTTCAGAGTCCTTTTCCCCAGTTTGATTGTTTCTTGCTAGGGCCATAATTACTGGGGGGAAGCTTTCAAGCTCTTTTCAGGGAATTTAAGATCATCGGGGATTTGAAAGCAGCATTAATGGCAGAGATGGGAGTGATCAGGAGGGTGCCCTGGGTAGAGAATTTCTGTGGCAAGTTGCTTCATTGATTCCTTCCAAATGAAGCATCGGTCTATGGTCCCTGGGTCATGGCCCAGGCCCAGGAGAGGGTAGGTGCCCAGCAGCACGGGGTGGGGCTGCTTGTTGGTGCAAAGCTTTTGGGGATTTTTATTTCATTTTGTGTTGACAGCCAGATCCATCTCCCAACCTTCCTGTTCTTTGTTTTCATTCCCAGGCTTAGGACATTAATTAAAGCCTCCTTCTCACCTTTATTCACAGAGATTCCATCTGAAAGTTCAGGGCCGTCAGCAGAAATGTGTCATTGCGGCAGTGGCAGCTCCATCCAAGAAAATACCAATAAGCACATTAAACAAAAGAGGAGTTAAGAGAAAATAAGACAGATTTCCCAGATCTGGGCCATTTCATTGCAAATCCACTTTAATATCTTTCAGGTTACACTTGACTTGTGCATATAAAGCATGTGGAAACAAGAACTGAAATCTAATAACTCCAAGAGCAAGAATGAAATGTGACGATGTTTTCAGGATTGAAAATGGGGAAGGAAATCAATTGCTTGTTCTGCGGAGTTAAGAGAATAAATTGGGTAACCAAGACTTTCATTTAGTCAGGAAGACCCATTCTTTTGTTAAGCAAAGAAATGGCTTTGTTTATCAATTACCTATGAAGGATCAAAGAGTGAGATCAGGAAGAGATGAACGCATTTAGGGGCCTGGCTCCCAGGCTGCACAAGAGAGTGTCGGGTAGTTCCAAGCAAGCTGTTTAACCTTTCAACGACTCAAATTAGCCATCCTTTGAAATGGCAAGCTTATTATCGTCATCAAATGCATTTACTGAGTGTCCAACTTTGCACGGTGCTGGGGCATGAAAAAGAAAGAAAAAAGGTAAGGAATTTTCCAGAATGTGCACTGAAAGAGATACAAATGTGACTGAAGGCAGTATATTTTAAAAGGCAGTATATTTTTAAAAAGGCATTAGTAAGAAAACAATTTTGTTTTCTTCTAGCATTATATATAGAGAAAATGTATATAAATGTTATATTTGTATATGTTTATGGGGATATTATGGGGCTTCCCAGGTGGCTCAGTTCAGTTCAGTTCAGTTCAGTCGCTCAGTCATGTCCGACTCTTCACGACCCCATGAATCGCAGCATGCCAGGCCTCCCTGTCCATCACCAACTCCCTGAGTTCACCCAGACTCACGTCCATCGAGTCAGTGATGCCATCCAGCCATCTCATCCTCTGTCGTCTCCTTCTCCTCCTGCCCCCAATCCCTCCCAGCATCAGAGTCTTTTCCAGTGAGTCAACTTTTTGCATGAGGTGTCCAAAGTACTGGAGTTTCAGCTTTAGCATCATTCCTTCCAAAGAAATCCCAGGGCTGATCTCCTTCAGAATGGACTGGTTGGATCTCCTTGCAGTCCAAGGGACTCTCAAGAGTCTTCTCCAACACCACAGTTCAAAAGCATCAATTCTTCGGTGCTCAGCCTTCTTCACAGTCCAACTCTCACATCCATACATGACCACTAGAAAAACCATAGCCTTGACTAGACGAACCTTTGTTGGAAAAGTAATGTCTCTGCTTTTGAATATGCTCTCTAGGTTGGTCATAACTTTCCTTCCAAGGAGTAAGCATCTTTTAATTTCATGGCTGCAGTCA
>NW_011495078.1:7950702-7956370 GCF_000754665.1 Bison bison bison | reverse complement strand
TTTCTGAATGTTGAGCTTTAAGCCAACTTTTTCACTCTCCACTTTCCCTTTCATCAAGAGGCTTTTGAGTTCCTCTTCACTTTCTGCCATAAGGGTGGTGTCATCTGCATATCTGAGGTTATTGATATTTCTCCCGGCAATCTTGATTCCAGCTTGCGTTTCTTCTAGTCCAGTGTTTCTCATGATGTACTCTGCATATAAGTTAAATAAGCAGGGTGACAATATACAGCCTTGACGAACTCCTTTTCCTATTTGGAACCAGTCTGTTGTTCCATGTCCAGTTCTAACTGTTGCTTCCTGACCCGCATACAAATTTCTCTAGAGGCAGATCAGATGGTCTGGTATTCCGATCTCTTTCAGAATTTTCCACAGTTTATTGTGATCCACACAGTCAAAGGCTTTGGCATAGTCAATAAAGCAGAAATAGATGTTTTTCTGGAACTCTCTTGTGGTAGTGAATTCGCCTGCCAGTGCAGGAGATGCAGGAGATGTGGATTTGATCCTTGGGTCAGAAAGATCCTCTGGGGGAGGAAATGGCAACCCACTCCAGTGTTTTTGCCTGGAAAATCCCATGGACAGAAGAGCCTGGTGCCTACAGTCTATGAGGTCACAAAAGAATCGAACATGACTTAGCAACTGAGCACAGCATGACAACACAACCTGTGTATTATATACATACAATTAAAATTTTTCACTTCACTCTTAATTAATTGCTAAAGACGTCAAGTGGCTAAAGAGGAAAAAAGAAAACAAGAACCAAGACTCACCGAGCGTCTTCTTTGTGGCAACTGCTATAGGCCCTTCAGGTTTGTTGCTTTATTTAATCCCCAAAAAAACCTCTATGGGGGAAGCTCCTTGTCCACAGGTTACCTAACACTCCCCCTGCCTACCAGACCCTGGCTTGCCCAGGAACTGGATGTGAATTCAAAGGCAACCCTTTTAGCTTCCCAGGGCATTCACAAATCCCAATTCTGCAGAACCCTCCCAGGCTCGTGGTGGTAGAACCATTTCTATTCGGACTTTCCTTCCTTTCTTGACTGCTATGTCCTTAAAATACAGAAAAGATGTGTTGCTTTCTATTTAGCTCTAGAAATCCATGTGCATGGAAATAAAATCCCTTTATGCTCTCTGGTTAAGTTGTTGGGAAAGAAATTCAGGGATAAAGCAGACAGGGCTGCCCTGAAATGCTGCTTCCTCTATTCATCTTTTGGGCTTCCCTGGTGGCTCAGATAGTATAAAGTTTCTGCCTGCAGTGTGGGAGACCTGGGTTTGATCCCTGGGTCTGGGATATCCCCTGCAGAAGGGAATGGCAACCCACTCCATTATTCTTGCCTGGAGAATCCCATGGACAGAGGAGCCTGGCAGGCTACAGTCTGTGGGATCACAGAGTCGGACATGAATGAGCGACTAACATTTTCAGTTTTCCATTCATCCTTGGTTTCCTGGGACCTCCCCCCGAGTGGGTCACAGGTAGACTTTACTGTTCCAGCTTGGCAGACACGTGAGGAGGGAAGGAGTGGCTGGAATAAGACGACTCAGGACTATCATTAACCTCATCTTAAAGCTCTGGAGAAAAATCAGAAAATTTGGCCCAAATGGAGATTCAGGGCTGCCCTAGATTCTAGTTATTTAGTCTCATCATCTCTGCAAAATTACCAACTTCTGAGCAGCAATCTGTGTTTGATTCATTTTTCTCTCCATGAGGTGTCCTTTCTACCAGGCTCTCAACTTGTATTTCTTTAGCGGATAGGTGGATACAGCAAAGATAATATGACATGAATAAGTATGTGTCCATCTTGCACACATGGAACATGGAAATGAAAACACCTCCCAATTAATTTGATACTTGTAGATATTCAAGCTGAAAATCTGACTTGAAAATGCATTTTTTCCCCCCATGTTATTATTCAGGCTCTCTAAGTCGAAAAAGAATTACATCCGTAAATTCTTGACCATTTTGTATTAAAAGGTATTATGACATACTATTAATTTTCTCATGAAAAACTATACTTCAAAAAGATGTGCCTTTGTTAGGGTTGTTGTTGTTCTTTAGGTGCTAAGTTGTGTCTGACTTCTTTTGCAACCCCATGGACTGTAGCCCACCAGGCTCCTCTGTCTGAGGGATTTCCCAGGCAAAGGATACTGGAGTGGGTTGCTGTTTCCTTCTCCAAGGGGTCTTCCTGACCCAGGGATCGAACCCATGTCTTCTGCAGATTCTGTACCCCCGAGTCATCTGGGAAGCCCTCTGTACACACACCCCCCCCTCGTTTTGGGAGTTCCTTCCCATTTTGGTCACCACAGAGCATTGAGTAGGATTCCCTGTGCTACATAGTAGGTTCTCGTTAGTTATCTATTTTATACATGGTAGTGTATCTATGTCATGTCTCCAAATTCCCAAGGGAGTCACTGACTGACCTCAGTGTTAGCTCTATTTTAGTGTGCAGTTTATTTCTAGTTTTGTTTTGTACTCTGTACCTACTACTTGGGCATAAAACCAAGTGCATTAAATTCCCAAGGTGCTGAATCGCATAAGCCTGTCCCCCGATCCCATATTATCTCTGGATCAATACAAATCTTTGACTTTCTCCATTACTTTCCACTTCTGAGACTGTATCCAGTTCATCACAAAGGACCCCGAAGTAGATAAAAAAACAACAATGTAGGGCCAGCTAGAAGTAGTTCTTCCTTATCAGCATTCTGTTTCAAAGGTTTACAGCTAGCAGTTCAGGGAAGAGTTCCTGCAGTCTGACCGGTTGGTCCCTTCCCCCACCTCAAGGTTGGCCCATGAACTGGAATGTTAAACAGAACAAAGTCCTTGTCAGATTCTGTCTCCTCTCTTTGCCTGTGCTTGTGTGCTGTCTCTCAGAGGTAATTTAAGATCCTCCACATTTCTAAGCTTCACTGTACAGAATAAACATTGCCGCGCCTGCTCGCTGCCTCCAGGAAGCATTGTAGGCTTTCAGAGTTCCCACCTATTCATCAAGTCTGCAGTGGCCAAGCCGTCTGTCAATTCATACAGTCAAGATTAATCCATTGAGCTGCTCCAGATGGAAAACAAAGGACCTGTGAGAACAGATTCCCTTCCCAAAACATATGCAGGGACATTTTTATGCAAAGTTAAAGGAGAGCCCTTCCCCATGCTCCATCAGTTATGTCTTGCCTTTCTATGATTAGATTTTTTTTTTTTTGCTATGGACCATTTTTAAACTATTGAATTCATTACAATATTGCTTTTGATTTGTGTTTTGACTTTTGGGCCATGAGACATCAGGGATATTAGCTTCCTGACCAGGGATCAAACTCTCAACCCCTGCATTGAAAGCTACAGTCTTAATTCCTGGATCACCAGGGAGGTCCCTCAATGATTAGTTTTTTTTTTTAATTAATTTATTTTTAATTGAAGGATAATTGCTTTACAGAATTTTGTTGTTTTCTGTCAAACCTCAATAAGAATCAGCCATAGGTGTACATATGTCCCCTCCCTCTTGAACCTCCCTCCCATTTCCCTCCCCATCCACCCCCTCTAGGTTGATACAGAGCCCCTGTTTGAGTTTCCTGAGCCATACAGCAAATTCCTGTTGGCTATCTACTTTACATATGGTAATGTAAGTTTCCATGTTACTCTTTCCATACATCTCACCCTCTCCTCCACTCTCCCCATGTCCATAAGTCTGTTCTCTATGTCTGTTTCTCAATCGCTGCCCTGTAAATAAATTCTGCAGTATCATTTTTCTAGATTCCATATATATGCATTAGAATATGATGTTTATCTTTTGTTTTCTGACTTATTTCACTCTGTATAATAGGTTCTAGGTTCATCCACCTCATTAGAACTGACTCAAATGCATTCTTTTTATGTCTGAGTAATATTCCATTGTGTATATGTACCACATTTCTTTATCCATTCATCTGTCAGTGGACAGCTAGGTTGCTTCCATGTTCTAGGTATTGTAAATAGTGCTGAAATGAACAATGGGATACATATGTCTTTTTCAATTTTGGTTTCCTCAGGGTATATGCCTAGGAGTGGAATTGCAGGGTCATATGGTGGTTTTATTGCTAGTTTCTTAAAAAATCTCCATACCATCTTTCATAGTGGCAGTATCAATTTACATTCCCACCAACAGTGCAAGAGTGCTCCCTTTTCTCCACACTTTTGCCAGCATTTATTGTTTGTAGACTTTTTGATGAAGGGCCTCTTGATGAAAGTGAACGAGGAGAGTGAAAAAGTTGGCTTAAAACTCAACATTCAGAAAACTAAGATCATGGCATCTGGTTCCACCACCAGGGGGCATCACCAATTCAATGGACATAAAAGTGAAAGTGAAAGTGAAGTCGTTCAGTTGTGTCCAACTCTTTGTGACGCCATGGACTGTAGCCTACCATGCTCCTCCATCCATGGGCTTTTCCAGGCAAGGGTACTAGAGTGGGTTGCCATTTCTTTCTCAAGGGTATCTTCCCAACCCAGGGATTGAACCCAGGTCTCCTGCATTGTAGGCAGATACTTTACTGTCTGAGCCACCAGGGAAGTCCCAATGGACATGAGTTTGAGTAAACTCTGGGAGTTTGTGATGGACAGGGAGGCCTGGTGTGCTGCAGCCATGGGGTTGCAAAGAGTCAGACATGACTGAGTGATTGAACTGACTGATTCTGACCAGTGTGAGGTGATATCTCATTGTAGCTTTGATTTGCATTTCTCTAATGATAAGCAATATTGAGCATCTTTTCATGTGTTTATTAGCCATTTTTACGTCTTCTTTGGAGAAATGTCTGTTTAGGTCTTTTTCCCACTTTTTGATTGGGTTGTTTATTGTATTGAGTTGTATTCAGTTGCTCAGTCATGTTCTGATTCTTTGCGACCCCATGAACCACAGCACGTTAGGCCTCCCTGTCCATCACCAACTCCTGGAGTCCACCCAAACACATGTCCATCGAGTCGATGATGCCATCCAACCATCTCATCCTCTGTCATCCCCTTCTCCTCCTGCCCTCAATCTTTCCCAGCATCAGGGTCTTTTCAAATGAGTCAGCTCTTTGCATCAGGTTGCCAAAGTATTGGAGTTTCAGCTTCAACATCAGTCCTTCCAATGAACACCCAAGACTGATCTCCCTTAGGATGGACTGGTTGGATTTCCTTCCAGTCCAAGGGACTCTCAAGAGTCTTCTCCAACACCACAGTTCAAAAGCATCAATTCTTCGACACACAGCTTTCTTTATAGTCCAACTCTCACATCCATACATGACCACTGGAAAAACCATAGCCTTTACTAGACGGACCTTTGTTGCAAAGTAATGTCTCTGCTTTTGAATATGCTGTCTAGGTTGGTCATAACTTTCCTTCCAAGGAGTAAGTGTCTTTTAATTTCATGGCTGCAACCACCATCTGCAGTGATTTTAGAACCCCCCAAAATAAAGTCAGCTACTGTTTCCACTGTTTCCCCATCTATCTGCCATGAAGTGATGGAACTGGATGCCATGATCTTAGTTTTCTGAATGTTGAGTTTTAAGCCAACTGTTGTTGTATTAGCTGCTTCTATATTTTGGAAATTAACTCTTTGTTAGAGTTGTTTCATATGCCATTATTTTCTTCCATTCTGAGTGTTGTCTTTTCACCTTGCTTATAGTTTCCTTTGCCCCTCCCAAATCACTGCAGATGGTGACCATGGCT
>NW_011495078.1:7940043-7950602 GCF_000754665.1 Bison bison bison | reverse complement strand
AGGAGATCAGCCCTGAGATTTCTTTGGAAGGAATGATGTTAAAGCTGAAACTCCAGTACTTTGGCCACCTCATGCGAAGAGTTGACTCATTGGAAAAGACTCTGATGCTGGAAGGGATTGGGGGCAGGAGGAGAAGGGGACAACAGAGGATGAGATGGCTGGATGGCATCACTGACTCAATGGACGTGAGTCTGGGTGAACTCTGGGAGTTGGTGATGGACAGGGAGGCCTGGCGTGCTGCGATTCATGGGGTCGCGAAGAGTCGGACACGACTGAGCGACTGATCTGATCTGATCTGATAGTTTCCTTTGCTGTGCAAAAGCTTTTAAGTTTAATCAGGTCCCACTTGTTTACTTTTGTTTTTATTTCTGTTACTCTAGGAGGTGGGTCATAGATTATCTTGTTTTGATTTATGTCATTGAGTATTCTGCCTATGTTTTCCTCCAAGAGTTTTATAGTTTCTGGTCTTACATTTAGGTCTTTCATCCACTTTGAGTTTATCTTTGTGTATCGTGTTAGGAAGTGTTCTAATTTCTTTCTTTAGCATGTAGTTCTCCAGTTTTCCCAGCACCATTTATTGAAGAGGCTCTCTTTGCCCCATTGTATATTTTTGCTTCCTTTGTCAAAAATAAGAACCCATAAGTGCATGGGTTTATTTCTGGGCTTTCTATCTTGTTCCATCGGTCTGTATTTCTGTTTTTGTGCCAGTACCATACTGTCTTGAGGACTGTAGCTTTGTAGTATAATCTTAAGTCAAGAAGGTTAATTCCTCCAGCTCCATTCTTCTTTCTCAAGACTGCTTTGGCTAGTCAGGGTCTTTTGTGTTTCTATATGAATTGTGAAATTTTTTGTTCTAGTTCTGTGAAAAATGCCATTGGTAATTTGATAGTGATTGCACTGAATCTGTAGATTGCATTTGGTTGTATAGTCATTTTCACAATATTGATTCTTCTTACCCAGGAACATGGAATATCTCTCCATCTGTTTATCTTGTCTTTGATTTCTTTCATCAGTGTCTTATAAATTTCTTTGCACAGTTCTTTTGTCTCCTTAGGTAAATTTATTCCTAGATACTTAATTCTTTTTGTTGTAATAGTGAACAGGATTGGTTCCTTAATTTCTCTTTCTGATTTTTCATAGTATATAGAAATTCAAGTGATTTTTGTATATTGATTTGTATCCTGCAAGTATGCTAAATTCATTGATTAATTCTTTACCTATGAGTTCTGAGTTTACATTAGCGACATACTGTTCAATAGAACATCTATGCTTGTGTCCTTACACCATGTAGGGAATGTTCTTTATCTTTGCCACCTAGTACAGTAGGCCTTGGGGTTCCCAGGTGGCTTAGCAGTAAAAAATCCACCTGGCAAGCAGGAGACATGAGTTCAGTTCCTGAATCTAGAAGATCCTCTGGAGTAGCAATTGTCCACCCCCTCCAGTATTCTTGCCTAGAAAAATCCCATGGACATACAAGTCTAGTGGGCTACAGTCCATGGGGTTGCAAAATGTTGGACATGGCTTAGCATGCACGCACAGTAAACTTTAGACACATGGTGTGGTGTACTTGAAATATGACTGGTGGGGCTGAGGAAGTGAATTTTAGATTAGATTTAATTTTATTGAATTTAAGTTTAAGTAGTCATATATTTGGACAGTGTGATTCCAGAGTTTAGATGTCATTTAATTTCATGCTTGTTTTCCACAGATAGAAGCAGCATAGACTATTTAGAACATTGACACAATGTCACTCTGGGATTCTTGTTCAAGCACTAATGCCTTTTATTGACATGTCAAAGGGTATCCCATTTAAGACGTTGGACCAAAGACTGGGTTGGCCTTCCCCCATATAGTTTTCCCCTTTTTCTCCCAAACCCACTACGCATATAATATAGAATTAGCAATGCAAATAGACTTAAAAGAGCAAAGACAGTGGAAAGGAGAGCACTGGTCAACAGGTGGTGAATTTCAAACTTCCGTGAATTTAGAAAACATACTGATGGATGAAAGAGGCTTGAAGAAGCTCTGAACTACAGTGGATAGTGGAAGTTAAAGATCATTTGTCTAGAAAACTGAGAAGAGAAACTCTTGACTTGGGGTCTACCAGCTTTCCAGGATGGGGGTGAGATGGATGCAAAACATAGAGTTAATTCAAACTGTATCCAAGAAACTTTTCCTGGGTAGATCCCTAATTAATTTTCTTGTCTCTGAACAAAGAAATTGGAGATTCAGCATTCATCTTTGGACAAAACCAGTGCTTAGTCACTCAGTTGTGTCCAACTCTTTGTGACCCCCATGGACTGTAGCCCGCCAGGCTCCTCTGTCCATGGGAATTCTCCAGGCAAGAATACTGGAGTGGGTTGCCATGCCCTCCTCCAGGGGGTCTTCCCAACCTAAGGATTGAACCCAGGTCTCCCACACTGCAGGATGATTCTTTACTGTCTGAGTCATAAGGAAAGCCCTAGGTAAAACTTAGAGAGTTTATATGCTCCCCCACCCCAAAACTGGATAAACTTCCTGGGAAGAACTAGAGTTGCTGGTGTGAGGTGGGCTGCCCAGAATAGATCCTTCATTGAACTAGCTTTAGAGAGCTTCCTGATATTATTTGCTGTCCACCTATCCATTAAGTCTGCAAGCCCACCCATATCAACAGAGCCCCCAGACTGGCTTCCATTCAAGAAGCAGTTCACCAAAGAAATATACTGAGATTCAGAATAGGGAAAATGAAAATCAGCAATTACTAGTCAGCTGAAGACTGCCCACATGCAAAAGAAAAAGATAAGTAATCATGACAACAAATTCAAGAGGAAGCCAGGAAAATTTAAGGATGAGTCAAGTATTTTTAATGTTATTATTACTATCATGATTTTATAAAACCTTTAATTATTATCCTCAGAGAAATAAAGCAAATGCAAATCTAAGGATAAGTTCAGGATGCTATGAAATATGAGTAATCAAAAATACAAAGATGTCCTAAAAATTAAAAATAATTGTTAACATAAGCATGTTAATAAATAGAAAGGTTAGTGGCAATAATTGAGTAAAAGCCCCAGAAAATTCAACAAACAGCTTAACATATAATATCAGAGAAAGATTAAAGAATAAGACAATAGTAGAGAAGGGCCAATGTCTGATAAATAAGCATTCCAGAAAGAATGAACAGAAATAAACTTTGAAATGAAATTAAAGATACAACAAAAAATGTTTCATGGAGCTAAAGGATGACCCGGATCTCTTAATTAATATTACACACCAATGTTAGAAGGATGGAGGAAAAAATACTGTAAGAATGATATGGATCAAATAGGTCAAAAAGAAAAACATGGCGTGGATTTAATACCTGGTAAATTATCAGCAGACAAAGCTGTTGACTCATATGCTGGGAACAGGCATTTCTACATGGCTTGTGTGTCATGACATCTGACCCAGGGGGAAGGAAATGTGTTGACCTCTGTCTAGCATGGGTTCCCAGGGAGTAATATTTACTAGAAATGTAAATACTCTACTGATTTTGAACTGCAGTGCTTAAATTATAGTCAAACCTCCAAATTAACCATAATTTCAAGCCAGAATATAAATATCATTAATCTCGATAATGTAAAAGTTTATAGTTAACTGAAGATGGGGGAGAAAGGTTCATCAATAATGCACCATTTACGGGCTAAGTACTCAAGGGATAGTATTTACTGTTGGCAGAACAGTAAATAGTGGGTTTAAACATATTATTTGATCTTATAGATGGAGCTACCAGAAAAAGAGCTTTCAAAAATTGGAGAGAGAAAAATAATTGTGAGAAGGGTTATCAGTTTGGTAAGTTCACAACCTCCATGATCTGGAGTTAGTAGATAATGCCTATATAAAAGTAGTGGTGTAAAAATTATTAATATTTATGAAGATAATAAAGAACAACATAAAGAAAAAGCAAGGACAGTGGTTAGCTCTTGGGAATGAAGCTAAACAAGAAGTAGAAAAAAGTGGCTTAAGAGCATTGCTGTTTATTTTATGTTCTATTAGTTTTCCTTTTAACCATGAAGATGTTCAGTTCAGTCACTCAGTCATGTCCAACTCTTTGCGACCCCATGGGCTGCATGCAGCATGCCAGGCTTCCCTGTCCATCACCAACTCCTGGAGCTTGCTCAAACTCATGTCCATCAAGTCACTGATGCTATCTAACCATCTCATCCTCTGTCATCCCCTTCTCCTCCTGCCTTCAATCTTTCCCAGCATTAGGACTTTTCCAGTGAGTCAGTTCTTCTCACCAGGTGGCCAAAGTATTGGAGTTTCAGCTGCAGCATCAGTCCTTCCAATGGATATTCAGGACTGATTTCCTTTAGGATGGACTGGTTGGACCTCCTTGTTATCCAAGGGATTTTCAATACCACAGTTGAAAAGCATCAATTCTTCAGCACTCAGCCTTCTTTATAGTTAAACTCACATCCATACATGACTATTAGAAAAACCATAGCCTTGACTAGACAAACCTTTGTTGGCAAAGTAATGTCTCTGCTTTTTAATATGTTGTCTAGGTTGGTCATAGACTTTCTTCCAAGGAGCAAGAGTCCTTTAATTTCATGGCTGAAGTCACCATCTACATTGATTTTGGAGCCCCCCAAAATAAAGTTTCTCACTGTTTCCATTGTTTCCTTGTCTGTTTTCCGTGAAGTGATGGAACTGGATGCCATGATCTTAGCTTTTTGAATGTTGAGTTTTAAGCCAGCTTTTTCACTCTCCTCTTTAACTTTCATTAAGAGGCTCTTTAGTTCCTCTTCACTTTCTGCCTTAAGGGTGGTATAATCTGCATATCTGAGGTTATAGATATTTTTCCCAGCAATTTTGATCCCAGCTTGTGCTTCATCCAGCCCAGCATTTCACATGATATACTCTGCATCTAAATTAAATAAGCAGGGTAACAAGATACAGTCTTGACATACTCTTTTCCCAATTTGGGACCAGTATGTTGTTCCATGTCTGGTTCTAATTGGTGCTTCTTGACCTGCATATAGATTTCTCAGGAGGCAGGTCAGGTGGTCTGGTATTCCCATCTCTTGAAGAATTTTCCATAGTTTATTGTGTTCTACACAGTCAAAGGCTTTGGTGTAATCCATAAAGCAGAAGTAGATGTTTTTCTGGAACTCTCTTGCTTTTTCAATGATCCATTGGATGTTGGCAATTTGATCTCTGGTTCTTCTGCCTTTTCTAGATACAGCTTGAACATCTGGAAGTTCATGATTTACATACTGTTGAAGCCTGGCTTGGAGAATTTTGAGCATTACTTTGCTAGTGTGTGAGATGAGTACAATTGTGTGGTAGCTTGAACATTATTTGGCACTGCCTTTCTTTGGAACTGGAATGAAAACTGACCTTTTCCAGTCCTGTGGCCACTGCTGAATTTTCCAAATTTGCTGGTATATTGAGTGCAGCACTTTCACAGCATCATCTTTTAGGATTTGAAATAGCTCAACTGGAATTCCATCACCTCCACTAGCTTTGTTCATAGTGATGCTTCCTAAGGCCCACTTGACTTTGCATTCCAGGATGTCTGGCTCTAGGTGAGGGATCACACCATCATGGTTATCTGGGTCATGAAGATCTTTTTTTTGTATAGTTCTTCTGAGTATTCTTGCCACCTGTTAGTATCTTCTGCTTCTGTGAGGTCCATACCATTTCTGTCCTTTATTGTGCCCATCTTTGCATGAAATTTTGCCTTGGTATCTCTAATTTTTTTGAAGAGATCTCTAGTCTTTCCCATTTTAATGTTTTTCATCTATTTCTTTGCTCTGATAACTGAGGAAGTCTTTCCTATCTCTCCTTCCTATTCTTTGGAACTCAGCATTCAAATGGATTTATCTTTCCTTTTCTCTTTTGCCTTTTGCTTCTCTTCTTTTCTCAGCTATTTGTAGGTCTTCCTTATGCAACCATATTGCCATTCTGCATTTCTTTTTCTTGGGGATGGTGTTGAGCCCTGCCTCCTGTACAATGTCACGAACCTCTGTCCATAGTTCTTCAAGCACTCTGTCTATCATATTTAATCCTTTGAATCTATTTCTCACTTCCACTGTAACCTGAATGACCTAGTGTCAGGCTTTTCTGATAGCTCAATTGGTAAGGAATCTGCCTGCAATGCGGGAGACCCCAGTTCAATTCCTGGGTCAGGAGGATCCCCTGGAGAAGGCATAAGCTACCCACTCCAGTGTTCTTGGGCTACCCTTGTGGCTCAGCTGGTAAAGAATCTGCCTGCAATGCGGGAGACCTGGGTTCTACCCCTGGGTTGGGAAGATCCCTTGGAGAAGGGAAAGGCTACCCATGCCAGTATTCTGACCTGGAGAATTCCATGGACAGTCCATGGGGTTGCAAAGAGTCAGACACAACTGAGCAACTTTCACTTTCACTTGAATGGTCTAGTGGTTTTCCCTCTTTCTTCAATTTAATTCCGAAATTGGCAATAAGGAGTTCATGATCTGAGCCACAGTCATCTCCAGTCTTGTTTTTGCTGACTGTATAGAGCTTCTCCATCTTTGGCTGCAAAGAATATAATCAGTCTGATTTTGATGTTGGCCATCTGGTGATGTCCATGTATAGAGTCTTCTCTTGTGTTGTTGGAAAAGGGTGTTTGCTATGACCAGTGTGTTCTCTTGGAATAACTGTTAGCCTTTGCCCTGCTTCATTTTGTACTCCATCAAACATGTCAACTTGACTAATATTAAAAAGTATATGGATCAGTTAGGTTCAGTTCAGTCTCTCAGTCATATCTGACTCTTTGCAACTGCATGGATTGCAGCACACCAGGTCTCCCTGTCCATCACCAACTCCTGGAGTTTACCCAAACTCATGTCCTTTGAGTCGGTAATGCCATCCAACCATCTCATCCTCTGTCGTCCCCTTCTCCTCCTGCCTTCAATCTTTCCCAGCATCAGGGTCTTTTCAAATGAGTCTGTTCTTTGCATCAGGTGGCCAAAGTATTGGAATTTCAGCTTCAACATCAGTCCTTCCAATAAACACCCAGGACTGATCTCCCTTAGGATGGACTGGTTGGATCTCCTTGCAGTCCAAGGGACTCTCAAGAGTCTTTTCCAATGCCACAGTTCAAAGGCATCAATTCTTCACACTCAGCTTTCTTTATAGTCTAACCATCACATCCATACATGACTACTGGAAAAACCATAGCCTTGACTAAATGGACCTTTGTTGCAAAGTAATGTCTCTGCTTTTTAATATGCTATCTAGGTTGGTCATAACTTTCCTTTCAAGGAGTAAGCATCTTTTAATTTCTTGGCTGCAGTCACCATCTGCAGTGGTTTTGGAGCCCTCCAAAAAAGTCAGCCACTGTTTCCACTGTTTCCCCATCCATTTGCTATGAAGTGATGGGACCAGGTGCCATGATCTTAGTTTTCATTCAACTTTTAGAGATCATCTAAAGCTACTGAATATGTTTAACAGTCTGAGCAAACAGTGTGCCTAGAGTGACAAAATCTGTAATCAATTAAGTAATAACTGATGAATGGTAATTAAATGATAATTTAGTCAATTACAATGATGTGGACCATGGCGCTTGAGTATCATAGAAGATGTGTCAATAAAGTGGGTTGGTAAATGAACAAAACAAGAAGTTTATATAAAGGGAGGCAGTAAAGCTTAACCTTTAATTCATGTGCTACAGGCCAGGCAAATGATTTAATTTTTGTTTATATCATTAAAGTCAAAGAATTTTACTAAAAAATATTCCAAGCTCTAATAACCTCAAAGCTATCACTGGGTACCCAGGCCAGGTTCTTTTTTTAAAATAATTTTATTTGTTTATTTTTTGGCTGTGCTAGGTCTTCATTGCTGTGTGGACTTTCTCTGGTTGGGAGAAGGGGCTACTCTGTAGTTGTGGGGCATGGACTTTGCATTGTGTTAGCTCCTCCTGTGGATCACGGGCTCTAGGGCTCATGGGCTTCAGTAGTTGCAGTCTATGGGCTCAGTAGTTGTGGCTCATGGGCCAGTTGCTCTGCAGCACATGAAATCTTCTGGGACCAGGGATCCAACCTGTGTCTCCTGCATTGGCAGGCAGAGCCTTTACCACTGAGCCACCAAGGAAGTCCTGGGCCAGTTTTCTTAAAATGTTTTCATTTAAAGATGACTTCCCACCCTACTGCAGAAAAGCTTTGGTAAGAGATAAAAGATGTACATAAATTAACAGCTACCAAATCAGACCCTAAGACATCTTCATTGAATTGTCTTACACAACACGTCTTCCGGATGTTGACCTGGGGAGCTAAAGATGAACTTCTGACTTGAACACTCCTCCAGGTCTTTGCTTCAACCTTCTTGAGCCATGCTGTCCAGCGCTGCCTGTTCCCATCAACTGTTCTGGGTCCTCAGGGCTCACTTTTATCTCCATGTTCCACAAGGACCCAGATCGCTGAGCCCGCAGTGTACACCTTCACAGCCTGACTGCAGGAGGGCCTCCTCTTCATACACAGCAGTGGCTCTCGGGGTGACGCCTACAGACATATCGAACACCTCGTAGGTGCCCACTGCTCTATTTGCATGCAATAACTCTTCCATATTTTAAGCCCGTCAATCTGGTGAAGAGGCAGAGTCTCTGAATGCTTAAGTGTCTTATTCAAAGTCACATAATAACTTGGTCAGAGTGGGACTATAATTTGGATACAGGAATTCTGCCTCTGGGTCAAGTGTTTTCTCTAGGACCTCATAGCTTCCTTTCTGGGTGTTTCCAGGGTTCTAGGCATGTGGACCATTGGCTTCTTTTAATGTGTTGGCCATTCTGTGCAGGAGGGAGAAAGGGATATCTGCAAATATTTTTGTCTCTTAGTCACAAGGTCAGAATCATTTTGGGAGGTAGAGTCAGTTCAGGTCACAAGGATCAAATATTAATAATTCGTACTTGTGCCCTCCAGGAGGCTGCAGTGTGATGCAGTGGGGATCCATGATCTGATATACTCAGGGCTCTCCCTGTGGCTATGAGGAAGCCACTTCTCTGAACCACAGTGTCCTGAGCTCTCAAGAAGGAGGAAAAGGCTTGAATGCCAGTTGCTCTGCATCACGGCTGTCGAACAGCTGTCATCAGCGGACATTCCGAAGGCATACATCTATTTCTCCCGCCCTTACTTTGAGTTCCACTTTGCACTATTCTGCTGTTAATTATTCCCCTCTATTCTCTTGTCTAATTTTGTGTGTCATTAAAATAGTTCCAGCTGCGTTTTCCTCTTGCTGTTTCTTCGGCTGTAACACCTGTAATGTGGGGAGACCTGAGTTGAGCCCGTTCGGTCCAAGGAGAACTCAGGTCTCTCACCTCCTGCTCCACTTCACCTGTTCTGTCTAGGGCAGGTGGCGTGTCCCCTCATACCAGCAGCCCTGCGGTGACACTCTCCCCATCTCTCTGCTTATCACCTGACAGCCTGGCCGCCTCATTGCTCTCCTGTCTGTACAGTTCTATTGATCAGACACTCGGTAACCTTGACAGTGTCACTTGATGTCTTTGCCATCGAGAGAGCATCCTCTGGCTCCTGCAAGCTGGCTCTGCCAGAAATTAAAATAAGAACAAATCCAAATGAACATGGTGAAGTTAAATTTTCATTTTTCATAGATTTCAAATTTTATGAATAACTCCAGATTGGGGGAAAGGCAACGCTAGCTTTAGAGGCTTTCTGGCTTGTTTTCAGGGTTTCTTAGCTCAGACACCCCTCTCATCATCTCTCTGTAACCTCTACCTGAAACCAGCAGTGAGATTCCAGGGCCTGAGAAGCATCACTTCCTTCAAGGTACATGGAGACCTTTGCCAAGGTCAGGCAGGGATCACTTGGTCTTCTGGGAGCGCGGGGAATTGACCAGCTGGCCAGTCCACACACCCTGTCTCTCTGCTTCTTGTTGCTCAGAGGAGGTAACTTGAATGAAGACAGAAGACTCTGCCGGGACATCCTGTCACTCACTATAACACCCAGGACTCCCATGAGCTTAGAAAGAAGAGCCGAGATATGCAATTTCCACCAACTGTTTGGGATGCTAAGAGGAGTTACTTTGATTCTTGTAGTTTTAAAATGTATCCTATAGTCCTAAATAAAAGCACCCTGGATGTTAGATTAAGTGGAAGTAAATAGCTGAAATAAATTTATTTGTATTTTAAATAGATTATATGGAGTAATAAGTGAACCCCCCCACCTTAACACACACAGGCATATTTTTTCTTTTGACTTGGAACTTGAGTTAATACTTATCATCCAGGCCGTTGGAAGTAGTAGAGTTAAGTAATTTCTTTTTATATTTGCACTTAGCTTTCCTCTCCTCTAAGAACACAGGGGAGAAGATAATAATCATTAGATCAATATAAACCTTCTCTTCTTAAGCTTTCATGCATACTAAGATGCTTCAGTTGTATCCGACTCTGTGGGACACTATGGACTGTACCTACCAGACTCCTCTGTCCTTGGGATTCCCCAGGCAAGAATAGTGGAGTGGGTTGCCATTTCCTTCTCCAGGGGATCTTCCCGATCTAGGGATGGAAACCAAATCTCTTATGTCTCCTGCATTGGCGGGGGGGGTCTTTACCACTAGCGCCC
>NW_011495078.1:7917477-7939943 GCF_000754665.1 Bison bison bison | reverse complement strand
AAGCCTTCAGCAAAAGCAATAAAACAGTTTTTCCTTTAGTGTATTATAAAATATAACCAAGCAAAGGAAGTTCAAAGGTGACTTAATGATGCTCTCATTAATGAGTGCTGTGACCTTTGAGACACTACTTTGCCAACAAAGGTCCATCTAGTCAAAGCTATGGTTTTTCCAGTAGTCATGTATGGATGTGAGAGTTGGACTATAAAGAAAGCTGAGCACCGAAGAACTGATGCTTTTGAGCTGTGGTGCTGGAGAAGACTCTTGAGAGTCCCTTGGACAGCAAGGAGATCCACCCAGTCCATCCTAAAGGAAATCAGTCCTGAATATCCATTGGAAGGACTGATGCTCAAGCTGAAACTCCAATACTTTGGCCATCTGATATGAAGAACTGACTCATTTCACAAAAGACCCTGATGTTGGGAAAGATTGAAAGTGGCAGGAGAAGGGGATGGCAGGGGATGAGATGGTTGGATGGTATCAGTGACTCAGTGGACATGAGTTCGAGTAAACTCCAGGCATTGGTGATGGACAGGGGGGCCTGGTGTGCTGCAGTCCATGGGGTCACAAAGAGTCAGACACGACTGACCGACTGAACTGAACTGAACTGTGGCCTTTGAGAACTTTTTGTGAAAATGTACTTTGCTTGCTTCTGTTTAGCCAGCAGAACTGCATCTAGTCTTGGTCTGGTAACTTTCAATCAAGCCCCTCACCTGTGGCCCCTTCTCATGACAACACAGTTGAGCAGACACTCTGGTCTCTGCTTCTCATGCCACTGGGAGGAAGGGCTTTGGCACATCAGCTCAACCACAGGTCATGGGTGAATCGTCCTGAAACATTTCTGGAGCCTCATGGGTAAAACAGCCTTTGCAAATCTCATCATATCATTTTATAGTGGTCTTGTACAAAAGAAAAGTAATCGGACAGGTAACCTGATTTGGACACTTTTCTCCAAGTCAAACCTCAGCATTCTATCACTTAGTATCACTTTTTCTTACATGAGAGTATGACAGGACCATTTCAAAGCTGAAGGACAGAGTAGGTAATTGTTTATTTGCTTTTTCCCATGAAAAAGAGAATCACACTCATTTCCTTCCTGAAACAAAATTGGGGACCTCCATCACAACCCTGTGTGAACACACAGCCAAGGCAAATTGCAGCTGTGGGTAATTAGGAGACAACCTCCCTGCCTCTCCTCAGCCCCACCCGCCACCCCAGCCACACAATTTGGAAGTCATGCAGATCTCAGCTGGTGCAGGGAGCATTCTCATCCATTAAGCAGTAGGGGAGAGGACTTGAAATTTTGCATATTATGCTGTGGTAGAATTTAACAAGTCAAAGCATTAACTGGAAGGAAAAATACAGTCGTTGTCCAAAAGTGACCCATGCAGTTTTATTGTTGGGTTCCTCTCGCGGGAAGAGCAGTAACCCTTAAAATAGAAAAGTGAAGTTGCTCAGTCGTGTCCGACTCTTTGCAACCCCATGGACTGTAGCCTACCAGGCTCTTCTGTCCATGGAATTTCTCAGGCAAGAGTACTGGAGAGGGTTTTCATTTCCTTCTCCAGGGGGTCGTCCTGACCCAGGGATTGAACCCAGCCTCCCACATGACAGGCAGATGCTTTACCATCTGAGCCACCAAGCAAGTCAAAAAATAGAAGAGCACCAAACAGCACAACTTTTATACAGGTGATGTTATTCTTCCATTAACAGTCAAAGCACGTTATGTCTGAAGAAAGTTATCTAGGGACTTCCCTGATGCCGGTGGTTAAGAATCCACCTTGCAATGCAAGGGACATGGGTTCGATCCCTGGTGGGGGAATTAAGTTCGCACACACTGCAGAGCAACTAAAGTGTTGCCCATGACTTCTGAGCTCCACCCGACTAGAGAGTCTGTGTGCCACAGCGAACAGTTCCAATGGTGCGATGAAGATCCTGGGTGCAGCAGTTAAGAACCTATGCAGCCAAATAAACAAATGTTAAATAAAAAAGGTATATTTAAAAATTAGAAGCCATAGGTGGGTAAACAGCATTTAGCAGCTTCCTTTGCAAGGACCGACAAGGGTCTTTGAGAACACCGAAATCACTACAGATTGCTGGAAAGTCTGCTGAAAATGCTAAATCTGAAAGACCTGTACCTTTCCATCCATTTGGGCAACATTTGAAAAGAGACTGGCAATCTCAGCAGTAGTACGGAGTTACCTGTGATGACACGGCTTTTCTTATGAGGGCAGTTTAATTTGAACTGTGCTGTTTGGAGACCCAAAAAAATTATTTCCATGAATATTTAATAGACCTTTTCCTGGTTGATATACTCTCACACACATATATGACAGTTGACCATTAAAATCTATTTTCAATTCTGTTTGGAATTCAACTGAACTATTGGGTCGGCTTTGATAGGATGGGTGCAGGAACACAGAGATGGGAAATTTGCAGCAATGACAGAAGACACGGGCTTTTGAGCTGGAAACTTTTTAGGCAGCAGTGATTTACTGGCATACCCTTTGGGAAAAAAAGAGAGAAAAGTGAAAGTGTTAGCTGCTCAGTCATATCCGACTCATAGACTCTGGCCTACCAAGCCCTTTTGGCCTTAAAATTCAGACAAGAATACTAGAGTGTACTTCATCCCTTTGCCAGGGTATTTTCCTGACCCAGGGATAGAACCCAGGTCTCCTGCATTGCAGGCAGATTCTTTACCACCTGAGTAAAGAATCCCTGAGTCACCAGGGAAGCCTGGCATATTCTTTATAAACACCAATGGAAAGAAAATGAATATGTGTTCTATGGTGTGTAATTGCCAAAAAGGTGGCACACACATTTGAAAAATCACTGCTTACATGCTCAGGGGCCATTATCTTGAAAAGTTTAATAGCCGGTAGTTTGGGCTTTTGTTTTTGAACTGTACTTGCATGGTTTTTGCAGCAGCAAGACCCTAATTCAATGGCCTGCTGTTCTTACTTGATAATGCATCCAGGATGAGTAACTTATGTCAAGACAGTTTTAGGTTCCCCTGGAAACATGTCTCTTGTCCGACTTTCTGTTTCCCTGGGCATGGTTCAAAATCAAAGATCAGACACGTTGCCTGGCAGAGAAAGTTGCTTAGGAAGATGGCCAAATAGAGTCGTCTCTTCTCCCCCCTTTCTCCAAGACTAGATTAATAGATAATACAGCAGCGAAGTATCAACTAAGGCTTGCCAAGTCTGTCAAGGCTGTAAGAATTCATTTTGAATCATTGGACATTTGAAAACATGACTACAGGACTTTAAAGGAAAGCTCTCTGGGGAAATATACCTAGGTAGGGAAAAGATTTCACCTTGCTGTGATCAATCACCTTTCAATTTCTTAATAACAAAACACAATTTCTCTTTTCCATAACTTTGACTTCAGGAAAAAATGTTTGCTTTTCAGAGGGTGATATTTTACAATAAAAGCATGATAAATGAGCATCACACTAACACTGAGTTACTGGAGGGGCCACTGGCATTGGAGTTAAAGTTTCTGGAAGACTTTGAGGTCACAGCTTGTAAACTTAATCTTCCAGTAGAAAATAAAAGGACTGGAAAAGATGAAGACTTATAAATATTTGCTTCAAAATGTGTTGTGTTGTTCGGTCACTAAGTCGTGTCTAACTCGTTGTGACCCCATGGACTAGCAAACCAGGCCTCCTTGCCCTTCACTATCTCCTGGAGTTTCCTCAAATTCATGTTTATTGTGTCAGTGATGCCATCCAACCGTCTCATCCTCTGTCGTCCCCTTCTCCTGCCCTCAATCTTTCCCAGCATCGGAGTCTTTTCCAATGAGTCAGCATTTTGCATTAGGTGGCCAAAGTATTGGAGCTTCAGCATCAGTCCTTCCAATGAATATTCAGGGTTGATTTCCTTTAGGATGGACTGGTTTGGGCTCCTTGCAGTCCAAGGGACTTGAACTGTGTTATTTAAGTGAATATTTGCTGTGAGACTCTGACAAGAAGAAAGATCAGGAGAAACCACTGGCAGCTCAACAAGAGGGAAAGTTAAGTGAAAAAGCCCAAAAAGCAAGCAGACAAAAAAAATCTGCAGTATGTCTATGCTTTTTTAAAAATTGTTGGTTCTTAGTTGAAATTAAGAACTCTTATTCAAGAGAAGAAATAGTTTTCTGCTGTTTTTAGGGCTGGGAGCTTAAATACCTTTGCAAGCAAATTAAAGCATAAATGTCATACAAATATGAGGTTTTAGGTAGATGCTCAATGGTAGGAGATTAGCAGCTGTCTAATAGACATGATGGGCTTCCCTGGTGGCTTAGTGGTAGAGAACCCACCTGCCAACGCAGGAGATGCAAGTTCAATTCCTGGGTCAGGAAGGTCCCCTAGAGAAGGAAATGGCTACCCACTCCGATGTTCTTGCCTGGGAAATCCCACGGATAGAGGAGCCTGGTGGACTACAATCCATGTGCTGGACATGACAGCATTTGAACCCAACGAATGCAGTAGATATCATTGTCTAATATGTATCACTGTGGTCATTACACAGTGACTCACTGCTTGAATTTTGTGTGTCGGTCTGACTGGGCCATGGGGTGCCCAGACATTAGAGAAATGTTAGGTGTGTATGTGAAGGCATTTCTGGATGAGATGAATATTTGAATCAGTGCCCTGAGTAAAGCAGACTGCCCTCCCCAGTGTGGTTGGCCCGCATCCAAATCATTGGAGGCCTGAAGAAAACGGAAGGCAGGACGCAGGGGAATTTGTTCTCTGCCTGACCGCCTGAGCTGGGACATCAGTTTTCTCTTGCCCTTGGACTGGGACTTGGATCATCAGCTTTTCTGGTCCTAGACCTTCATACCTTGGACTGGAGCTACACCACAGGACTTCCTGGGTCTCCAGCTTGCAGATGGCAGATCAGCCTGCATAATCATGTGAGCCTCCATAACTATGTGAACCGATTCACCTATGTTGTTATTTTCCAGTGGAGAAGTCGTGTCCAACTCTTCTGTGACCCCATGGACTGCAGCCCACCAGGTTCCTTTTTCCATGGAATTTTCCAGGCAAGAATACTGAAGTAGGTTGCCATTTCTCCAGAGGATCTTTCTGACCCAGGGATTGAACCCCTGCCTCTTGCATTGGCAGGTGGATTCTTTACCACTGAGTGACCTGAGCAGCCCTTATCTATCTCTGTCTCTGCCTCTCTCCATCCCCTGGTGCTCTGTCCTTCCCTTGAAATGTCTACTCTCATAAAGCCTAAATAAGAGATGTAACCTGTTTCTAAATCCAGGAGAACTCCCCAGAACCAAGGGACATCTTTGCAATAGGTTAAATGCTTCCCTTTCATTCTTTGACCTTCAAATATAACCCCCAAGATAACCAAATTGTATTAAATACATGAATAAATTCAACAATGAAAACAGAACCTTTTATTTAGTAATAATTCAATTTTTCATTTTAGATCTCAATGGCCTGTCCCAGAGCCCTGATTGCAGCCATCACTCAATGAGTATTATGGTGCCCCCTTTATGTCTAGGGCAGCTTTAATAAATGACACTTCATGTCATTTCCTTATTTTATGTTTCAGAGCCTCCACCCTTTTCTTTGATACTCCATGACTCACTTTAATCCAGAAGCTTAGGATCGGTTTAAAGATTTATGTCACAGAGTGATTATAGTCTATTGTTATGCCAGGGATTTCTGTACAACTGGTACCTATTGTTTGTTTAGACACAAAGACTGCAAGGTTTGAATGGGACTTTCCCCCTTATCTGTGGGCAAAGCCTGCATCCGGCGTCATTTCTGGCCAATATTTTACTGTTGCCCTTCTTATCAATCTGCCACATTCTATGTCAACTCAACCTTTGTGACAAAGGCAAGATTTCAGACAGAACAGGTATGGCCTCAATACCAAGAACACACATGAATTTTCTTCCTGACTTCGGGGTTCAGCTTTGCTGGCCAAAAATGGAAGAACTCTGGACTGGTTACCAGTTTTCTGCTTTTGGAGATTTTACACGTTTTACTATTAATAAGTTGAACTATAAGGTAATAAATATGTTTAATTTTGAACATGTGTGGGTACAACTGAAATACTTGCAGTGGGGGAAAAACAAATTGAAAATAACCATCTAATTGACTTTTTGTTTTTCTACCAATGCAAAGACAGACCAATTATGTAGTCAGTTTTGGTTAGGAAATTATTACCTGTACAACTTCCAGGAAAAAAAAAAATCAATGACTTCTCATGAAATGGAAGGTGTTTTAAATGGTTGGTTGTTCAGGACAACTAGCCAAATCCAAAATGAGGGAGATAAATCTGATTTTCATTACTTTCAAATTTATAAACATAAAGTTACACTCGGTCACGAGGTAGAAGGCTGCGACGTGTTGTCCTGGAGAAACCAGTGTTTAATTTGCGTCAATAGAGATGGGGCAGCTTGTTCCACAAGGTTCGCCTGAGTTCTTCATCCCTTCTGTGTTTTCTCTGAGTCAGGCACTTTTTAAGTGAAGAGAATAAGGATGGATGAGGAATATCCATGCTAATCATTCTGCCAGGTGTGGAACTGGCCGCTGCCACGGCTCCTGTGAACAACGTGGGGTGTGCATGCCAAGCTGTCTGTGAGACAGGATGGGGCGCCCTTCTGGAGGAGCATCCACAGACCGCTGGAGCGCCCCCTGGAAGAGGCAACCTGAACTGCACCCTGCCGCGGAGGACTAGATCAAGGTTGAGAGGAATAGAGCGTGGTGACAAAAGCAGTCAGTGCCAGTGGAAGGGTAGGCAGGGCTCTTAGAGTCTGTACCACCAGAGGGGCAGGGTGTGTCCATAGGTGAGTCAGGCCGGGGAGGTCCTTGCGCGCCATCCGTGAGCAAGTGATGAAGCCTGTCAAGGAGCATGGCAGGCTCAGATTTGCATGTTGGGAAAACGAATGTTGCTGGTGGTCTTATGAAAGCTGAGTTTCAAAGCGGGGATTAAAAAACAACTGGAGTTGAGGTACAAGTGAAGAAGGCTTGGATTTCAGTAGCAGAGTAAGGAAAGAGGTCACACGTCTTATCCTAAAAATTAGGTAGTAAGAGCAGCGGATTCTAGTGATTGACTAGATTCAGAGAAAGGAATAATCGTGCTAACAGGGATGGTCTGTACTCATTGTAGTTTTCTGTAAGCCCGAGCACAGTGGGATGAATGAGAATACATTTGTCCCCTCATTCATTCATTTTCTTATTTATCTGTTCATATGTCTTGTCCTTTAGAGCTTATGATCTGAAGCAGACAGCCAAGCGAATCAATAATTACTGTATATTTAAAATTACAATACATCTATTCTAGGACCAGGCAAGATCGGAGAGAAGTCACCTTTACATAAGAGATGATTTCAAATATTCTACATACTATCTCATTTGATAAGTAAATATTACCCTGTCATTATAGCAATTGGCATTTTCTTAAGCAAATAATGTAGACAATGTTCATTATTTAAACAGAAAGAAACTAAATGTTGATAATGGTTAAAATCAATGTTCCTCTAAAGGTGACTTCCAGACTAAAGTTTTAAACCATACTCACTGTTTTCCCAACTCACACGAGCGCCTGCTCTCACACAGGCCGATGGCATTTATCTTTGTCACCAGCGTCCCATCAGACATTTGAGGAGTTTCATCAATGTCAGCCGAGAACCATTTGTAATGTTGAATGAGAACAACTCTGAAGTTCTACCGCATGTAATTCGCTTTTTGTTGAGCTGGAAATGGGCACAGGATAGATGGCAGAGCTCTATCATGGGATGAACAGGCCGACTGCAAACAGGGCAGAGAGGAATTCTCTGAGCACTTCTAGAAGCCAGTTACCTGCAGTGCGACTTGGGCCTTGGTTGCCACGCAGAACAAAGCAAATGCATCAGGTTTAGCCGCAGCTCTCAGAGATGGGCAATAGGGAGCTTGCTATGAGATGAAGAAAACAGAATGCAAAGCATCGTGCTGACTAGGGGAAGACCTCAGGATGAAATACAGTTCTTCTTGACTATGGCTATGTTAACATCACCGTATAGCTGTGTGTGTGCTCAGTCGCTTAGTCATATCTGACTCTTTGGGACCCCATGGACTGTAACCCTCCAGGCTCCTCTGTCCGTGGGATTCTCCAGGCAAGAATACTGGAGAAGATTGCCATTTCCTACTCCAGGGGATCTTCCTGACTCAGGAATCGAACCCGTGTCTCTTGCGTCTTCTGCATCGACAGGTGAATTCTTTATCTGTTTAAGTCACTGTTTTGAATGTTGCTCACATGATCTGAAAGATTTTCTGTGTGTAGAATGTGAAGAATTTCTGTAACTAGGTTTGCAATAAAAGGATAAATCAAACCACTGCAGTTTCTTAGAGGCCTTCTAGGTCCTAAGCTAAGTGTAGTTTTCCAGTACTACTCATGATGAAAAGAAGTCCTAAACAGAGATGAGGAAGGTAGGGAAGCATTTCCTTTTTCCTTGGAAGTTTTTGGGATTTCTCTGTTTGGTTAGAATGGATCTGAAAAGTAAAGAAATAAAATGAGGGACTTCCCTGGTGGTCCAGCATTTAACAATCTGCCTGCTGATGCAGGGGACACAGATTCTATCTGTGATCCTGGAAGATCCACCATGCCTCCCAATTACTGAGCCATTGTGCCTACAGCCCGCAAGCTGCAACGAGAGAAAGCCCGTGCACAGCAATAAATACCAGGCATAGCCATAAATAAATAAATAAAAATTAAAAAAAAATGAGGCCAAAAAATACTGGCTCAAGTGATTTGCTTGCAGTGGCTCTGTGGATTCTCACAATACTCTTGCCATGACCTCTACAAGGGGTTGGAGACCTGGGTCCTTTCTCACTTTGTCAGTTCCAAGCTCGGTGACCATGGCAATGCATTACAGCCGCTCTGCACTTTTCCATCTGTAAAATGGGGACAGCAAACACACCATCTTATTGGTTTGTGGTTAGTTTAAATGTGTTAACCTTCATGCCCAATGCAGCGCTTGTTATTATTACTATATGTAAAATGAGAGGGTCAAGAATCTTCACTGTCCATCCTGCTCTAAAGGTGAGCCATGTTCTATAGAGCAGGGTTTTAAAAGTTTTTTTAAACTGTTTGTTTATTATTTTTTATCTTGGACTATAATTGCTTTACAAGTGTACATAAGTGCCCTCCCTCTCGGACCTTCCTCCCACCCCTCACCCCATCCCACCCCTCTAGGTCGCACAGACACTGAGCTGAGCGCCCCCGTAGAGCAGGGTTTTAATTTGTGCACATTCCAAACAGCAGAAACTTCCATACTGAAGCCAGAATGACTGCATATGTTTGGATAAGTGATCCACATATGATTAAAACCTTATAAATTAATAAATAAAGCAGGCACTAAAAGGTCTACTACTAAAACTTTGGGGTTTCCAGAAGTCTGAGAAAGGGCCCAATTTGCTTGCTTTGTTTGATACAAACCTTCCCTGCGTGTTAATGGTTGAAGAAAATGAATTACATTCATGATACACATTTCAAGTGCAAGATGAATGCATTTTAGTTTTAAAAAACACATCATAAAGTGATTGGTTTTTAAGACAAAACTTTTTACCTTTTTCAGTGACTAAAAATTCCCTGGCAGAGACACAGATGTGCCATTTTATTTTGAGTTTTATCGCTTGGTATAAAACAATGAGCGCTGCCCATACAATCACAGAATATTTTAATCAAAGAAAAGAAAAACGAGGAGTGGATTAAGCAAGCCATTAATATTGTGTCCGTGTCCACTAATTTTTTTTTCCTCCTAAAAACAAATAGTCCGTTTTAGAGCCTGCAGCTACCTGGCCGAAGGGATTCATTATCCCATGATTATTATGGGAATTCAGACAGCTCCATAAATTCAGATAGTGAAATGTGTTGAAGCAGGAAAGTGATTTCAGAAGCAAGGCTTTTTTTTTTTTTTCTGTACACAGTGTCTGGCTTTTATTTCTAGGGCAAGCATTTAAAATGGTCATTTAGGAATGTGTATCTTCATTGGCAATGTCCACAAGAAAAATGAAAAGGAATTCTGTTATCACCCACTGATGAACAGAGGAATTGTTTTCAATAAGTGAAGTTATTAGACTGAGGGTTGTGTTTTTGTTTTGTCTGCTCTTTTATGATTTTTACTGAAGAGGATCCAACCTGGACAAGCAAGCAAAACACTCAATTTAAGACTTGCTTCCAGTTTTCACTAAAAAAGAAAAATCTTTGGACCTAATTGTGACCTTTCACGAGGACTTAAGAAAATTCATTTTAGATTGCACCGTTAGTCCAATAGACTTCAGTTTCAGCTATTATAACAGTCAGGGTCTGAATTTTCAGGATTAGGGCAGGAGAGTAACTAAGTAGAGAAAGAAAATTCATGTGTGTGTTTCTAAAAAGAGATTTTACAAACCAAAGGAAACTGCTTTTGTTTATTATAAGGAAATGTTTTATATAATTTTTGACTTCAGGTACTAAATGAGGCTGTGATTTTTCTCTCATCACCCTTGACATCTATCCTGGATTGACTCGCTCACTGGTGAGTAGAATAGCCTCTCCTCCTTCCAGGTCTAGACAAGAATCCCTCTTATTCTCACCTGCTAGACTTTATCACGAAAACACACACGTCTCATTTGTAGCAATTACCACTTGTTTTTGTTACTATGCTCTTAACACCCATCTTATTCATTAGGGTGTAAAAATCTATGCCCCATTTCGATAACCATTACAATCCAGACCCTAACATACACACACATGTGCAGAAAGAGTTCTGACATAGTGACTGTTTGACTAAATGAAATGCATTTGCCATAAAAGTTGATGTGAGCTTTCCTACAAGCCAAAAATCAAATGTTGGCGATCACATAAAGCAGGGCTTCTTACAAAAAGATTCCTAAGTTAGCTAATAGAGTGACCTAAAAGAACAGATCCCACTTCCTAAAAGCATCACACGCATTTAAAAAGTCTGTCTCAAATTATGAAAAGTAGTAGGAGTGTGTTTTTAAGGAGAAAGGGCTAAAATTCAGTGAGCAATTTCTTTCTAATGGACTCCTGCAATTCTTTAAAGCCTTAATGTCTTGTGTGAGCATAACTTCTCTGCCCGACATTACGCTACCTTAAAAGCCATCATCTTTTTGAATGTCTTTTAAGTCCCCACCTCACTAGTCATCCTTGCTCCTCAGTTCCTGTAAAAATAGGGACATGGAAATTAGTGTCTCGTACTTCCAAGTGTGCAGAGATACTGAACACACCACAATGGCGAAGATCACGAGGTTAAGGAAGCTGTTAGAAAACAGTTGCGATTGAAATAGCATTTCTGTATCCTGGCTCATGGCATTGTGCTGGCTTCCTCATTTTGCTTCCATTTCAGGGTTTCTGGAAAGTCTTTGAGAGGGCTGTAGGCTCAGGGATCAAAGATGAATTTCTTGAAAATAATATAGTCTATGAAAAACTCACTAGACTTATTTGTTTTGTACTGTATTTGGCAAAAAAAAAAAAGTATAATTTTGTGATCTGAAACTCTTTGTCTAGGGTTTGCTTTTACTGTTCCATAATTGTACCTAGAAGAGTGTTACCTATGAGCTTTTAGTGTTTACATTTTATTCTTTTAAAGTTTCCACTTAAAAACAGAAAATCTTAGTCCAGTTTAGGGTTTATAAAAGTGGGAGAATATTTTAAAACCACTGATAGAGATGCAGGAAGGCAGTATAAACACATAGATGGTGGTGGATTCTCAGATCCTCAGGGGATGAGGCTGGCAATTCTGAATCTCTTCAGAATGGCCCTCCTGCTGGGGTTAATCCTCTTAGCAAAGATGTCTCACAGGTGAGGGTCCTGCAGGAAGGAGGGGCAAAACCACTCAGCCCTGATATTCGTCTGAACTTTCCGGCAAGCATTGTGGACTTGGGCAGTTTCCCCACAGCTGATGCTCCAGGTGGTGAAGGGCAGGCTTGCCATCTCTTCTTCCTCCCCATTTCCTTCTGTCACCACAGTAGCTCTCTGGTTCCACGTGGCTTCAGTGGGAGAGCCTCATGAACCATTCAGTTATCTCACACAGCTCCATGACAAGCCGTGGACTTGCCGATCTGTATCTCAAGAAGCGAGGAGTATGAGTGAGCGAACTCATTGGTGCATTCAGTATCTAGTATAAATCTGCTCTTCAATTCTCCACCAGACTTCATGACACTCAGAAGCATCAAGCGGTATTCTTGTCCTGGGGTAACTTACAGACAGCAATATTCATATTTGTGCGGATAATACCAGACATTCAAGGACCTACAATGTGATAGATCTCTATTTCCAGCCTCCACTTACCTTTCTAACTAAAAGAACATTATGCTACAGCAGCAAGAACAACTGGGATGAAAACAGTAACAGTGAAAATGAGTAACATGTAGCAACTACTTACTAAGAGTTTAATGACTCTGGAAAGGTAGTTCCATATAATCCCACTTTACAGATGAAACCGCTGGACCCCAGACAAGTGAAATAGCTCACCTAAGGGCACACAGGAAATACACAGCAGATATGAAGGGTATGCCTGGTTGGGTGAACTCTGGGGCCATCATGTTTGGTCTGGTTGTGTGACTTTGGGATAAAGAGTTAACATCTCTGAACTTCAATTTCCTCATATGTCAAATGGGAATACTGATAATACCTAAAGCATAGGGTTGTGAGGATTTAATTAGCCAATGCATATAAACTTTAACTGCTTAGTAAATATTATTCTTATTAATAATCACAATAATAACTATGACTATTGTGATTATTATTTTTATGCTATACTGTTTCTCAAAGTTCTCAAAATCTATGGATTTTCTGCAAAGCATGCTTATATTTACATTTTTACTTATCCTATCTTCAGAAATTCTATATCATTTTTTTAAAGCTACCATACCAAAATCACTCTACTTTTCAGGGTCCAGATTTTCTCCTTGAAATGTCAACTCAGACATCCCCTCCCGTAAGAAAAACAGCCTTTGTTTCTTATCTCTTTTGCATTTTTGTGTCACCCACACAGCAGTGGATATGAATCTATTATACTATTGGCTGGACATACAGAAAAAGACTGTGGCTTGGACTCATTAATAATCCCCAGAGTCTAGAGTTGTGCTGCCTACAGAGTGAGTGTTCCTTAACAAATTATGAATAGATTAATTTTTAAAGTCCAGGAGATCTCCTGGGTATGCTATTCCTGACTATGAAGTAGAGATAAAAGAAGAAACAATATGGGAAAAGAAAGTTACCAAATAGCTTAATGATGGCCCAAGATAAATCAATAACAGGATCAAAGTGATAAGACTAGGCTCCAATTTTCTGCCTTAAATCTAGAAAGAAATTGATTTTGAAAATTGTGTGTACATCACAATGGTCCAGTGATCAGACGGCATAGGTAACAGCTAACTTGTAATTTGAGTGTCACTTGGCTATTTTTCTACCTACTCACTAATACCTTCCTCATGCCTTCCCTTGGGGTAAAACTGTGTTATCGTAGACTTATTTCTTTGGTTAAAAACACTCTCCTCAAAAAGGCTAGTGACTCGATTTGAGACAGTTGCTAGAAGAATTAGTCATATATTTATATTATATGTTATGCACTGTGTATTATGTATTTCATACATATGCGATGTGTATATATATATTTAATATGTATATCTGTATGTACATATTTTTATTTTCAAAAATATTCATAGTCATTTATATGTGACAGACAGAAACTTAAGTTGAAAATGAGACAAAAGACAGAGAAAAATCAAAATTTGAAAAAATCGCTGAAGTTCTTTAAAACAATAGAAATTATCTCCGATTTTTTAAACTGAAGAACATTGTGATGTGATTCATACGTTCTTGAGAACACGTTCTTGCTGACGTGTTGCTTTGTTTCGCTGAGCTCCTCTTTGCGTGGACCTCTATACATATGATGAGGTTAGAGCAGCTAAGCAGTTCTGCTCTTACGGGTCTCTGCTGATCCATCGTTGACCCATCGCCATTTTCATTGTGAAATACCTAGAAGAATGGATGGGCCAGATATCTTTTGAGAAAATTGTCTTGAATGATTACTTTTCTCGACTAAATTCTGAAGGCTGATAGGGGCATGTGTATATTTCCATGCTGCCTTGGCAGGAAATGAGGCGAGAGGGTATTCTGTGTCTTATGGAAGCTGAAGAACCCACCAGAGACACAGCCTAGTTAGAAAGTCATCCCGTGTGTATTTGAGATGATCTGATAACTAATCTAACGAAGCCAGGATCTTGCTTAAGTGATCTTTTCAAACTTGCTTTATTGAATAGATAAATAGATGGCAGAAGTTCAAAGATTATAGTCTATGCAGTTTGGATACAATAATTTTAGCCTGAAACTACTTGAAGGTCAGGGCACAGGATAGCTGATGCCTCTCGATGCCCTATTATTAATGAATTCATCTGAATGCTACTTTGTACATGGTGGAGAAATTAACACTAAAGCAACAAAATGTTATCTTATTAAGTAGGATCATTATTTACCATCTGCCTGAAGTCAGGAATACCAATTAGTAATTTTATTATAAGATTATTTGATGTTTAATGATTTTATTTGTAGTTAAGTAGCATGTGCATGTGCTAAGTCACTTCAGTTGTGTCTGACTCTGTGCGACCCCTTGGACTGTAGCTCACCAGGCTCCTCTGTCCATGGGATTCTCCAGGACAGAACACTGGAGCGGGCTGCCATGCCCTCCTCCAGGGGATCTTCCTGACCCAGGGATGGAACCCATGTCTCTTAGGTCTCACCAGCTTTGGCAGGCGGGTTCTTCACCACGTGTGCCACCTGCGAAGCTATTAGGTAGAAGGATTATGAATAATAAAAGCATAATAAATATGTATGAGATAAGTATGCAATCTGATATGACTATTGTATTTTCCTGTACTAGGGGCAGTTTATATATAGTCAAAAGTAGTATCAGATTAAGGAAAAAAAAGAGTCAATTTTTTTTTTTAGTTGGAAATTTTAACTTCTCTGCAGGTCTTACCATTTCAGACCCTCAGCAGGGAGTTAAAAAGAACATGAAGTTCATGGGTCAGTAACCAGGGTCTGGTCTTAGGTACACACAGCATCATCTATAAATGATTCCAATGGCCTAAGGCTAATAAAAGGCCAATAAAAACTGCAAAGAATCTGATATTTGTTTCTGATGCATATTACCACAGTCATTCATCGATTCAACAAATATTTGTTGGGTACATACTGTAGACAAGGTCCATTCTACTTGCTGAACATACACTCTGTGAGCAAAGTAGTAAGAGCCACAGACAAGCGTATTTAAAATCTACCTTTGGCTCAAGTACATATTTGCCTGAGCTCCACAGCTGGCATTCGTCATTCATTCACTGAATAAACATTTATTAAGGCCCTGAGCTAAATATCAGGGATATCCCAGAGAACAAAAAGACAGACGTCTTGTCAGCCGGGGGAAGAAAAATAACAGATAAGCACATGTAAATGCAACCCACTGCAAATTGATTAAAGAGTCAGGAACCGTGCGCTGTGATGGAAATAAAGCAGTGGGGTGTGCCTGTGTCACTGCTAACAGAAGATTACTGGGAAAATCCTGCCTGAGAGAATAGTCTTTAAGCTGGTATTTGAGGATGAAAAGGATACAGCCATGTGAGCAGCCATAGGCAAGCATGCCAGGAAGATGGTAGAGCAAGGGAAGCCAGGCTGCATGGAGAGCTGTGCTGAGAAAAAAAAAAATGATCCGAGACTCACCGGGAGACGGGGATGAAAGCTACCAACATGGCCGACCTCCAATACATCATCTTACCTGGAATATGGAAAATGGTTGGAAAAGGGCAAAGTAGAAGTGTGGGGGAACCTAGGGAAGAATGGATAATCAAGAGGGCTTCTTCCTTTTTATTTTATGGAATGGTACCCTGGTGGCTCAGTGGTAAGGAATTCGTCTGCCAATGCAGGAAATGTGGGTTTGATCCCTGGGTCGGGAAGATCCCCTGGAGAAGGAAATGGCAACCCATGCCAGTGTTCTTGCCTGGAAAACCCCATGGAGCCTGGTGGGCGGGCTATGGAGTCCATGCGGCTGAAAACGTACGACTTAATGACTAAAAACAACAATCTGGCTCTTGCTTGTGTAAAGAAAAAGATATATCATGAGGATGAGAATTCAGGGGAGACCAGATTGGGGTCACTCCAAGAAAGTCCTTGGAAGACTGAGATGGGTAGATTCTTTATTGCCAGGGAGTCGATGGAGGGGGTACTTTATTTGCACAAGAGGAGAGAAACAAGGTATGAATGAAAGAAACAGAAAGAAAGATACTGCCTGAGTATTGTCTCAGTGAAGTACTAGGTAATGTGTGCAGCGGAAACAGGGAGGCATAAAATTTGAGGAGTAAGGAAAGGACATGGTTTGATTTTTCCAAGAAGTGGAATAAGTTTCATCACAGGTAAATAAGTATTGAAACACAGTTCTAAGTGAAACCCTTAGAACAAAACATGCATACTTTTCTAAATGCCAAGGATGCATGAAAGAGATAAGAGAGATGGAAAGAAAGGGAGGGAGAGAGAGGGAGAGAGAGAGAAGAAGCAATTTCATGGAGGCTACTGAGAAATGATTTTGGACTTTTGGCTACTGTTGAGTCACCTTTTGTGTGGTTTTATTGGACAATTCTCAGTTGTGTAATTCTGGACATGGTGAAATCAAATGGCCATTGGATCAATGTTTGCTTTTTTTTCCTCCCCCAAGTGACTGATAGACAACTCTTGAGAAAGAATGTGCCTGTGAAAGGTTGACTGTAATGGAAACCTGTGAATTCCAACCTGAGGAAGAAAAAGGAGAAGCTAATGGAAGTGGAGGGGTCAATGGATTAGAGGTTTTCATGACCATGAGTTGGTTTCATGGAAGACTGGTACAGATAAGAACTGAAGCTACTGAGATATTAAATTTTTGATTTTGAGGGTGGATCAGTTTTAGTGTGGGACAAATACCAAGTAACGCTCAAAAGTAAATTTTGATTGATTTAGCAAATGAACTGACACTCTATGATCTTGGGGTAGAAGATGGCTGACCTTTCCAAAGATAAAATGGAGTAAACCCTGGGTCTCTATGTGTGTGGAGTTAATAAAGTTACCTGAAGAAATGAATAATATTTAAAATTATTTCTTTTCTGCTTAAAATATTCAGATCAACATGAAAGCAGACTCTAATTAGACCCCCACCCACAAAGCAGTTGCTACATATAAAGATGATTATGATCTTTATTTGAAGATCTGGTTTTCAGACCTCCACTACCAAATTCATTTTATCTGTCAAATAACAATTTCCTCCAAAATGTACTCATTATAGAATCTACCAGCCTGGCTTAGGTTCTCCTTTGGGGTTGGAAAAACTTATAATACATTTAAATTTCAACAGCTCTTGTATGGACACTTTCAAATTTTGTTTTACATGGCACCTTCCTAATCTTGTTAAAGATTTGTTGGCTAAATGCTCAACAAGTCAAATGAGGTGTTGGGAAATTTCCCTATCTGTTTGCAATTTAAAACTGATTATAAACTAGTCTCAATCTGCTACTGGGAAAGAAGAGAAGAAAATTCATGCTTGAGGCATCGGAGGAAGTTCAAAAGTTTCTCAGCCCAAATGAGGTCCCCAGAGAAGTTCAAAAATTCCTCATTTTCTTTGCTCTTTGTTGTACTTGTTCTTACAAATCAGTCTTTGATTATCTTAGAAGTTACCCCCGACTCATGTTAGGTCACTTGGATCAGAGAGCTTGTAGACACAACTATTACATCAGAAATGTTCTGCTTTGGTCTAGAAAACACTGTCTGATAGATGCTGGGTGTACCATACGAAGGTCAATGCCACCCTCCTAGAGGACATACTTAAGAGCAAAGCCAACGGATATCCATCTTTAGAGCGGGTATGTTTCTTAGTGTATACTCTTAAAAATCTCCACTTCTGGCTTTAGGAGCTCTGAAAATAAGGAGTATATTTCTCAATGATCCTGTGAAAAGTTTTCAAATGTTTATCTTTGAAAAACCAGGATTTTTAGTACAAAGTTCTGTCTGTATTCAGAATTCTTTCCCCTTCTTTCTCTTCCTCTCTTACTTTAGTAGAAGTGGATCACCTACCCTTATCTTTGCCAGCCTTTGGGAGCTTCTCCTGAGCTGTCTGGTTCAAGTGGGGGGCGTCCCTTGATGGATTTGCTTCCATGTCCTGGCAGGTGGGTTGTGGTTTGTCCAATGCTTTTACTCCTCTTGCTAAGGTGCATGGTACATTTCAGTACATGGGCTCAGTTCTACAACCTTTTACACTTCTTAGGTCCATCTACCTCACAGCAGAGCTAATTTTTGTGGAGAACTGAAATACAGAATTTGCTGCTGTATGATGAAACTCTAACAGAAGCTACTGACAAATGAATGGAATGGAATTTCCTCTCAGAATATATCATTAGAAAGGCACATATGAATTAAAAAACCCATCAATGAACCCAATCATAGACTTTATGGTAGTATTACATTGTATTGGGTGTAATAAGTCTGAAACATTGTGTGGGGGGTAATAAGTCTAAAATATATTTTAGCTTCCTCTCTCTTCCTGGAGGCAGCATGATAGATAACATTATAAGGAGAGCCCAACGTGTCATTCTTCTTATGATTTAGGATTTTTGAAAATGAACCATTTTGTCCTGCTTTTACCCTGGAAAAAAGCTGCTCAGTGCTAGTCAACACACATCGTAAGATTATGGAGATGAGAACTCAGTCAGTCAGTAGAAGGAAGGTGCAGGTGTGAAGGGAGGTGTCACACAGACCAAACTTTTCAATATGGTTAAAGGGAATCTCATCTCTGGATACTAGTTAAGCCACTGAATAAGATAAAATGCTGGTGGTGGAGCAAGTTCATTTAGGTGTAGAAACAGTGGTACTTAAAACAACAACAAGAAAACCAGTAAGAACAAAAAAGAGGTGAAAGAGAGAAATTGAATTAAGAGTTCATAAAAGTTGCTGCAGTCTGTCTCAATGTTTACTCCTCTTGCTAAGGAGGAGGAGGGGATGACAGAGGATATGATGGTTGGATGGCATCACCGACTCGATGGACATGAGTTTGAGTAAGCTCCGGGAGTTGGTGATGGACAGCGAAGCCTGGCGTGCTGCAGTCCATGGGGTTGCAGAGTCGGACACAACTGAATGACTGAACTGAACTGAACTGATTGAAAAGTTGCTCTAAATCCTGCATTTTGACCAATTCACAACTTGGAGACTCTAGTTGCCTTAGGATGATATCTTCCCAAAGGCAAGGAATTATTAATTCATCCAGTTTCTATTCTCTTCCTATTTCTTAAAAGTTTTACTAAAGACTAGAGACCAGGGCTTCTCTGAAAACAGCCTTTAATTTTAGCTCCAAAAATCTTCCCATCTAGATCTTGAGACCTCTCTGATGGTCCAGAGGTTAAGACTTCACCTTCTGATACAGGGGGACATGGGTTAGATTCCTGGCTGGGGAACCACATACCTCATGGCCAAACATCAAAACATAAAGCAGAAGTAATATTGTAACAAATTCAATAAAGACTTTAAAAATGGTCCACATCAAAAGAAATCTTAAAACAAAAAGATCTAGAAGGGTAAAAGAAGTTACTAGAAAGTAGAGAACTGACCCTATGACAAATATTATATTTCAGAGTTCTGTTTATAACAATATGGCCTGACTATGTCCTGAATACACTTTCCATACCAAATGTCTAGAAATATTGGATAAAATACAGAAACATAATTTTAGGTACATAGTGAAGTTCCCTAAGTATGTGAGCAGGCAAGTGTGTAAATACACTAGTGCAATGTAAGATATTCCCAGAGGTCCAAACTTATGACAGAGCTGAAAACAGACTTAAACGAGCCCTGATGCTTTAGCTCTTTGGGGTTGGCTGTACAGACAGAAGACAAGGCCTTGACCTGTAGAAGATGAAAATAAGAACTTGAGTTTCCCTCCTTAAAGACATACTACATGCTTAGGGAGAGGGAGGTCAGGAAAAGAAGAACTGACCTTTGGAAAAGGAAGATTATAGGGACATATGTCTGCCTTCATCCTGGCACCAAGTGGAAAATTAATACTTTAATGAAAATTTCTTTCTTCTTTGGCTAATTATCATAATTGCATGACTTATAAAAAATCTAAACCAGGAATTAATTTAAATGACTTATAACATGGCAATGCCCTGGGGCATTCAATGAAGGCAAGAGGGACTCTCTAGAAGAAAACATCCTCAATCCAGGGATGTGAAGATTGTTACTGATCAAAGTCAGCCAATGATATACTTGCAATCCTAAATTATATATGCAATACACGATCAGAGGAGCAGTCATGATTGAAACCAATAGAAACTATAAACAACAGGATATGATCAGCAAGGAATTAAGATATTGTAAAAGACAGTTACAAATAATTTAGTTTAAAAATAAATAAAATACGGAGTATAAAAAGTGATCTAGGGATAAGAGAGAAAATTTTAGTAGATTTACAAAAGAAACAAATAAAATTTCAATAAATAAAAAAGAAAACATTTGAAATGAAAAGCTCAATACTTCATTAGGTTGGTTACGAAGAGCTAAAGAGAGAATTGAAGAAATTGTTGAGAATATGGAAAAAGGGAAAGCAACATATGGGAGAGACATTGAGTTATGAAGTTTCAAAACCTAATACATTTTCATAACATTTCCAGAGAGAGAATAGAGAAAGTTACAGGCAATGCTTATAACGTTAATGGATAAAGTTTATCCATGATTACAGTGATTAAGCCTCAGATTCACTAAATTCTAGGTAGAAATTAGAGAGACATTCATGCCAGGTACATCACAGTAAAACTGCAAAACAACAAAGACAGTGAAAGATTTGAAAAAAGTAACAAAGAAAAGACAAATTGCTCACAAAGAAATGATTCGAATGAGCATGACCTTCCTGACAGAACAGTTGAAGCAATGATATAGTATAGTTATACCTTCAAAGTAGTGAGAGAAAATAACAAAGTAGGATTAAAAACCCAGATGAGCCAAAGTCAAGAGAGAGCGCTGAAATAAATTCACCTGCAGGAAAGCACAGAAGAGTCACTAAAGGAAATCTATAGAAGATAGGTCAGAAAGAACAATATTAATCAAAAAATTGTTAAATATGAGGGACTGCAAGAAAATAAGACTGCATAAAACAATAACATAACCATGTACAAAGAAAGAAAGTAGAGAACACTCCATGGTAATGGCAGAGATACAGGAGGATAAAGATAATATCTTTGCATTTTAGATAAGTATTCGTGTTAACACAGATTGGGCATTATCATAAATGGTGGAGAAAAGTGGAATTAAAATAATAACTCAAAGGAAGGCAGAAAAGGAAAAATAAACTAAAAAATGCACAATCAGAAAAATGCAAAATGTTATCACAAACATAATGTAAAATATGTCCATAATCACAATGCATGGCTAAATTCCCAAGCTGTAAGACAGAGCTTTCTAGATTATAGAAAAATATTCAACTATATATTCTTTACAAGATATACATTAAACCTAACAAAACAGAAACCTGTGCAGAAAATAATATACTGCAAAAAATGAAACATGCTGTAGCTATAGAAATATCAGACAACATAGACTTAAAGGCAAAAAACACTATTAAGGTTGAAGAAAGTCAATATAACCATTTGATTCACTGTGGGAAAAGTTATTCTAAATTTATAAGCACTTAATGTTATATCCAAAAATACTTCAGGCTAAAAAAATGACATAAGATAAAATTGATACATCCATTACCTTCAGTTCAGTTCAGTTCAGTCACTCAGTCATGTCTGACTCTTTGCGACCCCATGGACTGCAGCATGCCAGGCCTCCTTGTCCATCACCAACTCCCGGAGTCCACCCAAACTCATGTCCATTGAGTGTGTGATGCCATCCAACCATTTCATCCTCTGTCATCCCCTTCTCCTCCTGCCTTCAATCTTTCCCAGCATCAGGGTCTTTTCAAATGAGTCAGTTCTTCGCATCAGGTGGCCAAAGTATTGGAGTTTCAGCTTCAACATCAGTCCTTCCAATGAATATTCAGAACTGATTTCTTTTAGGATTGACTGGTTGGATCTCCTTGCAGTCCAAAGGACTCTCAAGAGTCTTCTCCAACACCACAGTTCAAAAGCATCAATTCTTCAGTGTTCGGCTTTCTTTATAGTCCAACTCTCACATCCATACATGACTACTGGAAGAAACAATAGCTTTGACTAGATGGACCTTTGTTGGCAAAGTAATGTCTCTGCTTTTTAATATGCTGTCTAGGTTGGTCATAACTTTCCTTCCAAGGAGAAAGCATCTTTTAAGTTCATGGCTGCAGTCACCATCTGCAGTGATTTTGGAGCCCCCCAAATAAAGTCTGTCACTGTTTCCATTGTTTCCCCATCTATTTCCCATGAAGCGATGGGACCAGATGCCATGATCTTAGTTTTATGAATGTTGAGTTTTTAGCCAACTTTTTCACTCTCCTCTTTC
>NW_011495078.1:7914396-7917377 GCF_000754665.1 Bison bison bison | reverse complement strand
ACAGCCTCTTTCACTTTCATCAAGAGCCTCTTTAGCTCTTCTTCGCTTTCTGCCATAAGTGTGGTGTCATCTGCATATCTGAGGTTATTGATATTTCTCCCGGCAATCTTGATTCCAGCTTGTGCTTCATTCAGTCCAGCATTTCCCATGATGTGCCCTGCAAGTTAAATAAGCAGGGTGGCAATATGCAGCCTTGACATATTCCTTTCCCGATTTGGAACCAGTCTGCTGTTCCATGTCCAGTTCTAACTGTTGTTTCTTGGCCTGCATACAGATTTCTCAAGAGGCAGGTCAGGTGGTCTGGTATTCCCATTTCTTTCAGAGTTTTCCACAGTTTGTTGTGATCCACACATTCATAGTCTTTGGCATAGTCAGTAAAGCAGATTATTCAGTTCAGTTCAGTTCAGTCACTCAGTCATGTCTGACTCTTTGCGACCCCATGAATCGCAGCACGCCAGGCCTCCCTGTCCATCACCAACTCCCAGAGTTCACTCAGACTCATGTCCATCGAGTCAGTGATGCCATCCAGCCATCTCATCCTCTGTCATCCCCTTCTCCTCCTGCCCCCAATCCCTCCCAGCATCAGAGTCTTTTCCAATGAGTCAACCCTTCTCATGAGGTCGCCAAAGTACTGGAGTTTCAGCTTTAGCATCATTCCTTCCAAAGAACACCCAGGACCGATCTCCTTTAGATTGGACTGGTTGGATCTCCTTGCAGTCCAAGGGACTCTCAAGAGTCTTCTCCAACACCACAGTTCAAAAGCATCAATTCTTTGGCGCTCAGCCCTCTTCACAGTCCAACTCTCACATCCATACATGACCACAGGAAAAGCCATAGCCTTGACTAGATGAAACTTTGTTGGCAAAGTAATATCTCTGCTTTTGAATATGCTATCTTACCTTAAAGCAAATCCATTACCTTAGCAAAATGTTTTAACACAACTCTTATTAATTGTGTGACTAACTTCAGTACAGTCAAAAATTGCACAAACCTGGACCATTTTTTCCCTCAAAACCAGAGAAGGGCCATTTTTTTTGAAGGACTTGTTGGACAATCACAGCAGTTAAGTGCATAAGAGAACAATACAGCAAGAACCTCAAAAATAATGGAAACGTTATATATCTAAATATATGCCTGTTTATAGCATCACCTTCTTAAATGATCGAGAACAAAAGAAGAACACAGAGCCAATTGTCTAACTTTTGATTTTAGAGGAGGACAACAGACTCAGCCTAAAGAGAAAAAAAGGAGGAAAGAAAAACAGTTTTCACAAAGCCCTTCGAGCGGGAAAGCAGTATGGTTCCAGGACAATCATGGGTTTGTGTGCGGCAGTCACAGTGTATGCTTGTTGTCTTCATGAAATCATTAAAAATGCACTTGCATTCTCGAAAGGTGTTCCCGTTTGAAGGATGAATAAAAAGGAAAACAGAGAATTGAAGCAGAGTCTAGGAGAATGTGGTAAAGTGGAGTCTAAATGGTATGGGTTATTTCACAGACCAGAGTGTTTCATAATTCTGAAAGCCAGGAGTCAAAATCCTGAGAGAGGAATCCCAGTATCGTGGAGGATCCCAGCTGCTGAGCCAGATTCAGATTCCATCCTCAGATACCTTGGAGAAGATAATCCAACAGAGTTGGAGCTGAGTTACCCCAGATGCCCTGCAGCTACGATACCCTGCATGGAGCGGGTAGGCGTGAGCGAAGGAGGGTATGAGTACCATGGTAACATAGCTAGGGCTGTGAGACAGCTGAACCTTAGCAAGGATGCTGGTAATAACCAGTTCACTAATAAGCTGGCCCATGTAGAGGCCATTTGGGTTACAAATCCCTATATCAGAATTGAGGAGAGTCTAAAATGAAAGGAAAAGGACATTTCCTCACATATCCCTGGAAACATAGCAATACTTAGTCGTGCTTTTATTTTTCTTTCTTTTACTTTTCTCTCTATTTTCTTCTCTTTTCTCCAAATCAATAGCTTAATCAGACTGTAAAGAAAGAATTGTCTTTTCCTCTTGGACTTGACATGGAAAATTTAGAATCAGAGGAAAAGAATACATTGTCTTTATTAAAGGTGCATCTTGCATGATCAAAAATTTTTAGGACTTAAATCCTAAGTTCACTATATTAAGTTCACTTAAATCCATTGTTCACTATATTAGGGAATGAAATTGTTTTTCAGTTGCTAAATCATGTCTGACTCTTTGTGGCCTCTTGGACTGTAGCAAGCCAGGCTCCTCTGTCCTCCACTACCTTGAAAATATATACTAATAAGTATAGGAAGATGGTGCTTTCTTGAGCATTAATCAAGTTAGAGGTGAAAAACTTCAGGAGATGATCTTTTATGTTACTGAGATATATAGACTTTTATTAAAGAGAGGGAAAAGGGGTGGATAGGAAAAAAAATTGAACCTTTCAAAAATAGAACAATGAAAAAAACCATGTTAAAATAACTTACACAAAGCTTCTCCCAACATATGAGTAATAGAGTCTTGCCTGATAAAAAGGAACAAATGAAAGACACCTAATCCTGTTAATCTTGTTCCATCAGTGGAGAAGGAGCTGGATAAGAGGAAGCAGTTTGGGGGAAGCACTCAGCGTAATGGAGCAGCTCTGGGCGACAAGCTGAATGGTGATCCGATCAAATTATTTAAACTAAAAACCATGAAAAGAATTTCACACTTTGTCTGGCTAAGAAAACAGTTTTATCAAGTGCACAATCTTAAATGCAATGAGATTTCTTTTTACCCTTCTCTTTTCTCTGTCTTGCTTCAGTGGATATGCTACATGGAAAAAGGAAAGGCATTGTTGATGACATTTCACTAAGTGGGGGAAGAACAATTCATGGCATTTAGGTGTTGAGTGCTGAGTCTGGGAAGGTATTGAAAAATCTGAACTTTTCAGTAGGTTGGTATATGAAAAAAAACATGTATTTCCACTCACTTTCTTATGATGGCTTTAATCTTCTCCTCTTATTCACTTCTCCC
>NW_011495078.1:7912246-7914296 GCF_000754665.1 Bison bison bison | reverse complement strand
CTGGTTTTCCTTTTTTTTTTGTTTTTTTGAGTGTTAAAGTCGGAAATCTTGAAATTGATATTCATAAGTGAACTCAGGCATTCTAGAAATTCCTTGAAGCTGTATGCAAAATCTATATTTGCCTGTGTGCAATGTTTTCCCCAGGGACAGGGAAAATAATATTTTTCAGATATTTAAAGTTTTATTTTTTTCTGATTAATAAATAAGAACAGAATTGGGCTGTGTTGCCTTTTGCTTCACTTTGCTGGGAAGGCCTTTCCTTTTCATGCCCTTCTGCTTCCCTAGGGCAAATTTCTTCATCCACCTGTGAATGAAATGACCAGAATATACAAATATTCACAGAAAACCAAGAGGGAAGTTGAAGATAAGGGGGGAAATATATATCCAGCATATGGTCTGTGCATCCAGCATAGTGTCTGAACTTGATCTTCAAAGGCAACTCCCTCTTTGTCCTTTGTGGAGACACACAGCTATGATGTTGAGACCAGGATGAGGTCTTATACCACCTCTGAGAAGGAAACATTCAAGAGGAATAAGTTAGAACCGGGCTTAACTCATGGTCAGTGAGTAAAGGACCTGCCTGCAATGCAGGAGACACAGGAGACACAGGTTTGATCCCTGGGTGAGGCAGATCCCCTGGAGAAGGAAATGGCAACCCACTCCAGCATTCTTGCCTGGGAAATCCCATGGACAGAGGAGCCTGGGGGGCTACAGTCCAAAGGGTCACATAGAGTTGGACACGACTAAGCAACTCAGCACACACACAAGGTTAGGACCATGAGGATGGCAAAATGCATCTGGTTCACTGGATATTCCTTCCAGAGAATGTGCAGCTGAAATCTTCATGGCCGGATACTTCAATGAGCTGGACTCGAGCAGTGTTGTCAGACCTACCATCTTGACAAATCCAGATGTTAATAAAGAATTTGTTGTTGCTGTTCAGTTGCTAAGTCTTGTCCAACTCTTTGTGACCCTATGGGCTGCAGCAAGCCAGGCTTTCCTGTCCTTCACTATCTCCCCGAGTTTGCTCAAATTCATGTCTATTGAGTCAGTGATGCCATCCAACCATCTCATCCTCTGCCACCTCCTTCTCCTCCTGCCCTCAGTCTTTCCCAGCATCAGGGTCTTTATCATGAGTCAGTTCTTTGCATCATGTGGCCAAAATATCAGAGCTTTAGCTTCAACAGTCCTTCCAAAGAATATTCAGGGTTGATTTCCTTTAGGATTGATTTTCAGTAAAGAATGCTAACTCTCAAAAGATGAGCACCACCAAGCAAAAACCTCACAAACAAAAACAAACAAAAAAAACCCTGCTTTTGGTTAAGTCTTCCCAGTTGTCTTGAAAAAAATGAGAACATTCATTGAGAAAGCATAAAGTAACAAAAATTCTCTCCAGATTAAAAAGCTGAAACATATTTTCTAGTAATGATATATTCTTCTCCAGCTCCCCACCCAACCACCAACCTCAACCAGGGAAAGACTTAAAAGACCAAGGTTTTCTTCTTTTTATAAAATTAGTCATCGTGTGCAAATAATCCTGAAAATGGAAAGCTTTTTTCTAACATAAAAAAGTTATACATGAGTTTTATCTATTTTTCACTTATTATTACCTGTGTTCTTTTCATTATCATTTAGTTTAATATTTTTGTAATTGTTATTGACATTTCCTATTTGATTCATAGATTATTTAGAAAAGCATTGCTTGATTTCTAATGTATTTTTTTGTTGTTATTGATTCCTGGCTTAATTTCACTACTGTCCAAATATATTGTGTGTGAGATTTCAATTTTTTAAACTTTGCTGAGATTAGCTTTATGGCCTTGGGTATGTTTAATTTTAGTGTATCTTTCACTTGCGCCTGAAAATTATGTGCAGAATGATCTGGCTGTGTGCGGTGTTCCATGGAGGTCAACTGGATTAATCGTGTTGTTTAAATATTCTATATCCTTATGGATTTTTTTTTTTTGCTTGGCTTGCTAGCAGTTACTTGGAGAAGTATGTTAAAATATTCCACTAGGATAATGGATTTCTATATTTTTCCTTTTATTTC
>NW_011495078.1:7891376-7912146 GCF_000754665.1 Bison bison bison | reverse complement strand
ATTTTAAACTTATGTAATTAAAACCCCAGGCATTTAGGAACTTTATACTTTCTTGCTTGATCGGCACACTATTGTTTTTTCCTCTTTATTTGTAGTAATGTTCTTTGCCTTAAAATTTAATTTGATGTTGCTGCTGCTGCTGCTAAGTCGCTTCAGTAGTGTCTGACTCTGTGCGACCCCATAGACGGCAGCCCACCAGGCTCCCCTGTCCCTGGGATTCTCTGGGCAAGAACACTGGAGTGGGTTGCCATTTCCTTCTCCAATGCATGAAAGTGAAAAGTGAAAGTGAAGTCACTCAGTCGTGTCCAACTCTTCGTGACCCCAATGGACTGCATCCCACCAGGCTCCTCTGTCCATGGGATTTTCCAGGCAGGAGTACTGGAGTGGGGTGCCATCGCCTTCTCCGAATTTGATGTTAGCACAGCTCTATTAGCTTTCTTTCACTTAATGTTTGCATGGCATGTATTTTTTTTATCTTTTTACTTTAAAATTTCTGTGTCTTTAAATTTAAGGCCTGATTTTTTTGTGTGGAGTGTATTTCTAAAGTTTGTTTTGTATGTCGTGTGATGACCTTTTAATACCTTTAGAATTTAATGTGGTTCCTGATATGTTTGGATTGAAATTTACCATTTTAGTATTTACTCTTTGTTTTTCTCACTTTTCTATTAATATTTATTCCTCTTTTTGCATTTTTTTAGTTAATCAAAATTTATTTTTTTATTTTAATTTTTTTTCCTATTAGATAGCTGCATACTCTGTGAGTACTTTTTAGTATTTACCCTGGAGTTGACAATAAGAATCTTGATTGTAATCTTTATCATAAATGTCTAATATAGATTAATAGATCTGCCACTTCCAAAATAATGAAAGAAACTTAGGACAGTTTAAATCTATTTAACCTCTCTATTTGTTGTTATTTGTCATATATTTTATTTATAAAAATTTAAACCCCATATTATTATTGCTAGTTTATATAATCAACATTCCAATTTTCTCACATATTTAACCTTTGATTTACTGTTGGTATTTATTTTTTCCTTCATTTTTATGCTTCACTCTGAGGTCATATTACTGTGCATGGAAATTTATTTAAGTATATCTTTCAAGGTGATTTGCTGTGGATGAATTTCCTCAGTTTTGTCTACAAATATCTTTATTGAGACTTTATTTTTAATATTTTCAAAGTCATATGAGTCAATGTAGGCATTTTTCTGAACTTCATGAATAATATATTTTATAATAAATTATTCTATTTTCTCTCGAATTACACTCCCATCTTCTTTCTAGTGAAGAGCACAGGTTTCAGCATTATTTGTCTTCCTTGAAGATAATGTCTTTTTTTTCTGCTCTTCATATTTCTGTTGTTACCATATGATTCTGCTTCTCCTTCAGTGTTTAATTATCAGTTCTATCTGAGTTGCTATTCTGTCGACCTATTAAGTTTGTATTTTGCCTTTTATATTTTATAAAGCCAAACAGTGCTGAAACTTTTCTTTCCATAGCAACCTCTTTTCAGTACTTTATAAAAGTTTTCTTTGAAAGTTATGTACTGAGTTTCTCAATATTTTGTTTTCTTATTTTGATCATATTTTGAATGAGAGTCTGGTTTAAAAAAAATTAATAACTGGGAGTGTACTTCCTCAGACTAAATGATAATTAGATTTGCCTGGCAGTCCAAGCCACCTTGGATTACAGAAGTTTGGGTCTTGTGATTACTCAGGAAATTTATGGGGTTTGTAATCACTGAAGTTTCTTTCTAGCTTGTTTCCTGGAGAAGGTGGTTTCCACCTCTGGGAACTGAAGCAGGTTCCTTCCTGTGCTGGCTCTGGTGTCCCACTTAAAGAAAAAGTAGGGTTATTAGTGCAAAGAGTGATAATGTTGGTGCAGGAGTAACGCCTTAATTTAACCATCACTTCATTGGACGTGACCCACTTCATGTAGCTCCATCATGTTTGTTTTGGGGATTTTTTTCAAGGTTTTGCTCAGAAAATCTTTTTTCCTATTCTTTGTTTTTTCTTTTCCTCTTTTTCTGACATCATTTCTGTGGACTGCATGGAGTTTGCAGATGCTTCAGTTGACTTGAATTTCACTTTCATCCTATCTCCATTCGCTTTATGCCTTTCAAAAACTATTTACATTGAGGTCCGCTGTTAGAAGTGTTCTGTTTCAACATTCTCATCAATTTACTTTTGTACTCATTTTTTATACAATTTTTGTTTTTGTCTCTGAATTTTTCTTTTTTCTTTTTTGGTTGGGAAAACAGGAGGCAGTCTTTTCCAGCAGCTCTCTTGAATGAGCTAGTAGGGTCATTTCTTTTAAATAAACCTTTGCTCTGTATTCCACGAAGGCACAGCTGTATGAAAACACTAACTTGGCAAGTTTGTAATTAACTTTTAATTTAAAACTCATTTGTTATGGAACAAAATACAGTTTAATTGCAAATGATGTGGAAATATTCTCATCAGAGAGTCCTAAGTCATGATATCACAGTCTGTCCAGCTCCACACACTTGAAGAAACAAGTGTCTCATCAAAATCTCTAAATTTGAGAGAAAGAGAGAGAGGGAGAGAGGAGAACATGTGAGCTCAATGGTGACGTTTTTCTAGGCAGATGGTCTCTCATTGCTTATCTATTCAGAAAAATTGTTTAAATGCATATAATTACAATTGTGTTTTCTGTTATAATTAATTGCAATTTAAAATGCTATTTATTTGAGAGAACAAAATTTTGTGTTGTACTGAGACCAGCTGAATAATAACCAAAGGCAGAAGTCCCATTGGAAGGGGGAATATTACAGCTCAAAGGTCCCAACTAACATTCCATCTTTATGAAATTCCTAAGAGGAGAAGTCATAAGATTTCCTGTCTGACAGTCGTGGCCTCATCTTTTCTTACAGCATCTAAATGGGATGGTTTGAGGAACCACACTCATGACCACAGTCGGTGGGAGGTCCTGTTTTCCTCCCTTCTTCGGGTCACCATCCTATAGTCTGCTGAGGGTCAGGAACCTTGCCTCCCCTGCTCTCGGTGTGCTTTTCCCCTCTCCACTGTTGTTGTTCAGTCACTAAGTCACGTCAGCTCTTTGTGACCCCGTGGACTGCAGCACGCCAGGCTCCTCTGTCCTGCACTCTTCCAAGAGTTTGAGCAAATTCATGTCCATTGGATCAGTGGTGCTATCTAACCATCTCATCATCTGCCCATCTTTGCCTGAAATGCTCCTTTACCATTTCCAATTTTCTGGAAGAGATCTCCAGTCTTTCCCATTCTATTGTTTCCCTCTATTTCTTTGAATTTTTCATTTAGGAAGGCTTTCTTATCTTTCCTTGCTGTTCTCTGATCTCTGCATTCAGTTGGATATATCTTTCGCTTTCTTTCTTGCCTTTCGCTTCTCTTCTTTCCTCAGTTATTTGTAAAGGCTCCTCAGACAACCATTTTTGCCTTCTTGCATTTCTTTTTCTTTGGGATGATTTTGGTCACTGCCTCCTGAACGGTGTTACAAAGTTCCATCCATAATTCTTCAGGCACTCTATCTACCAGATCTAAGCAAGATACCTGATTGTTAATTTTTCAGTCATTGTTTTAAGTGATCTGTTACAGGGGCAACAAATAACTGCTTTTACTATGCAAAGAAGACTGTATGATAAAAGACATGTATCCATAGTTGGTTTTGTTTAAAGCTCTCCATTCGAGACTACACCCAGCAGGAAGGACCTTCACTTCTCCCTGGAAGAGGCTGATCAATGCATCACCTTCAATGATCAAGTTGCCTTGATTATTGCCTTGATCATTGCCTTTGGAATGTGTCTCCTCTCCTGGAAGCCTGGCAATCATTCATTTCCTCCCATCCCTCCCCTCTCCTCCCCTCCCCTCTGCTCTTCATTGCATCCTCTTCCCTTCCACCTCTCCCCTCTCCTCCCCTCCCCTCCTCTCTCTTCCTCTTTTCTTTCCTTTTACTTTCTTTTAAAAATATTCTTTCATTCTTCTCAATAGTATGTTTTCCTTCCTATTACAGACATCCCTGATTTTGAACAAAAGAAAAATTTTCTTCTTTTAATTATTTTCAGATACATAAAAGAGAGGGACAGCAGTTGATATCATCTCCAAGAAAGCATGATTTATGGGTTCAAACTATCCCAGTGACCACTGGAATCCATAATGCTTCAGATGTGAGCATTCATCTATCGATTGCCTGTAGATCACACAAGCGTCTTTTTCCGTTATCATGTCATAAAGGAGGTAGTGAAAGAATTCCTCTAAAAACCCTGAGTCGACCTGGGAGCTGAGTTAGGAGCCCTTATTGCTTGTAGCTTTGATTGTAGTTATTATTGGTATCACATATGATGAGTCACATTTGAGATAATTCCAGTTACACTTTTAAACTCGAGTAAATAACACTTTCCTTTCTTAATTTACAATGATCAGAATGCTATAGGTTCTTAGGTGAAACAAGTAAAATCATGACTTTAGGTGGCATACTTAAAATTTTATCTTAGGGTAGCACATTGAACTACTCAGCTTTGGTAATGAATTGGGTGGCTATAGTCTTGGTGGAGTGAAACTAACCAGTCATTGCCAACCTCAACCCAAACTATGGGAACCCCTTCAACTCATGAGCTCATTACGTACTCTGGGTCCTTGAATGTTGTGCTGTGCTGTGCTAAGCTGCTTCAGTCTTGTCCAACTCTTGTGACCCTATAGACTGTACCCCGTCAGGCTCCTCTGTCCATGGGATTCTCCAGGCAAGAGTACTGGAGTGGGTTGCCATACCCTCTTTCAGGGGATCTTCCCAACCCAGGGATCGAACCTGTGTCTTTTACATCTCCTGCATTTGCAGACAGGTTCTTTACCACCAGTGCCACCTAGGAAGCCCTTCTTGAAAGTTACCCATCCTGAGATACCAGTGTAATGAACCAAAGGAGAAAATTGATACCTCTTCACCCCAGGAATCAACAGCAGTGATTCTCCTTATACTTTTCCAACTGTTAATCTGGCCCCTTTTTCTTTTACAGAAAAACAAAGTCTTAGGAATGAAAATGGGATATCTCAGCTGAGCTGTCTCTTATTGCCCCCTAATCATTTGTCCATTCTAATTCTTCTGTGCTTTGCTTAATATCCAGTGATGTCTTGGTTCTTCTGCTAAATGCTTTTTTTTTTTCTTTTCAATTTTGCTTTTTTACTGCTGTTGTGTCCATAGCTTTGAGAAACAAAGCTTGCGCAGGATTGCCTAATAAAAATAAACTCTCCTTTATTCCTGAAGGTGCTGTAGATTCCTAATGATTATTGAGCCCACTCTGTAGAGTAGCAATATCAGGGAATTCAAGGGTAGGATTTTTGTCTTGGCCCAAGGCCCTTATCACTGGTGAAAATAATAACGTAAATTCTGTGAGGATTGTCCCTTTGAAATCATTACATTGGATCATCTCCTTTGCACATAAATTATTTACACAGTCTTAAATGTTATGTAGAAATCCAGGGAATAACACTTTTGTTCTCGCCCTTATGTAAGTCTTCGTGCAAGTCAGCCATAGGATGTGCATAAATATCCCAGATACATCCCATGTGCCATTCTCGTTTTGTCTTCTGCTCCCACTGTGTAGGTTGGCAGTCACATGTGCCATCTTATGAGAAGAAATGTGTGTCACAAGACTTACACATGCAGGCTTTGTGGTGACTGGTTTCATCCATGCTGCAAGCAATTTAGCCCAGTCACTGCTGATATTCTTTGCTCCTTGGGAAAAAGGCTATGGCAAACATAGACGAGTATTAAAAAGCACAGACATCACTTTGCCAACCAAGGTCCGTTTAGTCAGAGCTATGGTTTTCCCTCTAGTCATGTACAGATATCAGAATTGGACCATAAAGAAGGCTGAGCGCCAAAGAATGGATGCTTTTGAACTGTGGTGTTGGAGAAGACTCTTGAGAGTCCCTTGGACAGCAAGGAGATCCAACCAGTCCATCCTAAAGGAGATCAGTCCTGGGCGTTCATTGGAAGGAATGATGCTGAGGCTGAAACTCCACTACTTCAGCCACCTGATAGGAAGAGCTGACTCATTGGAAAAGACCCTGCTGCTGGGAAAGATAGAGGGCAGGAGGAGAAGTGGGCAACAGAGGATGAGATGGTTGGATGGCATCACTGACTCAGTGGGCATGAATCTGAGCAAACTCCAGGAGATAGTGAAGGACAGGAAAGCCTGGCATGCAGTCCATGGGGTTGCAAAGAGTTGGACACAACTTAGTGACTGAACAACTGGAAAGTCAAAGCCTAAATATCTTTTTGGCTGGAAGTTTTACATTTTTGGCCCGACTACTACGTTGTTTCATCGAGAATGAATAAGAGGCAACTCCCAATGCTGGCTGTATCAGTCATCATTCTTAAGTGAAAGAGATAAAGGCTGGGAGAGGCACAGAGAGAGAACTTTAAGGGGTTGGCTCACATGGTTGTGGGTTCTGGCCTGTGTTAAATCTGTGGGGCAGAGCCTGCAGGCTGGAAATTCAAAGAAGAGCTGACACTACAAATCAACCCAGAATTCCTCAGAGCAGCAGACTGGAAACTCAGGCATGGTTCTGTGTTGCAGTCTTGAGAAGCTTTCCTTCTGTATCCCCAAACCACAGTCTTTTTCTGAAGGTTTTAACCAACTGGGCGAGGCCACCCACATTGTAGAGGGTAATCCATTTTATGCAAATGATTTAAATGCTAATCAAATCCAAAAAATGTCATCATCTAAATGGGGCTTTGACCTAACAACTGGGCACCGTAGCCTAAGCCAAGTTGACTCATAAGATTTCTCATCACTCTGGCCTTTAGAGAGGGCTTTGTTCAAACCACCGTGAGATCTGATCAATCTTTAAAATCTTTGTTGAGAAAGTGTGTCACAGGTTTTCTAGAATTCCAATTTGAATTTTAAAACTCCCTCTGTTAATTCTCCTTCCTAACGTTTAATTTTAATTTTTTTAAGCATTTCCCACCATTTACTCTTGTTATCAAAAATAGTTCAACTCTTCTTGCAAAACAACAAGAAGAATTTAATTTTTAAATCCACTAGTCCTTGCACATGACTGAGCGACTGAACTGAACTGAACTGAGTCCTCGCACTCCCTTTAGCAGAAGTGGGACAATAATTAAGTATCTTATCCAATTCCTATTAACGTAATATGCTTGTTCAAGCAACTTGTAAAATAATGGCCTAACAAAAGGTTTCTGTTAATACATGTCGTGAGGTATGAGTGACACTATGTGACTCTCAATTTGGTTTTAAACTCAGATTTAGGGTTTTTTTTTTTTTTTAATGGTTTTATTGAGTTGTATTCTTATGCCCTACAAATTGTCCATTTAAAATGAAAAATTCATGGCTTTTAGTGAAACCATGAAGTTGGACAGTTATCACCACAATCAATTTTATACATTTCATCCCCCAAAGAATCCCTGTACCCATGAACAGTCACTGAGTTTTTCTCTCAATGACCACTCCCACCCGCACCAGCCTCAGGCACCACTAATCTACTTTCTATCTCTGTGGATTTGCCTATTTTGGACATTTCATTACCCATGGGATCATATCATATGTGGCTGTCTGTGACTTGTCAGATTTAAATTTTCAGCTTCGTATCCCAGGTGATGCTAGTGATAAAAAATCTTCCTGCCAACGCAGGAGACTTAAGAAGGTTCGATCCCTGGGTTGGGAAGATCCCTTGGAGGAGGGCATGGCAACCCACTCCAGTATTCTTGCCTGGAGAATCCCATGGGCAGAGGAGCCTGGCGGGCTACGGTCCATGGGGTTGCAGAAGGTCAGACGAACTTAAGCGACTTAGCACAACTTAACACGCATAAGATATACATCATTCTAGTATCCTAAAGTCTTTGTTCATTGATTCACTCAGCCACTCATTTTTGAGCTTCTGAATTGTTCTAGGATCTATGCCTGGTGTCTGAAACCCATGCTGAAGTGACAAAGCTACCCTTACGAAACTTACAATTTCCTGGGGAGGGTAGACATTAGCCACATATTCAGACAAGGAAATGCAACCCTATGTCATTGCTTTGGTGCTCAAAGTGGAAGGCATGCTACTTTCCAAATTTCTAGACACAGGGAAGAACATAACATATTCTGGCTGTCAGTGAGTCAGTGCTGTCTCTTTTACTTTGTATTTACAATGTTACTAGCTGGTACAGGAAAACAACAATTTTTCCTCTTTAGCATTCTACTGTCGGAGAAGGCAATGGCACCCTACTCCAGTACTCTTGCCTAGAAAATCCCATGGGCGGAGGAGCCTGGTAGGCTGCAGTCTGTGGGGTCGCTAAGAGTCAGAAACGACTGAGCGACTTCACTTTCACTTTTCACTTTCATGCATTGGAGAAAGAAATGGCAACCCACTCCAGTGTTCTTGCCTGGAGAATCCCAGGGATGGGGGAGCCTGGTGGGCTGCCGACTATGGGGTCGCGCAGAGTCAGACACGACTGAAGTGATGTAGCAGTAGCAGTCAAAGGTTCAGTCAAATATGTTGGCATACCTCCCCCAACCGACTGATTATAAAGATCTCATTTTCATGCCTGGAGAACAGAGCAGAAGGTGGAAGGTTGGAGGGCAGGAGATGCATTTTATCACCTATCCAGAAGGGAGGATCCAAACTCAGTTATGGAGAAGAAAGTCAGAGTCGCCTCATGGTGTGCCATCCGCTTGTGTGAGCACAGATTCCGTGGTCAGCAGCAGAGCACCGCTGTGGACAGCTTTGGGACCGTCTGATCTTTCTTGGTTCAGAGGAAGGAGGACCAGCAAGATCTTCCTCAGGACCTTAGTTGTATGGAAGGCATCTGAGCTGCCCCGCTGCTCTGGGCTTGGACCGATTCCTTTTTAAATTTTTAATGTAGTGTATGAAACAACAAGGTGGTATATGAACATATATATTATTTACAAACATTAATAATAGATTATATACCTTTCAGCTCTCGACCAACTTAAGCCCTAAAACAGTGAAAAATGACATTGTATCTGCCTATGTTTTCATCCCTGATCACATCTTTCCGCCTTTCCCCAGAGGTAACCACACCGCTGAATTTTGTCTTATCCATCTTTTGCTGCATGTATCACTACATATGGTTTCCCCAAAAACCTCGCTGAGCATGCGGCTTCTGTGTGAGTTTCCTGCGCTCGCTTTATTCCCTCGGGACTTGTCACTTTCCCACTCTCAGAGGACTCTAAGAGAACAGAAGCTGAGTCTTAAAGAGGAGCCTGTGCGGTTTAGGAAAGGGGAATTTCAAGAGCCTGATCAGCATTCTATGTGGACACAGAACATAGAATGTTGCAAAAGTTGAAAAAGCACAGATGAGGGCCAAGAGACCCTGAACGTCAATATTTCAGAGAGTGAGTTGGTAAGACAATGATCAGCATGATGGAGTGTTGGAAAATGGTGAAGCTCTGCAATCAGACAAGCCTGAGTTTGAATCTCAGCTTGCTTTTTCCATTAGGAGCTGGGTATCCCCTAGGAGTGAACTGACCTCTCTCAACCTCGATTTCTTCAGTGAGAAAGAGGGTATGCTTCTCTCCTGAAAGTTGTGAAGACCTGGCATTTAGTAAGCCTTCAATAAAATATTAGCCTATTTTCCTCTGTGTAATGCCTTCTTAAGCCCCAAATTCCAACCATCGCTTCTCTCTGTTTCCCATTTGTTTTTGGAATGTATTATAATCTTTGTCTTGAATTTGTCATCTTTGTTTGCACTGCCAGACCAAAGTATGACGATTTTATCCAATTCATTATTTTTTTAGCCCCATTTCCTGCCAAATCTTACATTGTTAAGTTACTCTTACATTTTGCCTCTTAGCTCCGTTAGTCTTTTCGGCATTTTTGCTGTTTCTCAAAAATAAAGTTTAGTTTTCTCTTACACCATAAGCAAGTGACAACATTAACATTTAACACCTGTGATATACAGCATCAGGAAGAAGGAAAGTGTCAATATCAGATTGATTCTGCTGGAACCGAGGGCTTATGAGGGACATGATCACGTCTCCCATCTCAGGGCGGCTGTGAACTTGACCTTTGGAAACATTTGGCTACATTTCACTGTGGTGTGTCACAGAGAACTTGGGTTTAGCTCTGTGGTTTTTGTGCCTCTCGTGCGGACCTGCAAGAAGTCAGCTAATATACAGACCTGATAGGTGACGGAACCATGTGAGTATTTCAGATTCAGAGGAGGATGTGGAACTGACACAAAGCATGATTATTATTTCCTGCAACAAGAGCTGCATTAGCAAGAGAGAGGTGATAATGCTGTGACAAGTCAGAAAAATGTTGGCAAGATCTTGGAGAATAAAGTTCTCCTTAATATATTTTCTTTTATGTAGCTGTGCTTGTATCAGCAAATTCTTTAAAAAAAAAAACAAAAACCCAAAAACTGAAGATGACAAATTTTGTAGGTCAAATGTCAATATTGATCAAAATGTTAGAACGTGCAATACTCTTCCAGGACATATGTTATTGATTTATTTTATTGAGTTTCTACAGGTCTATTAGGGTTATTCCTTGGTGGGTGTTTTACATCTGAAAGCACAATTAAAATCCATTTATAATATCTGCTCGAATATAACATCTGCAGATAACAGCCACAGAAGTTCCCCTCCCAAGCCAGCTTTTGATAAAGGACACATAACTTTGTATGTACACATGTGCAACTTGACTTACTGAGGCACCTGGGAGAAGTTTGTAAATCAGTTGCCAAATGTAGGGGGTGGGAGGCAGGAGGGTGGGCTTTCCAATAAAGGTCAGAGGACATGGTTGTGGAAGCCTTAGGGATTTTTTAAAGCAGGTCTGTAAGATAGGAGGTTTCTTACTGTTGGTGGCCCCAGGGCTTCTTGGAGATTATAAGACACAGAGGGAAGGGACACTTACATAAACTCCTTTGTTTTTTGTTCAACTGATAAATTATTTTTAACATTTAACACATATGACTACAATGTATAAAGTAGATAACTAATGAGAATCTATTGTGCAACACAGGAAGCTCTACTTGATGCTCTGTGGTGACCTAAATGGGAAGGAAATCCAAAAAAAGAGAGGATATATGTACGTGTTTAGCTGATTCACTTTGCTGTACAGCAGAAACTAACACAACATTGGAAAGCAACTATACTCTAATAAATATAATTTTCAAAAAGAAAAATTGATAAATCACTTTTTTCTAAAGAAAATCTGTTGCTTGGAGAATAAATGCACCCTAGATTGCAAAAACCTGAACACACAGGGAGCATATAAAATTAAATATTCAAGTTAGCCATTAATGTATGGCCACATTCAAGATGCTTGAGGCTGATGTATGTTTATTTATCATACATGTCTCATAGATGTGCCTCCTGTGATGTGAAGTATTAATTCTTTGTCTGGGCCCCAAGCTGTGTGCTTCCTTTATGATGACTCTACTGTATTAATGAATGCCCTTTGAGTATGGAATTGTTCAACAAGTTCATAGGAAGTTAAGAAGTTTGGGGAAACGAGAATTAAATCAATAAAAGAAAGACGAAACAAGTATCTACAAAAGACTCGGCAAGGATGGAACATTTACTCCTCTGACAAATGACAAAGTAGGTGATCGATGCTCAAGCACTGATGCAATTTTTCTTCTTTATTCTCTGTCAATATTAGTGTAAGAGACACAGCTGAAGACCAGAAGTTAGACGAACTAAGTTTTAGAACAAGCCCAGCTCCCAATGTCTTAGTTTCCTTATGCTCCTTTTCTGTCATATGAAAATTGAAATACACAGTTTACCATTTTTTATTATGAAAACAGTATCTTAAACATAAACGAAAGTTTACATATTCCCAGACTGGTAAATGAACTTAACGTGAAATAAATTATTCTGTGTCCATTGTTCTGTTGATCGATTAGACGGTGAACCACATCCAAAGCATGAACAAAGCCACAGCTCCTATAGGCACAGGTAGTGAGTGAGGAAATCGTGGCTCAGGTCACAGCCCATGACTTAATGATCATAAACCTGTCCAGCGTGTTCACTGTTGATTTCTGGCTATAGAGTTCAAATGCGAGAATCTATGATCAAAAACAAGAGTCCTAGAATCTCTCAAGGTAGTCAGAAGAAGGGGAACAACAACCAAAAACAGCCAAATGATCATCAGTTTCCAATTTATTTGATGTGAAAATTCTAAAGATTATGTGCATGGTGAATTATAATAGGAAATTAAACATATAACTAACATACTGATGAAATTAAGTAACAGTTGATTCAGATCATCTTCTTTCTGAGGTTTTGGAGTTTTTGTTATATTTTTGAATACTTAGAATCCACAACTTACAGTCTTGGAGTTTCTTCTGACCCTCACCCAGGCTCCTCTGCCTTTTCTATCACATTGCATTTCAAATCCAATCATTTTTCACTTCCCAGGGCCCTTTTCTTCTTCCCCTTCCTCTTCAGTTAATTCTCTCCTGCTCATGACCTGTCTTATTTCAGGCTCAAACAACCTTAGTTCTCCAACCAGGAATCGTTCCACACCCCTTTCATTGCAAGCCTGGAGTCTTGACCACTGGATCTCCAAGGAAGTCCCATGCTGTGTTATTTCATCAGGACCACTGTGGTCTTAGGTGACACATGATTTTACCATCCAAACAAAGGAGTTACCTCCTGAAAGCTGCTTTTTAAAAATAAACTTCAAGGAAATGTATCATGTGGCTTGATTTGGTCATTGACTAAATAGGATTTTGACTTTATTCTCCCTTAGTTATTATGCATATGAATCGGCACACTTGAATGGGAATTTCCTTTCTATGAATGGACTCAGTTTTGAATGATGAGCCACTGATCAGGAAACACTGAACTTCAGGCAGATGCAATGTTGCTACCCTTTGCACATTCATATTTAAAGCATGATATTGTGCTCATATTAGTTATTTTACCATATGCTCTTGACTTTCTAAAGATATACTTGCTCAGAGAATTGATACAAGTGAAATAAAATCTTTCTTAAATTCACCCAAGTATCAAGATCATTTCTAATCAAGTTTCTTGTACCACTGTGTACCATAATGACATTCATTTAACCCATAGGTTATAGAGAAAAAATTAGGATAATGACTATACCAAAAGTAAGAATCACAGAAAATTCGTAATTGATCAGGGATTTTACACTCTTCCCCTCTTCTAAAGCTCACAGCTCCATGAAGTGGGCATTTATTAGTATCCTAATTTTGAGGTGGGGGTTACAGGCTTGGCAATTCAAGAAATTTGCATAAAATCACATAAGTAACAATAGCGAAAGGAAACTAAATACCCAGACCACATGTTCTGAAAAGAGTATGCTCCCCTGGTTCTGCAAACTCGGACTTGAGGACCGACACAGCAGCCATACCTGGTGCTTGACTGAGGCACAGCCTCCTGTAGGTGAGCGGTCAGTTCAGAGTGCTGTGCTCAGGACTTTGGACTTCCCAGGTAACTCAGCGGTAAAGAATCTGCCTGACAATGTAGGAGATGAAGGTTCAATCCCTGGGTTGGGAAGATCCCCTGGAGAAGGAGATGGCAACCCACTCCAGTGTTCTTGCCTGGAAAATCCTATGGACACAAGAACCTGGTGGGCTATATAGTCCACTGGGTTGCAAAGAGTCGGACACGACTTAGCAACTAAATGATAACAAAAATAGGACTTTGTCAGTTTCCGCACTGAAAGTCCATTATCCCAGAAACTCTTTAGTTATGAGGAAACCCAGGAGGTTTATCATCCTGATTTCAGTCTCTGCCCCTGAACTGATGGTTCAGGATCTGCGCTCTAAACATCCTCAAGTGACTAAGATGCACTTGATGAATGGGAAGCATTGCTCTTTAAAATTTCATTCATTTAATGAATATTTTCTGAAAAGATTTCTGGAGGAGCTAAATCTTGGGAACCAGCTACCATTCTTTACCTTGACAACAGTTCAGCTGGCCTAGTCATACACAAGACTCATATGGACTAAAATTCGGGTTATGGATATTTGGAAATTCACCTGTCATAAAGAAACTGTCCCATTTTCAAGAAGAGACATTAAACTATTCAGAGTCATGATCTGAAATCATGATACTACGAAACCTGTTACAACAAAAGAGAGAAGCCTGTAGGAGTATTCCTTCTGACTATAACAAGAAGGATGAAGGCTGTCAAAAAACTGTAATTTTAACAGAAAAGTGACATATAAATATGTTGATATGGTACAGAACATACCTGACGTCTGCACTGCGAGTCTCGGTTTGTATTCTCACTGGATTAGGAAGCTGTATCACTTTATTAGCGGAAGCCGCACTGTCATACCCCAGTTGAAAGGATAGGGCTTGTTTAATAAGCCTTTCATATTTCACTTGTACACTTTTATGCCTAGGATTTTTACAGATACATTTTTCCCAGCAGGAGAAATCTCAGGGGACATACCAAGAATATTGAGAAAGTTGGCAATGACCATTTCTATCTTATAGCAGAGATTAAGAACAGTCAGACCTGGAAGAGACCTTGGGGAAAATCGAGCCCATTTATTTTATGAATTAGGAAATTGAGACCTATCAGAGTGCAATGACTTCCGGCGGCCATCCAGCAAGTCGACAGTGCAAACAGGCTCAGAATTGAGTGTGGTGGACTGTGGATCTGACAATATTGGGTTTACCTCGAGTGTTCCTCATGTTACTTGGAACATAAATTAATAGCTGTTACACTGAAAGAAAATTCGAGACTCTTCCTGAAAACTTGCATGATTGCAGATGTCTATTTAGGGGAATGTGGACTGTGATATGGCAGACAGGGGAGGGGTGATTTTCTTCCTTTTCCACTACTAATCAACGGTGCAGAGTCAGTCAGTAACAAGGAGTTGGGACCTCAGAGAATGATGCTCCAATTTGATTTAATTTTTAATCTTAGGAAAATTAATTAACTCTTCTGTATCTTACTTCTATTATTTGGAAAGCAGTTTCAAAAGCAGTTCCCACCCCCGACTGAGAGGATTATTGGAAGGAAGACAGACATGGCTACTGTGTGTCTGATGCCTGCCACTACAAAGCAGGTAGCAAGGGATCTTCTGATAATTATGTAAATGTTCCTGCTAGGAAGAGAAAGGGGGTTCTCGAAGGAGCATCTATGGCAGGAGAGGGAACCGGCCTCAGGGAGAAAAAGGGAAGGAAAAATAAACTGTGATCCACATTGAAGAGTCCTCACTCAAAGTCAGAAAGAGAGTGGAGGAAGTAAAGTGTTGAAAAGTTGCACAAGTAGTGAGGTTGAACATTTTTAAGAAAGAAAACTACAGACTGGATAAGGAAAGTAGGGCATGTTTAGTTCTCTGCAGAAAGAATGAACGGCTCATTCGGATTCTTAAATGAAAGAACTTTAAAAAGAAAAAAAAAACCACAAATGATTGGTCTTTAGGAAGATTTAAACAGATGTGTGCAAGGATCCATAAAGTATTTTTATTTTTTCTTTAGGAAAACCTTGATTAGAAAGCCACTGGAAATAATATAGAAAACCTTAGCAGTCAGAGATACCAAGCATAAAAAGCATACGATGACTGTGATTTATTTGTAAATGAAATTTCTGGAGAAGTAAAGGAACATTGCTGGCTTAAACAGCACCAAAATGCCACGAAGCAATAGCAAGACGAGACTGTTTACATACCATGTACTAATGAAATGCTTGCTAGAGCCGGCATATGCTTGTAATTAAAGGACATCAGGAGGTTAGGACAAGTGAGTAAGAAACTGGATGACTTTAGGTGTAGACAGCGGGATATAATAGGAGGGAGACAATTCTGGCCTCGAGGAATGAGAATAAAAGATTTATTCTGCAACCACTCCCCTGTGAGTGCCAGGGGACATACTGACCATCTAGACACTGGCTATGAATGAGGAGCCACATATGATTCAAGGGTGGGAATCGCTCTGCTCTCAGAGCACGAGGTGGGAGGCAAGGCGTGGAAACACTTCACACTATGTAAGCTTTGTGCTAGCAAGGGGAGAGGTCCTATGGCTTATAGTCAGAACAGAATTCAGGGGACATTCAGGAAGAGAAGTCCATATGGAGGCAATAATGCCAAACTGAGTTTGTCTAGGACTTGCTGTACTAACAACAGGCATTCATCGAAACACTATACTTTAAAATTTTTTAATTGGAGGGTAATAGCTAGGAGTCAGACACGAATGAGCGACTTCACTTTCACTTACATGCATTGGAGAAGGAAATGGCAACCCACTCCAGTGTTCTTGCCTGGAGAATCCCAGGGATGGGAGAGCCTGGTGGGCTGCTGTCTATGGGGTTGCACAGAGTCGGACACGACTGGAGCAACTTAGCAGCAGCAGCAGCAACTTTATCTTTCCTGTAGTTCAGACGGTAAAGAATCTGCTTGCGATGCAGGAGACCCGGGTTCGATTCCTGGGTCGGAAAGATCCTCTGGAGAAGGGAATGGCAGTCCACTCCAGTATTCTTGCCTGGAGAATTCCATGGGCAGAGAAGCCTGGCAGGCTGCAGTCCATGGGATCGCAAAGAGTCGGCCACAACTGAGTAACACTACACTAAGTGCTTTACTGCGCTAACACTACACTAACACACAACTAAGTGTTGTGTTGGTTTTCGCCATACAACAACGTGAATCAGCCAGAGGTAGACATATGCCCCTTCCCTCTTCAATCTCCCTCCAACCCCCACTCTATGCCATCCCTTAAGTCATTATTATTATTGATTGTGACTCATTGAACTATTGATGAATAATTATTGATTCACTGAATCACTCTTATGCTGTTATTGGTACAGAAAGTTTGCTGAGACTGCAAAGTACTTAAGATGGATTCTTTAATCTTTACAGTAACCCCAAGGTAGGGTCTATTATCTTCCTGTTTTACAGCTAGGACTGAGGCTCAGTGAAGTCGGCCAACTTCACCATCACACTGGAATGACATCGGATCAGACCTGGATGTGAACCTAGTGTGTCTGCAACCAGAATGTGTTCCGTAACCAGGCGAGGAGAGGCGGTGCGGTGCAGTGGTTAACAACACAGATTTTGCAGCCAGACTGCCTGAAGCAGGCTGGGTGTGTAGCTCAGGTAAGTTCCTTGACCTCTCTGGGCCTCAGGTTCCCCTCTCGCAAATGGTTTGTCATGAGGAATATGCTAGTTAACCTGCATTAAGTCCTTAGCACAGTTCCTGACCTGTAGTGATTGTTTGACAAACATTGGCTGTGGCTACGCTGCTTTCCAAGGTTGAAGACACATTAAAGACAGAAAAGAGACCTTGTCTGTGCAATTATACTCTGCCTTCCGCTCACTGATTGTCCAAAAGGGAGTCTTTGACCATTCAGCGGATCCCACATCGGTTTCCTCACATGGCCACTCCTCTGTCTCTGACAACTTCAAGTTCATACTGACTCCTACAAGATGCCTGCCCCCTGCCGCATCCTGCTGTAGTCACTGCTCAATTGGAGCTTTGATTTGCTTTGCAAACACAGCTCTGATTTTGCCATTTCCCCTCCAAATATTCTCAAAGTGTCTCCAAAGCTGCTGAAATAATGTCCCACCTACACAAATTGGCTATCACCATCAGGACTTGATTTTCTTCCCCACTCTGATTTTTGAGGAGTCTTCTATGCTCACCTCCCTCTTACCCCCAGAGTTCCTGCTGACTTGGCCCTGTCAGCATGTTCATGGATTCCTCAACACAGCTTGAGTTTCCTTTTAGACACACCTCTCTCCATCTCCATGGCATTTTCCTGACCCCTTCCACACCATCCTGCAATGAAGCTTCTCTCTTCCTAACCTTGTAGAGCATATCATCTTGGCCATTTGATATTTGCAAAACAGAGCCTTCCATGTAAATTCTGTATGCTAACATCTTATTTAAGATATAATAATAAACCCTTGGAGCATTAAGAGGACACTTCTTTGCCTGTAGGTGTTAAGTGTGGGTAAGTAACTTACATGAAACAGACCAGGAAAAGGGGCACAAAGGTGAATCTCTAAAACTAATGAAAAACGTATGAGATAAGCAGATGAAAAGTCAGGAATTCATGAAGATTTATGTAACTGGTTGAAGCACGTGGTCAGCTGAAGAAAGCCCAAGTTAAAGGACTTTAGTCATCAAAAGGAGATTCCCTATCACCTGTGAGAGGACCCAGAGTTTAAGAAGACCCAGGAGAAACTGAAATGAGGATACCAAGGGCTCTATGTTCTAGGAAACATCGGGAACCATGTGCATACATGCTAAGTCACTTCAGTCATGTCCGACTTTCTGCGGCCCCATGGACTGTTGCCCGCCAGGGTCCTCTGTCCATGGGATTCTCCAGGCAAGAATACTGGAGTGGGTTGCCATGACCTCCTGCAAGGATTCTTCTTGACCCAGGGATCGAACCCAGGTCTCCTGCATTGCAGGCAGATTTTTTTACCCCTGAACCACCTATGAAGCCCATGGAAACCACAGAGAAGGGCAAATTAGAGAAAATGTACCATTAAAGATAGATTCAATAGGCAAGACCTGGACTTGTTCCATGAAGGGTGGAGTTTATCAGGCAGATGAGTGCTTCAGCCCAGGAATGATGTCAGTGGAGGTTATCAAGCGAAGTGATGCTCTGCTGTTAAGGTGCTAAGTGTCCAGCTCTGTGACCCGTGGACTGCAGCACGCCAGGCTTCCCTGCCTTTCATTATCTCCAAGAGTTTGCTCAAACAAATCCATGGAGTTGGTGATGCTTTCTAACCATCTCATCCTCGGCAGCCCTATTCTCCCTCTGAGTTGGCCTCATTTGGGGGACTTTGAGGGTAGGGGAGTCATATCAATGTGTATTTTTTTCCCTTTCTCCTTTCCCATTCCACTGTAACAGGAGAGTCCATAGGCATCTCTGGGCACAACCAGGAACAGAGCCTGCAAGCTTTCCTCCCACCCCCGTGAGGCTGGCAGGCGACTCAAGTTTCGCCTGAAAGATTATCATGAAAAGACACAGGAAGATAGTGAGGTTTGTGAATTCTCTGCCAAACCACACATGCAGGTTCACAGGAGGAAATATATTTGAACATTATCTCCATTTCTGGCCACCACAAGATTAATGTTCTGAGGGAACTTCTGCTGCCTCACAGGAAAAAAAAAACAAAACTGACCCCAGCAGGGATCGCCAAAATACAAATTACATATGACATAAAGGATTGAAGTCTTTCTGTAGGAAGGGAGAGATGAGATCCATACCACATGCCCTGAGAATTCACTTCCAGGAGAAAATATACAGCAAACTGAATTGGGGAAAAATGATTCCCCACTGAGAAAAAAAAAATTGCTGATATGGTGGGGTGTGAAGAAAGAAGTTTCTCTGAGGTGGCGGTTTGCTTTGGAAAGGAGGGGATTTAGAGCAGGATAAAGAAACCCAAGAGTGGAGCGGATGATTAAAATGGTGAGGAGAGCTCTTTGGTGGGAGAAATATTTAAAAAGATAGAGGAAAGACGGTAAGGGGTGAAAAGAAAGCCAGGCAATTTAGAAAAGAAATCGGTTCTTGGAATGGAGAGAATGTCTTCAGAGATACACGAGGGAAAGAGAAATTACCTGAATAACAGATAAAAAACAAATGAGAAAAGCCTGCTTTCGTGTGCTAGGGTAATCGAGAAGGTGGCTGACGATAAATCTGAGGAACTGCTGGTGCCCACTGAGATTTATGTCACAGAAAGCATTGTCTGAAGAAGGTCACTAGGAGGGTTTGGGTTGTAATTTGTAAATGGACATCTGTTAATTAATTTTACTGGATATTTGTTTAATGAAAGCGAGTGAGTTTTTAGTGAAAAGTATTTGCTAATTCAATTCTTGCTAGATTTTGTTTGTTTTTTAATATGTGCCTTAGACAAATGTTTTCAGTTGCACAGAAACAAATAATTTCCAAGGAAGCCTAGGTTAGGTCTGGGTAGGATGAAGATAGGTACCGCTTGTTCTAGGGACCTTGATTTAGTCATCTGTGCACAATTAGGTCCTGTGTGGCACATGGTAGCTGCTCAGAAAGCTCTCCTTCAGGTATATAAGCAAAAAAAAAAAAAAAAAGGACACCAGATCAAAAAGATACAAGCACCCCAGTGTTGGTAAGTTCACAGCAGTGATATTTACAATTGCCAAGAGGTGAAGTACTGGAGTTTCAGCTTCAGCATCATTCCCTCCAAAGAAATCCCAGGGCTGATCTCTTTCAGAATGGACTAGTTGGATCTCCCTGCAGTCCAAGGGACTCTCAAGAGTCTTCTCCAACACCACAGTTCAAAAGCATCAATTCTTTGGCACTCAGCCTTCTTCACAGTCCAACTCTCACATCCATACATGACCACTGGAAAAACCATAGCCTTGACTAGATGGACCTTTGTTGGCAAAGTAATGTCTCTGCTTTTGAATATGCTATCTAGGTTGGTCATAACTTTCCTTCCAAGGAGTAAGCGTCTTTTAATTTCATGGCTACAGTCACCATCTGCAGTGATTTTGGAGCCCAGAAAAATAAAGTCTGACACTGTTTCCACTGTTTCCCCATCTATTTCCCATGAAGTGATGGGACCGGATGCCATGATCTTCGTTTTCTGAATGTTGAGCTTTAAGCCAACTTTTTCACTCTCCACTTTCACTTTCATCAAGAGGCTTTTTAGTTCCTCTTCACTTTCTGCCATAAGGGTGGTGTCATCTGCATATCTGAGGTTATTGATATTTCTCCCTGCAATCTTGATTCCAGCTTGTGTTTCTTCCAGTCCAGCATTTCTCATGGTGTTGAAGCTGAAACTCCAGTACTTTGGCCACCTCATGCGAAGAGTTGACTCATTGGAAAAG